>NC_066585.1:268364495-268710329 GCF_024323335.1 Lathyrus oleraceus | reverse complement strand
TTGAAAATGACTGCGAAAAACGGATGATGGTTTAAGGGTACCAAGACAAACTGGAATTAGAGGTCAAAGGATATAGGATAAACAACAAGACTCGGGTCAATGCAAAATGAGCGCGAAGTACATTTCGGTTATGCATAATTTGAATTTGTTTTTATGCATGATATATGAATGATCATGATATGAAAATGCTAACACTTGAGTGGACTTGGAGTTTGTAAAGGCCTTTTATGGAGGTCATGAGTCCTCAACACCGAGAACTTAACCAAAAATGTGTGATAGATATTGTCAAATGAGAATTCTATCAAGCTTGACAGCCACAAACTTTGCCAATGGGATCCTTTTGGAGGATTAATGAATCGTGCCAACATAATTTTCGGGCACTCATCTTAAACTCAATAGTGGTTGACGTATGGCCGAATTTGTTTAAGCAGTTTGAAAGTATGAAAGGGGTATGTCTGTATTTGGCTCATCTTGCCCTAGTCAGTTGGGTCTTTGAAGATGTTCACCTTGAAACTGAGTTTGTAAATAGCTTGCCATGATACAGTCTCAAGATGGCTTACCCCAAGTGTTTGAAACTTGCAGTAAACTGCCCCTGATTAACCAAATCTTGGAATGGTAGTCTTCTGATTGACCTTCCTTTGGATAGTTGGACTCATTGAGCTCTGAGGTGACTTGCCCCGGTATGAGTCTTGAAGCAAATTACTCTTGACTAGATGACCCTTAGGGTGATTGGCTCGGATTGACTGATACTCAAAGTGATTTTCCCCTGACTGGACTTCTTTCATTTTATCAAGTTCTTCAACTGTATATTGTTGGTATTTCTTTGATGCTAAATGTTGACTCACAAATAAGATTGTTCATTCAAAAATGGTAATTTTAATGCAGTGCTTATGCAAAAATTTGAAATAAAAATTTATTGATATGAACGGGTGATACAGTGAACGGATCACTGATAAGAACACAATGATGATCTAGTCATTCACAATATGGAATATGGTGTGATCAATTTGAATAATTAACAAAGACTTTTTGGAGTCAGGTTAACATATACTTGATGTAATATGCTTTCAAAATAGCCCCAGCCTCAATTAGGTCTTTTAAGGGTTGTAATATGGTCTGGTTCATGATTGTTTTGAAACAAAAGTATATAAGGCTCAAAATTTAATTTTTACCCACCCCTTCTTCTTGATGATCTCCAGTTTCTATGTTCAGTTAATTCAATACACAGATTCGACTTCGAAGGTGTGAAGGTGAAAACGAGGATTCAAGATGAGATTTTCTTCAAATGGCAGTCACCTTATTTTGTCTTTGTTGAGGATGAAGTTACCTCTTTTAATTTTTTTATATCCCTAATTTTTGCCTTGACCGCTTCTTTGAAGCTTTTGGTCCATCGGGATGCCCTGATTTTTGCCTTAGTCATTTTTTGTGGTATTCGACCTAGCAGGGTTTTTATTTTTGATGATTTTTTTTGTGACTTCTATGTCGTTGATTATTGGGAAACAACTGCTATAATATTGGGTTTTTCACAACTTCTTCAACACTTTAAGTTGTGTGCGAAGGATAAAATATGATTGATCTCTTTAAGTGGGATGTTTCCTCTTGCAATTTAAATGCAAAGTCAGATTAACTAAACAAACTACCCTACCCCTGGTTAAGATTAAGGGTTTTATTTCCAAAAGAAATACTAACTTCAAGACTCAAAGTGGTTGACTAGGGACTAACTCCTTTTCTCTCTGGTGTTTGGGGATTTGAAACAATGTCTTACATCATCGGTAAGGTTTTCTTCAAAAGCATACCACAACAATTTTAGGTGTTTCATTTTCATCCTCCTCCTTCCAATCTTTGTTAACACAACGGTTTTATAAACAAAAGTGAGTGAGAGAAGTATTTTTGTTTTTAACATAAATGAAAAATGAGTGAATACGAATGGATTAATTCAAAAGATACATAAATATGTCATTAATCTTACCAATTCAAAGAAAACAACAATGCTTAAAAGCAACTAACAATCAACATGCAAGGAAATTACAAAAGAAATACTGAAACAACCAAATGATTGCCAGCTTTAGGGAATTGACTTCTTCAAACTTGATCTATTAACTTCGGGAGACACCCCTTGAGGTCTTCGCACTTATCCGGGCGATAGGTTGACATTAACCACCAAGCTTCCTTCTTGAAAGGCTATGTACCTATTGTCAATTAACTATTGTACTTTGGCTTTGAAAGTGTTGCAGTCTTCAGTTGAATGCCCTTCTGATTCGACATGATATCCACATTGCACATTTGGGTCATACCCGGGTGGGTAAGGTTGTGGAACTGACTTGAGAGACATGGGAATCACCAACGAGTTTTGAATTAGAGGCTGTAGAAGTTGGCTATATGTTATGAGGATTGGATGACAAGGAGAATTTCTTCTTTCCAAGTTATTTCGAGGCCTAGGATGATTTTTTTGATGCTAATTTTGATATCTCGGGCCTTGGGCTCGTTGATTTGGATGGGGAGCAAACCTGGATTGTTGGTAATGAAGACCAAAAGGTAGTGGTTGCTGGTATGACACTTTGGCCATTGCTAACTGCTCATTTTCATCCACTTGAAGGTTGGGATCAACAATATTTTTGACATTAGCACGACGATCTTCAAATTATTTTCCTTCAATCTCATCTTTGAACGCAACCCTCTTGGATTCACTACTCACTTATTCTTTACTTCCATTGACATGGTTTGTGACATTGGGAATGCAAGGTGATATCTCAATTCTCTTACCAGGAAATGATGATATCTCGTTAGCCATATCCCTGACCTCTTCCTTGTGGTACAAAACCTTGAGGAGCTTCAGGGGTCCTTTGCCTCTCTCATTACCTGGCCCAGAAATCAAGATATATGTATCTGAGCCTTCCTTCTTGAGTATTGGTGATCTTATGTAAATCAATTTTTGCAGCTTGAACTTAAAAATCTTGCATTCCTCTATGGAGTGCCCCATTTTTCCAGTATGGTATCCGCACTTGACCTTCGGGTGATCTTCTTCAAAGACTAAGATCTTTTTGTTAATCAGTTCTCGTACCAAGGATTTCAAAGCTAAGCAAGAATCCAGGTCATGTCCCACTGCCCCTTATGGAATTCACATGTTGCATTTGGATTGTACCATGGCAGGTATGGTGATGTAGGTGTGAGAGCTCGAGGGGTCACCAAAGCATTATGGATCAGCTGCGGGTAGAGCTTGCTATATGGCACTAGAATCGGGTTATTGTGATCTTTATTCCCCTTGTTCTGATTCTGATTTTTGCTTTGAACTTGACTTCGGTGATTTAGAGGAGGAATAGCCAAAGGATGTTGATGATGACATCCTAAGGGAGGTCCATATGCCAGTAGATAAGGAGTTGCCATATAGAATTTCCCTTGACTTGTGGTAACACCTGATGGATATGTAGTAGTAGCTCCTTCTGTTACCGTAATGGGTATGGGATGACTCTATTTTATCAATAAAGCATGCAGGGTTTCCACGAACCATCCCATTTTGCTCTTCAAAAGATTGAGTTCCTCTTTCAATGCTTCTTGACTTTTCCTTAGCTCGTCCATCATATCCTGAGACATGGTTCTTTGTTCTAAACGCGTGTCGGAAATCACTTTCTTGGTCATGGACAAAGGATGAATGAGTTTTTTTTTGTATTTTGTTTGGAAAATGACATGCATTCTGATGAGATGCAGATGCAATGGAATATGAATGAATGCAATGCAAACCATGTATATTCGTTTTTTTAATACACAGGTTCAAAAGTTTGAGGTACTGATGAATCTGATTGATTTCCAATAATAGGTTCTCACCAGGTATGATCTAGGGTTTCAAAAAAAGTTCATAGAGTCATGGATCGATTAGACTGTTTGCTGCCTGTGACAACTTACTTGTCGGGCATCAACTTCATCCAAAGAATATACTCTAAGTGAGGTTCTCGCATCGACCCAACAAAATTTTTATCTCGTGGACCCATATTACGCAACCATCTTTCCTAATTGGACAAAGTATTAAGGTTCTATAAATGGTCCTCAAAGTCATGGATCATAATGAAAATGTCGAAGCTTACAGCAACTTACTTGTCGGACGACAACATCCTCCCAAGGATCTACTCTAAGTAAGGTTCTCGTACTGACCCAACGAGAAATTCATCTCGCGGACCCGCACTACTCAACCTCGTCCTATCTTATGTTTTTACTCGAGACTCAGGTAAAAAGTCTTTCCCACAAGGTTTGCAATCAGAGTATCCAAGTACCAAAGCATAATGGAACCAATACAACAAATTATATCAATATAACAATAAAGATAGCAAAAGAAATAAAGAAAAGCCACACTAGTACACAAACAAAGGCACAAAAACGACCTAACTAGGCTTGACTCACTTAGGGAAATCATCATGTCCCCAGCAGAGTCACCATCTGTCGCACCTCGAAAAATGAGAACACGACTTAATGAAGCGCAATCGCACGCTCGCAATGATGGACTGAACAGAGTCTCCACTGAACTTTATTTATTCCTAAAAAGGAGAGGGGAAATATCGATAAAACCCAAGAAAGAACGACAATGATTATGGTCGTCGTAACTAAATCAGAGTTCGGGAGTCGATTACGCAAAGGGAAGGTATTAGCACCCCTCATGTCCGTTGTAATCAACGAGAACCATTAGGTTAGTTGTGCGCGTTAGTGTTAGCTTAGAAATGTTAGGCTTCTCAAGTTATTATGAGGGAAAGAATAATAGGATCAAAATAAAAGAGAAGATGTTTTTGGATTTTTTGTAACGAAGGGGACTAAACCTGAGTTTTTTATTAATAGGCCTGACAAGATTTTATAAATCCTGCTCCTTCGTATCTCCGGGTACAATAGAGAATTCAAGGCTGACGTAGGTCTGGGTTGAAAATGTTTGTTTGTTGGTCGATTTTAGCGAAAACTATCTTGTATTAATCGACGAGAAACATTGTTTTACCCAAAACAGACGAGGAGCGGACGTATACATCACATCAGATGGATTTACAAATTAACATTCAGAAAAACGTCACTTATCTCAATTCAACAATTGTGGCCGAAACATTGCTTTACATCACCTTAAGACAAGGTGTCTTTCGTTTATGAAAAGGTTTTTCTGATCAATCGCACGACGGCGAAAAATAGTTTGATTGGTTGGATGCATTTTTTGGGTTTGAAAGATGAGTATTTATGACTTGTAAGCTCTTACAACTTGAGTATAATACTCGGGGCTACATCTGGACCTTTCACCCAGGCAATATTTTTCTTCCAATTTTAATTATGAAAATGGTTTGAATACTTACAAGTGTTTTAGAAGAGAAGACGAATACATGACTTACAAGCTCTTACAACTTGGGCCTAATATTCAGGATTACGACTGGATATTCCATCCAGGATAATATTTTTCTTCCACCTTACTTACGAAAAGGGTTTGAATATTTACAAGTGTTTTATAAAGAAGTCAAACACTTATGGCTTACAAGCTCTTACAACTTGGGCCTAGTATTCGAGATTACGACTGAACATTTCATCCAGGTTGTTTTTTTCTTCAGATTTTAAAGTATCTTCAATAATAAATTAAAATATTTAAAGTACAAAGGTTTGAAATTATTGAAAGTTAAATTGATGTTGCTTAAGAGCTCATTGTAAGAAGGCCCAAGAGTAAGCCACGAGACCGGAATCCAACCGAAATCGAAAGCCAACCGAATTTTGCTCTAAACTAACTTAAAGTTGACTCATATATGAATCACTTTATAAGAAGCCGAGCAACAAAATATGTGTGTCCAAGCGATTTTTGAAATTCAAGTTGGATTTTAACTCCCGAATCGCAACGCAATGAAAAATCAAACAACAAATCAAATATGTTTATTATCATTATAGCATTTTTTCAATTTTTACATTAACTAAAAAAAAAAAAAATACAAATTTAACAGGACAAACACATGATATTCACAATAAATCCATATTATTACAAAATCGACATAAAGCTAACAATAAAATAAAATATAAAAATAATATTAACACTTTAAAATATATATATATATATATATATATATATATATATATATATATATATATATATATATATATTAAAAAACAGTACGAGATATATAAACTTCAGAAAACTAAAACATAATTGTATATATATAAAAAACTTTTAACTAAAATTATATATATCTATATATAAACACAAAAGTATCCTAACTATATATACATATATAACTTAAATAGAACAGTATATATAGAATATATAAAACCCGCGTAAGGCAAAAATATATAAAATGAAAAATGAAAAAAAAAATAGAATGTAATATATATACATATATACATATATATATATATATATATATATATATATATATATATATATATATATATATATATATTTAGATTCAAACTGGAAAAAAAAATATATTATAAAACTATATTATAAATAAATAAAAAAATCTGCAATATGTATATATTATAAACCTATAAATAAATAAAAATATGCAAGTATATATATATTATAGAACTATAAATAAATAAATAAAATCTGCAAGTATATATATTATAAAACTATAAATAAATAAAAAAATCAAAATGTATGTATATATATGGTGTGTATAAAGGATTTATGGTGAAGTTTATGGTTTATAGTTCATGTTGATATGGAGAAAGTGTAAGAGATGAAGAGGTAAATAAAAGTTCGTGTTACTGACTTGTTTTTTTTTTTTTTGAAGTTTAGAAGAGGGACTTTAAAAATGGGTGGTTTTCTGGAAGAGTGAATAGTCAAAATAAAATCAAAACAAAAACATAAACAAAACAAATTAATTATTTTAAAATTATTGACAAAAATAAATAAATAAATGAATTCAAAGTGAATAAAAATTAGACACAAAAGTTCTTGAAAAATTAAAGTGAATGTGTTAAAATGATCAACGTGAAATAAACTTCTCAGAAACATACATGTTTCTGTCAAATTTTAAAATAGAAAATGCCCGGTTAAAACCCTTAGACAGATCAAAATGTGATTGAAAAATTGGCCAAAAAATAAATTGAGCATACTAGGTTAAACTACGTGAAACGTAGATTAATAAAACTGATGTCCGCAAGCTTGATTTTGAAATTTTTCGCTCGCTGATTTGACGCACATCCGAAAATTGATTCAACCGGTTTTCCTGTAGATCCGAAAATTTATTTCGACTGATGAATGTATGCTATGATATTAAGATGATGCGAAACTCGTGATGAGTGTATCAATTTATTGAATGAGAGGGAAAAATTGGGGTATGACAGATAGCAACGACTTCCAATGTGTTCAAGGTAGGAGGGGATTAAATACAAAAAGAGTAACCAGAAATTTTCCCTGTCGGGGATGATAGTGATATGATTTGATTTGTTGTGGATTATATGTGTGAAAGTGTTTATGGGATGGAAAATGATCTTGTTATGAGCTCATCTGTTGGGAAAATGAATATGGTTTTTTGTGCTTTGTTGTGGGGAGTATGGTTGAAATGTATGTTATGCTATGCAACATAAGTATCTCTTGCAAGAGGAAAGTTTGGATGAAAATACTCTAAGAAGAAAGGTTAGAGAAAGAAACTCAGCTAGGGATAAGAATTATGTAAAGAAGAGGTGAATGCCCCTAACAACGACTGGGGGAGGAAAACTTTTGGAATGATTCCTAACAACGACTGGAATGCAAATCTATGATGTGGAGATATAGATTCAGTGACAATTCCTAGCAACGGCTCGAATACCGGACATCTATTAGGGATATCTTTAATTTTAGCGATGATTCCTAGCAACGGCTGGAGTACGTGACTTCTGTCGGGGAACAACTATGTAAGTTCAGTGACGATTCTTAGCAATTCCTAGAATACCTGACTTTGTGGCTATATTGAAGTTCTGAAAAACACAAGAAAGTGTGCGTGTGTGTGTGTGTGGGGGGGGGGGGGGGGGGGGGGGGGTTAAATTGTATTTTTAAAAGCAAAAGATTTTTCCAAAACAAAAACACCAATAACAAGTTAATAACAAAGAGATAAAAACAATATGATTTTTATCCTGGTCCGCTTGAAACTCAAAGCTAACCTAGTCCACCCACCAAGGTGATTTGCCTTATACACAAGGACTTAATCCACTATAAACAACAAATTACAATAAACATAAAGAATAACCTTCTTTGTCTTCTCTAGGATCCAACTAAACCTTAGTCTCCTCAAGGAATCACAAAGAAAAACTTTCTTTGTCATCTCAAGGATAACCTCCTTAAGGAATCAAAGAAATAGTTTGAATAATATTTAGTGTGTTATAAGATGCTTCTACACAAGCAGATTTTAGACAAATGAATAACAAACACTTAAAGAACACTACACACAAAAGATGATAGCTTTTCACAAAGAAAAATAGCTTGTCAAAATACTATTGCAGATCAACGTTTTCTTCAAGTCTCCAATGCATGCTTATATAAAGAAGCATGTGACCTTTGGAGGGAAAAATGGGGAAAGCTCCTTGAGCGGATGTCCACTGTTGGATGAGAAAGGAATGATACTACGTATTGTCCTTTCGCCCACAAATTCAGTGACAAGTGTGATGAATAGTACAATCCTTGCCCATGAAATCAGCTAGTGGAAAGGTTGTTCGATTTGTACTATGTACTATTTGATCATGTCCCCATGTGATGTTATCTTCAGATTCATTGGCTTCTGATAAAAGATGATTGAAACATGAAGTGAAGAAATGGAGAGCTAGATTCAGAAATTCAGAACCTTAGGTCAGAACCTTGACATTGTCAGTAGTCTGGCTTGAGTTCTTCAATGTCTTCAGAATCTTCAGAGTCTTCAGAACTTTCAGTCAGAACCTTGATAACTTCAATCGTCTGTCTTGAGATCTTCAGAATCTTCAACCACATAACACAAATTCAGAAGCTTACCATTCTTCAGAAGTTTGGTGATAAGAGTCACGTCCATAAGCAAAAACTGAGAGAACATTGTAGCAACAATATAAAGTCTCCTCAGAAGCTTCTGATGAGTGAAATAACACAGAAGCAGAAAGAACATTGCAGCAACAATATTGACGTCTTTCAGAACTTCTAATTGCAGTGCAAAAGCGGATTTGGAACGCAAGGTTCAGAAACTAATGATGTTGCACATCATATGATCAAAATTAGAACTGGTTGTTAAAGCTATACAATAAAAAACCATTAGGGTACCAAAATTGTTCCCGCACAAATACAACATTGTTATCATCAAAACTCAAGGTATAAATGCATGACCAAATCTTGTTTTAACAATCTCCCCCTTTTTGATGATGACAAAACATGTATTTTTATGAATAATTTTTTACAGGGTAATCACATAAGAATACATCTTATAGAAGCACAATCCTCCCCTTGATATGTTTAGTCCAATAAAGATAAACTCAGAATGAAAGAACATTTTCCTGATTTACCTTTTGAACTACCAGAATAAATATTTAGTCAGAATCTGGTTTATCTTCAGAAGTTAGTTGATGTTGTCCATAGCACTAGTTGATAACATCATCATTTTGATAGACTTTACTTCAAACTATTTTCTTTAGAAGAATTTTCTTCAGAAACTTATTTTCCTTGAAGGATAAGGTTTTCAAAACCATAATTTCCAGAGGTAGTACCTTCAGAACCACTTTGATTCTTGAGAATTAATCCTGCAAAAACACTTAACAAACTTTTCTCAAAGTATTTGTTAACAAAAACATTTAAATAATGTTTGGGTCTTTACTTAGGAATTTAGATATCAAAATAAAACTCTTAATTCTTCCCCTTTAGAACATTATGTTTTCTCCCCCTTTGTCATCAATCAAAAAGATAAAAGACAAAAAAAAAATAGAGAGAAGGAAAACAAAATTCATTGATTCAAAAGGTGCCAACAGGAAGTGCAGAGTACAATGAAAAGAAGGAAAATGAAAATGCAAGAAAGTTAAAGTAAAATCTAGGGGTTCTGGGGAGGAGGTGGAAGAGGAGGAGGAAGTCTTGACATAATCAGCTGAAACATCAGATATTGCTTATCCAGACGCTTGTTGACTTTTGCATTATTAGCCATAATCTGCTCGATTGTTCTCATAAGAGAAACTGGAATATGATGAGAAACAGAAGCTTCTGAGATGACTATTTGGTTTTTAGCTTCTTCCATAACATAGTCTCGATGTTTAGGAGAAGCAGATTCAATATGTTGAACAATTTCTGTTGCCGAAGCTTCTTCTTCTTCTTCCATAGCTTCTGGAGAGGCTTCCTTGATTTCAAGTGCATGAAGGCATAATTTAAAATTCCTCAACTTCCACAATTCCATTAAGGGCATGAATCCAGAACGAAACTTGCTTTCATCCAGAGTGTACCCAAGATCCTTCATCTTGGAAATCTCGGAGTTTATCCAGCTTCTATAGGCTTCCCAAGCTGAATCACTTGCAGCAGGGTTTGCAGAAGAATGACTGACAATCATTGCTATCTCCAAACGCCTCTTAGATTTAGAATCAAAATCCATTAGAACTTTTCCAAGGTCATGAGAGGATTGAGTTGGTATTTTGGGATATTTAATGGTGGGGTTGATTCTAGACTCGTCAAAGTCAGGACCAAAAACGGAGGGTTGAATAATGGGGGATGATTCTGGTGAGGTGATTTCTGGTTCAAAGTCAAACATTCCTTCAGAAGTGCCTTTGGAAACATGTCCGTTAGAAACACTTCTAGTAGGAGATGTTCTAGGTGGTGTAACATTTGGATTATTTGGTTGGGGAGCAGAAATAGTAGGTGGTGGTGAGATGGGTGTAATTTGTAACTATGGAGGAGATAATGGTGGTGGTATTGATTGTTGTTCAAAAACAAGAGTAGAAACTAGAGGAGTTTCTATGATAGATGTTGATAAAGTTAGAGTAGATTTTGGTGATGGAATTTCTATGACAGGTGTTGATATTTGTTGATTTATTTCTAGTGGTGGTAGTGGAATTGGTTCATAAATGGTAGAATGAGATGGAGGTGTAATTGGTAAGATTCTAGACGACATTGAAACAAAATCTAAAGAAGTGTCAGCAATAGGAAACTTACCAGAAGCTCTTGAAGATGGAACGACCCCAAACGTATCCTTCAGAATCATGGCCTTCTAGCGCCCACTTAGAGGCACCTCATCTTTGTCCTGAAAGATAGCAATCTTCTTCTTCTTCTTCTGAGCTCTGGAAGATCCTTCGCCTCTGAACTCTTTCTTCCTTTTTCCATGGACATCTGGGTAAGTTTCTGGGAGATTAAAGGGATCTACCAATGGGTCAATTCCATCCTTCAGACAACTTTCCAGATAAGCCATCAGAAGCCATGGAGGATCAACTTTGGTGAAAATAGGGTAGTCATCAATTGAATTTCTTGTACCACAGATATCATCCTTGGTCAGAGAGATTTCTGGTCTTCAAAATTTAGAGATAAAACCCATACTCTTCAGATTCTTCCCCCATAAGACTTTCCCAGCGTCCTTTACCAAGTCATCTATCAAGCCATTGACAAAAAGATCATCCACCACACCGCTTTCTACCAGAATATCTGAAATCAATCTGCCATTGGGTATGAACTTGCCTCTGGCCTTCTTGGATGATCCAACAATTATGGATTCTCTGATAGAATCCCTTATGAACTTGAACAAAAGTGATGGTAGTCCCAACTTAACACCCTTTTCCAGAAGAAATAACATGATTTTATGACGAGTGTTGATGTGGTCAGAACTATTTGTACTTGGCCTGTCATTGACACACCCTATAATGATCTTGAACCACACCACTAAGTTGCTTGTTAAGTCCTTATCACTAGGACCCTTTTCATCAGCAAAGTTTGTCCCTTCTTTGAATATGACGAGAGCGATATAAACATCCCTCTTAGCGGTGATAGTTGCACTATGAACCCTTTTTCCTTTGTCGTCCTGATCAATAAGGCCCAGAATGGACTTCTCGATGATGACAATCTTCCTATTCATGACATAAGAGGTTATGGTTTCCCTTTCAGCAATAACATGAACTCAGAATTGTTTTACCAACACAGGGTAAACTGGTTCTGTGAGTCTCTCGAAGAAAGTGTTCCATCCTTGAAAGTTCAACATCTTTGTGAAATCAAAACCATTATCCTTTAGGTTTTTGAAATCTACTATGGTTTCACACAACAATGTTAGCTCATTGACCGGAGTGTAGAGAGTTAATTCAGGAATTCCTTCGAGCATGTTGCTTTTAGTTGCCTTTGAAGTTTTTTCAACTATTGATGATTGTTGTTGTTCAACCATTTATGAGGAGAATGAAGATGAAGAATAATTAAAGAGAGAGAAGAGAGTTTGAAAAACTTGAAAGTGTAGGAGAATTGTGCGCGTAGTGTGAAAATGTGAGTGAAGTGGGTTTAAATAGAAAATTTTAAGCAATGATGACAAAAAAGGAGGGCGCAGTCATGGGGGGAAGTGTAAAGGTTTAGACCTAATTCCAAGAATTGTTAATCCCAATGTGTCACGCTATAATCACGCATGCTCAGAAAGTGGGACAATTGTCTCCACCTAGAACCATATGAAATCAAACGACAAGATAACCATTAAATGCATAAGCTATTCAGAATTAGGAAGACAAATCGATAAGATTTCTTCTGATCAGAACCTTTCTGATTCATGAAAACTTCCTTACTTTAGAAAGCTTCATGTTTCAGAGTCAGAAAACAAAACAATCTCATAATCTAATCTAGAGTTCTAAAGATTTAACATTCTGAATCACATCTTTTCATTCTGGACATAGTTTCATAAATAGATTTTTCAGAATGAATATGAATCTATCTTCAGCAAGGGGTTTTGTAAATATATCAACCCATTGATGGTCTGTATCAACAAATTTTAAGTGAAAAATTCTCTTCTGAACATAGTCACGTAAAAAGTGATGTTTTATTTCAATATGCTTATCCCTAGAATGCAAGATAGGATTCTTAGATAAATAGATAACAGAAGTATTATCATAAAGAATAGGAATATTACTCTTAGATATCTGATAATCTTCCAGCTGACTCTTCATCTAGAGTATCTGAGTGCTTCATCCAGAAGCTGCAGTGTATTCAACTTCGACTGTTGATAGCGTAATTGTTGACTATCTCTTGCTAGACCATGAGATCAAGTTATCTCCTAGAAATTGGCAACTTCCAGAAGTACTTTTTCTTTTTATTCTATCTCCAGCATAGTCAGCTTCACAATAGCCTACTATATTCACTTGATTTTCTATAAAATAAACCAAGATTAGTAGTACCTTTCAGATACCTAAAGATTCTATTAACAACAGTTAAGTGAATTTCCCTAAGATCTGATTGGAAGCGAGCACATAAGCATACACTAAATAAGATATCAGGTATAAAAGTTCTTAGATATAGAAGAGAACCTATCATACCTCTGAAAAGCTTTTGGTTTACCTTACTACTTACCTATTCTTTCATTAGAATGCATGTAGGATGCATTGAAGTCTTTGCTAGCTTACATTCTGATAAGTTGAGTTTCTTCAAAAGTTCCTTTGTATATTTTATTTGATGAATATACGTGACTTCTAGTCTTTGATAAATTTGAATTCCCAGAAAGAACTTTAGTTCTCCCATCAGACTGATTTCGAATTTTTCCTACATAGGCTTAGAAAAATCCTTGCACAATGATGCATTAGTAGAACCAAAAATAATATCATCATCATATATTAGCACAACCAGAATGTCATACTTGAAGGTTGCTTAGTTTGGTAAAATCATTTTCCAATAGAAAGTTGCTTAGTCTATCATACCAAGCTCTTGGAGCTTGCTTTAGACCATACATAGACTTTTTCAGTTTAAAAACAAAATCAGAATTTTGAGAGTTTTCAAAACGAGGAGGTTAATGCATATAAACTTCTTCAGAAATATAACCATTCAGGAATGCACTCTTAGCATCCATCTGATAAAGTATGATGTTATGATTGTCTGCAAAAGAAATTAAAAGACGAATAGACTCTAACCTGTCAACTAGAGCAAAGATTTTTGAACAGTTTATACCTTTTTGTTGACTATAACCTTATTCTACCAGTCGAGCTTTGTTTCTAACAACTTAGCCTTTCTCATTCAGCTTATTTCTTAAAATCCATTTGGTTCCAATGATATGGAAGCCTTTTGGTTTCTGAACAAGATCTCAAACATTGTTTCTGGTGAATTGACTCAGTTCATCTTGCATGGCTAGAATTCATTCATTATCCAGAAGAGCTTCATAAATGTATGTAGGTTCTATTAGAGACAACAAACCTAGAAGAGTCTCTTCAAAAGGTTTGGATGAAGATATAGTTCTGACTAGAGCATTCTTGTCTCCCAGAATTAGTTCTTCAGAATGAGAAGTTCTTGATCTACTCTTCTTCTGATGAGTTGGATCAACGATTACTTCTGGTTGAGTCATTTCTTTATATTCTTTGGCTTTGCCTTCTGAGTCTTTTTCTCCAAAGACAATGTATTTAGATTCTGAAAGGTTGATCTTCAGATCTGCAAATTTCTCAACTAGCTTTGACTTTTCAGGGTCAAGCTTATCATTGAATATAACATGATTTAATTCCTCAACAGTTCGTGTTTCTATTTAAATATTTTGTAGCCTTTAGAGCGTTTAGAATATTCTAACAGTAACCACTTCTGTGCCTTAGAGTCAAACTTGCCAAGATTCTCTTTAGTGTTTAACATAAAGCATTCACATCCAAAAGGATGAAAGCAAGAAATGTTTGGCTTTCTGTTCTTCCATAATTCATAAGGAGTATTACCCAAAATAGGTTGGATAGAAATCTTGTTCTGAATATAACACGATGTGTTGACTGCTTCTTCCCATAAATGCTTAGCCATATCAGATTCTTGGATCATGGTGCGGGCCATTTCTTGTAATGTGTCATTCTTCCTTTCTACAACTCCATTTTTCTATGGAGTTCTAGGAGAAGAGAAATCATGGGAAATACCATTTGAATCAAAAAGATTTTTAAAATGTTTATTTTCAAATTTGCCACCATGATCACTTCTGACTTTGACTATTTTAGAATTCATTTTTGTTTGCACTAATGAGCAGAAGGTTGAAAACATCGAGTGTGACCCATCCTTGTGTTTCAAGAACTTTACCCGAGTCCATCGACTGTAATCATCAATAATGACTAATCCATATTTCTTTCCATTGATAGAACCAATTTTCACTGGTCCAAACAAATCAATGTGTAGAAGTTCTAACGGTCTAGAGGTAGAAATAACAGTTTTAGCTTTGAAAGAAGTTTTAGAAAACTTGCCTTTCTGACATTCTTCACAAAGAGCATCTGAAGCGAACTTCAGCTTTGGTATACATGTGAGTAGTTCAAGCTTATTTAGTTGAGAAACCCTTCTCACGCTAATATGACCCAAACGTCTATGCCAGACCCATTGCTCCTTATTAACAGACATTAGACATTTTACATTTTGATCTTCAATATCAGAAAGTCTAATTTTATAAATATTGTTTTTCCTCTTTCCGTTAAAAAAAATTATGCCATCTTTCGGACTAACAACCTTACAAGACTTTTAATTAAAGATGATATCATAACGATTGTCACTAAATTGGCTAATAGACAATAGGTCATGCATCATACCATCAACTAAAAGGACATTATTAATAGAAGGAAGTTTACCATTACCAATGGTTCTAGAGCCAATGATGTTCCCCTTCTGGTTTCCTCCAAAACCAACAAAGCCTCCAGGCTTAAGTTCCAAATCTTGGAACATAGACCTTCTGCCCATCATGTGTCGCGAGCATCCACTATCCAGGTACCATGATTAATGTCTCAGCTGAGTTGTTAAGGATGTCTGCAACATAAATGATTTTATCCTTAAGTACCCACTTTTTGGGTCCTCTCAATAAAAATTTAGGTGTTAATACATGTTAGAGATTTGGTATGAAGAATCAAACTCCTAAAACATACCACACATTAAAAGAAAAGATCAAGAGGGAGGGACCTATTTCATTCATACTTGTATGATTCATCTTACACAAGGTCATTGATGAATCAATTAGCCTTTAGACATTAGAGATTTCATTGGTCAAATTAAGGAATGGGGAAGAATAGGGATGAAGATGAAGAGGGAGGGGATGATAGAAACACAAATTGATCATGGGAGGACTTTCATCAAATCAAAACCATCCATTCATTTTGGGAGATGAAATGTACATTTCATAAATCCCCTAAATCCAGTGGTTTTGATCCAACAAAAGCCAAATCAACCTTGACCAAGACCCAAACAGAAAGTCAAATATCACAAGACCATAAAATTGGCTCAACAACATTTTTAAACATTTAATCAATTAAAAATCCAATTAAAAATCAATTAAAATACATTTTAATTTGGTTAAAACCTAAAATCTCTTCAAAACACCAAATAAATGACCAAGGGATTTATCCTAGGTCAAACAAGGTTAAAGGACCTTAGGCAAAAAATTTCATGATTTTTAAAAAGTCAGAAGTATTTTTAAATAATTAAAAATATGCACAAAAACATTTAATTCATGAAAAATATCAAAGTTAATCCAAAAATTAATTTTAATTCAGAACATGGAAGAGAAAAATATTTAAAGATTTTTGGTGAAAGTCACATATTTTTTGGATTAAAAATGAAATTGATATGAATTAAACAAAATAAAGGGATTAAATGAAAAATCATAAAATAAAAAGAAATTAGAAAAAACAAGGGTCATCAGATCTCCCTCATTAATTGAGGTGGCAGATCTCATGGCCACACGTGCGCTATCAACGATGCACCTCAGTCATAGCATCACACGTGTGGTAAATCAAAGGAGTGGCTGAGATTAAAACGTTTGAACATGATCTGATGGTCAGGAGGCATGCCAACACACCACCGGAGCTAGGGCTCCGGTCTTCTTCTCCGGTGGACCTCACTGGACTGGTCCACCATCAACCACCACCAAAATGAAAAACAAGGACATGGATTTAAAGGAAAAATGCTCATGAGCTCGAATCTGGCCTTAATTTTCTCCAATTCCAAGTATATTAAAAGATACAGGGATTTGAATTTCGAGGATCATGAACTGAGTTGCTTCAATTTGACCTCAAAGCAACTCAATCTTGTTGTTGCCTACATTGGTAGGACTTCAGCCAACCAAAAATCAAAGAGAATAGTGAAGAATTGAGAGAGAATCGAAGAGATGAAGTTTTTGAAAAATCACCTTCGAGGGAGCTTGAAACTTGCTTGATCTTGCTTCCAATTGACCTTGGCTTGACTTCAGATGCTTGCAGGAAGTGACTTGCATCAAGTAAGGGCTTGGATTCTTGGAGTTTTAACTTCAAAACTGAACTAAAATTGAAACTCGATTTTCAATTGAAAACCTTCAAGTTTATCCTCTAATGGTGAGGGTTATGGTTGCAGGATCAAAGCTTGGGCAAGGTGTCTCCAATTTTGAGCAAGAGGGGTTGTATTTATAGGCTATGCACTTGCTTTCTACACATTTCCATTAAAATGCCAAAAATAGTAATCTCACTTGCATGGATGCATGGGCGTAGGATAGGCCCATCAAATAATGCCAAATGATCCAATATTCTGTGATATCTAACCTGAAATGATGTCACATAGCCATGCAAAAAGGAAATGAATTTTTGCCATAAATCTTACCAAATGAAACCTTGTGAAGAACTCATTCTCAATTCCATCAATCTTGGTCCAAATGAGGTGATCTTGGACTTTTTGGAAAGGTGAGACCAAGAGGGACAACTTTCATGTTGAACACTTTTCCATTTGAAGCTTGGATCATGATGAATTTTGAGGTGGAAGTTTGGGAAATCAAGGATAAATGAAATTTTTCTAAGTACCAAGTCAAATGTTCACTTCTTCCACCTTGAATAACGTTTGCCATGGGCTTCAATTGGAAACAATTCCTTCATAAAAGTTGTATATATTTCAAAAATATTCAACTGGATCATAAATTTGACCTCATTTGGATTTGGCATGAAGAAGTTATGCATTTTAGAAGTTGAGGAAAATTGCTTGTGCAATGGTAATGGCTGTTGCTACTCGGATTTCACGATAACGAAACCGGGACTAAAGAGATGCCAAAGAGAGGCAAAGTCAAAAGAGTCGCCACCGAATTTTATTTAGTTTACCTCTATCGAAGAGGAGAGGGGAAATAGTCGATAAAACCCTCGGAAAGGAGACGCGCATGGGAAGTGCTAAAAGAGAATAAGGAATCGGTCTCGCAACCGAGATTTGGGTTCGGAAGTTGTTTACGTAAGGGAAAGGTATTAACACCCTTACATTCATGGTACTCCATGAGAACCATTTGAGTTGTTTTACATACATGGGATTTATCTATTATTGTTTTATTTTCAAAAGAATGTGTGAAAAGGGGGGGTGTTTTTGTTATTATAGTGCTCGCCAAGGATTGGGGCCCTTGTGCCTACGTATCACTCATTCGGGGATTAGGAATCAGAGCTTTGTAGTTCGGAGTAGAAAATGTTTGTGTGTTGGTTGATTTTACCTTTGAAAAAAGGGTTTTCGGGATGATGCCCTAAGGCACAAAAATGAGTTTGATGAGTTGTATTATTTTTTATTGAATAAGGGTTTTATGAAATGAGTGTTTGTGATTATATTGTACTAAAGTCTATGGGCAAAGGTGATTATTCTAGACAACAACCCAAGCGTCTTGCGTCCAAAATAATCAGAGTAAGGGTAGGAATGCTCCATTCTCACTCATTCTCCACCACTTAAGGCTCGTGGCGCACAATAATAATCGTAACTATTAAGTATTTTTGAATTTGGCTAAGAAAAAGCCACTTGACGTTGAATCAAGGGTTTATTTTATTTTGATTCTGTAATTTGGCTTATGCAACATGAATGCAAAGTAACCAACAAGAAATTAAAGAGTCTCATTGTAAGGTAGCCCAAGAAAGCCTTTTGTGTGCAAAAGTGACCTAAGCTAAACAAAGGATAATGGGCTTACAAACATGTCCCCCTAAAGTGGTGCCATGATGCCATTCTTACAACATGAATGTAAGTTACAAATAAAATCCAACATTTACAAAGTATCACAATGATAATGGAAAGTCCTCCAAGCAAGGGTCCTAAAATGAAATTCTCTATGTCCAAGTTGATTAAGAGTGGAATGAATATTTTTGTCTTATCATTTTATCATGTTTTTATTGTTTTTAATGTTTGATGACAATAAAATAAATAACAAGTAAATAAACATGCATGATGAATTTATACAATGATGATGATGATGAGTACTTGAATGTAAATTACAAGGTAATGACATAAAAGTAAATTACAAGATAAAGAAACAATATCACAATAATAATGATTAGTGAATATAAATGATATAAAACAAATATAAGTTAATAATACCAAAATCACAATAACAAAGGTTAATGATAAACAAAATTAATGAAGGTTAATGATAAACAAAGGTTAAAAAATCAACTAATAATAGATTTGTAACAAAGAAAGTTATGCAACCTTAAGTCCATCTATTAATATTTTAAAAAAGGTGATTTGTTCTCTTTCTTTGGTTTTTGTTCCTCTTTTATTTAACAAGATAATAAGGTAGTAAATAAATTAGCATAATGTAAATGATATAGTTAGATAACAATAAACAGAAACATAAAATACTTGAAATAAATTGAACAATAAAATAAATTGCAAAAAAATAAAGTGCAATAATATAAATGTTAGAAGTTAGTAGTTAGTGAACATAAACATAAAATAAATAAAATAAAATGAATAATAAAATAAATTGCAAGGAATTAAAGTACAATAATATAAATGTTAGGAGTTAGTAATTAGTAGTTAGTAACAATAAGCAAATGTGTTAGCAAATTAATGTAAAGACGTGGTTTCATCTCTGCATCAAATGACCCAAATATGGTTAAAATAGAGGCAATCTATCAATGCCTCAAAGTATCATGAATGATCTATTGATCAACCATTGATAGGTTTGAAACATTGAAGATTTAATCAACTCTAAACAACCATGGTCATGATCTAATAGACCTCATCAACCAAACAAATACAACAACAAGTCCATAATAAAAGAAAATGATAACACACACAAAGCAACCATAAAAAGGTGAACAAAAAGATAGTAAGAGTAAAAAATCTTTAAAAAAAGTGAGTAAACCAAAGTCAATCATTTTTGCAAGCTTGAATCTAAACCATCTCAAAAGAACAACCAAGAACAAGCAACCATTTTTAATAAAAAAAAAGAACCAAAAAGTTAAAAAGTTTAAGTTAAAATCATTATCCACAAAATGCGAAAAAAGCTAGGTAGAAATGGTGTTGAGCTTGAATGTGAAGCAAGGGGTTTGGGATGAAAATATTTGTGGTGAAATCTTAGTAAAGGGGTTGGGTTATGGGTGTTAGAGAGTGAGAAATTTTGAGGAAAAAAATATGAAAATGGAAAAAAGTTGGTGGTGGTGACTTTTGGGAGAGAAATGTTTTTTTTTTTGTTTTGATTTAGGTTTGGAGAAGAGGGGTTGGATGATATTTTTTCAGAATTTTGGGGGGCTAGAAAGTATGAAAAATGAGGGGGAATAATGCATCTATTTATAGAGAAAGTAAGTGGGAAAGTGGGGGGGAACCAAATATCCTTTGTGCAAAAAAAGGCTTATTTTTGGTGTCTGTGCAGGGGAAATCGATTTACCTAATTGGGTAAATCGATTTCCCTATTTTTTTTTATTTTTTTTAATTGTTTTTTTTAAATTCATGCCTTGAGCCCATGCAATATGCTTTTGGTTATGAATGTTAATATAATTATGGTGAAGGAGCAATGAATAAATGTATGTGTAATAGGATCATAGATCTGATGAAAGTTGTTTCGGGGTAGGGTGAATTTTGGGGTATGACAGCTGCCCCTATTTAATTTTATCGGACCTGAATATATGGATAGCGACGGCTTCCAATGTGTTTAAGGTAAGAGATAATAAAATACTAATGGGAGTAACCAGAAATTTGCCTGCCGAAGAATGTTAGAATTTGTTAGGGATTATGTGTGGTTGTGATGATTATGCATGCAATGTGATGTATGCACCCTAAGTATCTTCTTAATGAGAGAACTTTGATGTGAAAATCCCAAGAAAAAAATTAAGGGAATAAAACTTCACTAGGGAATGAGAACAATGGTGACCGCTCCTAGCAACTGTCGGGGAAAAACAACATGGTGTTTCTTAGCAACGACTGGAACACCTAACATGTATTGGGGGTCAAACAAACGAATTTAGTGATGATTCTTAGCAATTGCTAGGATACCCAACTTAGTGGGGATGATAAATGATTTCAAATGATGATTCTTGGCGATGGATGTACCATTTAAACCGATTCGGGAGAAAAGACAAGGTACGGTGACGATTCCTAGCGACAACTGGAATACCCGACTCTTGAGGGAAAAGCGATTGTTCAATGGTGATTCTTCGCAACGGCTAGAATACTCGACTCGACTAGAGATACAACTTCATGACGGTATAGGGATGATCCTTAGCGACGGCTAGAATACCTGAAATCCGCTGGAAAGATCAAACAGTTCAGTGATGAGTCTTAGCAACGGCTAGAATACCTGACTCTGCTGAGGAGAATACAGATCTCAAGTGACGATTCCTAGCAATGGCTGGAATACCTGATATCTACTGGAGAAAATAAATTCAAGGATGATTCTCGGCTATGAATGTCTGACTCGGCTTGGGGAATGAGCCTAAAAGGCCTCTAGTCTAAAAAAATGAGAATTTAGTGACGATTCTTAACAACGGCTAAGAATACCTGACTCTGCGGGGAAAATATGTTGATGACTTTCTAGGGATAAAAGAAGTACAATGATGTTTCTCAACAATGGCTAGAATGCCTGACTCCAACGGATGGAATGCGTGGCTGTGCTTGGGAAATGTTTTGAGGGTGAACATTGATTTTATTGGGGAAAATTGCTAACAACAGTTGGAAAATTCCGAACTCTGACGAGTTAATTTGAGTAGGTGAAGGAGATACTTATGATGTGATGTTATGTATGCCAATGCATGTTTGGGATTTCCCGAGGAATATATGAAATGCAGGGTTTGCAAGTTATGACAAGTATGTTTGGGCTTTGCGGAGGAGTGTATTTAGGGAATGCCAATGGTGATTGGGCTTAAAAAAGATGATTGAGGGAAGTGTACTGACTTTCCGATATTTGAGAAATTGGAGCTCGACGTCTGAGCAAGCGCTGAATGTAATGTTTAAGAATTCCTACTATGGGGATAATGATTGGCCAAGTCCAAGGGACTGTGTGGCACCCCGGGTTGGAAATTCCAAATGCGTTTTGGTTACCTTTAGCAAATTTAGGAAAGAAATGTAATTCGATGTTGTCTCCCTTATAGTTTTTTTTTTGAAAAATGGTCTTTTAATCAAAAAAATTCAATGTAATGTTATTTAGGCAAAAACTCATATTGTGCAGACAAAGAAAGAAAAGTAAAAAATATGGAACACATGTGAGGGAACTGATTTTATTGATAAGTGGTCCCCCAAAAAATGGGGATTTTGTACAAAGGAGGCAATTCCTAAAAGAGGTGATTGCGAAAAGAAAATGATAATTGTAATGGCAATGAAACATCTCGGGTTTCCACCAAATTCCAACTCTGCTATAGCCTCTATGCCTTTTTTTGAAGGAGGGTGATAGGATTGACTTGCTGGGGACCCACATAATTGACTCTCCAAGGAATGAAGAAGGATTCCTTGCGGGATGCAACCTCTTGCTCTTATTAAATCCCTAATTTTTGCCTAGACCTCCCTTTCGGGTTTTCAGTCTACCGGGATACCCATTTTTGCATAAGTTGCCCTTTCGGGTTTTCAACATATCGAGCTATATATTTTTTTTAAGCATAGTAATTTTTGACTGCATCCGCATTCACCGGGGATGAAAGATCTTCACCATCCATAGTTGCAAGGATCAAGGCTCCTCCGTAGAAGACCTTTCTTACAACATACGAACCTTCGTAGTTTGGCGTCCATTTTCCCCTTGGGTCAGTATGGATTGGAAGAATCTTCTTCAATACGAGGTCTTCGACCTTTAGGCTACGGGGGAAAACCTTTTTATCAGGTTCCCTCTTGATGCACTTTTCATAGAGTTGGCCATGGCAGATGGCTGCTAAGCGCTTCTCATCAATGAGGTTAGTTGGTCAAATCGAGCTTGTACCCACTCAGACTCATTAAGCTTAACATCTGTTAAAATCCTTAAGGAAGGAATCTCTACTTCGACCGGTAAGACTGCATCCATGCCATACACAAGGGAGAAGGGAGTTGCCCTAGTGGAAGTGCGTACATAAGTACAATAGCTGTGTAATGCCAATGGGAGCATTTCATGTCAATCTTTGTAGGTTTCCACCATCTTTTGCACGATCTTCTTGATGTTTTTGTTAGTTGCCTCAACAGTGTCATTCATCTTAGGCCTATAAGGTGATGAGTTGTGGTGGTCGATCTTGAAATTTTGGCATAGCTCTTTCATCATTTTATTATTGAGGTTAGATCCATTATCAGTAATGATCTTGTTGGGGACCCCATAACGGCAAATGATTTCTTTCCTGAGGAATCGAGTCACCACTTGTCTGGTAACGTTGGCGTACGAGGCTGCTTCTACCCGTTTTGTGAAATAGTCAATGGCTACAAGGATAAAGCGGTGTCCGTTTGAGGCAGTTGGCTCTATGCGTCTGATCACGTCAATGCCCCACATGGAGAAAGGCCAAGGTGATGTTAGGACATTGAGAGGCGTTGGTGACACATGGATCTTATTGGCATAGATCTGGCACTTGTGGCAGGTTTGGACGTGGCGATGACAGTCAATCTCCATAGCCATCCAGTAGTATCTGGCCCTTAAAATTTTCTTCACCATAATGCTCCCACTGGCATGCGTCCCAAAGGATCCTTCATGAATTTCCATTATAATCTAGTTTGCTTCTTGCTTGTTCACACATCTAAGCAAAACCGAATCATAATTTCTCTTGTATAATGCCCCTCCACTTAAGAAGAATTTGGATGACAGTTTTTGAAGATACTTCTTGTCGGTGATGGACGCGTCCGCAGGAGACTCTTGGTTCTCTAAGAATTTCTTGATGTCATAGAACCAAGGATGACCGTCAGTTTCGTCTTTTGTTGCCAGACAGTAATCAGGTTCGTCTAAGTAGTTCAGGTGAAAGGACGGAGCTTCATTCTTCCACTTAACTTTAAACATGGACGCCAAAGTTGCCAAAGCGTCAGCTAGCTGATTCTCTTCTCGAGGGATGTGGTGGAATGTAATTTCATCGAAGTAGGGGACATGTTTCAAGACATGCTCTTTGCAAGGAATGAGCTTATGATCTATAATATCCCAATCTCCTTTGACTTGGCCGATTACCAAGGCTGAATCTCCATAAACTTCCAGGATTTTGATTCTAAGATCGATAGCAGCTTCAATACCAAAGATACAAGCCTCGTATTCAGCCATATTATTTGTACATTCAAAACATAATCGGGCGGTGAAGGGGAGGTGGAAATTAGTTGGAGAAGTGATTAATGCCCCAACGCCATTGCCATGAGCATTAGAAGCTCCATAAAAAACCATGGTCCATCGGGATCCAGGCTTGGGTCCTTCCTCGGGACCGGGGATGTTGCAATCCCTAATCAACATGATATCCTCTTCGGGGAATTCAAAACGCATAGACTGATAGTCCTCCAAGGGTTGTTGTGCAAGATATCAGACAATACACTCCCTTTGATGGCCTTTTGAGTGACATGTTGGATGTCGTACTCGGTTAAAGCCATTTGCCATCGGGCTACTCTACCGGTTAGAGTCGGCTTCTCAAAGATGTATTTGACAGGATCCATCTTAGAGATCAATAATTTCGTATGAGTGAACATGTATTGTCTTAAACATTTGGCAGCCCATGCTAGTGCATAACAAGTCTTTTCAAGCATCGAATACCTACTCTCGCAATCAGTGAACTTCTTGATCAAGTAGAATATTGCATGCTCTTTTCTACCAGTCTCGTCATGTTGGCCGAGGACATAACCCATTGATCCTTCGAGAATTGTGAGATACATGATTAATGGTCTACCAGGTATATGAGGCATCAACACAGGAGGTTCTTGCAAATATTCCTTTATTTTCTCAAATACGTCTTGACAATCATCGTTCCAAATGATGGCTTGATCCTTTCGAAGAAGTTTGAAGATTGGATCATAAGTGGCAGTGAGGTGAGTTATGAACCTAGCAATGTAGTTCAATCTACCTAGGAATCCTCAGACTTCCTTCTCCGTTTTGGGTGCAGGCATAGCTTGTATGGCCTTTACTTTCTCGGGATCTACTTCGATGCCATGTTGACTGACGATAAAACCTAACAATTTTCCGGATCTTACCTCAAATGTGCATTTATTGGGATTAAGCCTCAATTTGAACTTCCTCAGCCTCTCAAACAGCTTTTCTAGATTGATAAGGTGTTCTTCTTCGGTTTGAGACTTGGCTATCATGTCGTCGACGTAGACCTCAATATCTTTATGGATCATATCGTGAAAGAGAGTGGCCATGGCTCGTTGGTATGTGGCGTCGACGTTCTTTAATCTAAAAGGCATCACCTTGTAGCAGAAGGTGCCCCATGGTGTTATGAAAGTGGTCTTCTCCATATCTTCTTGAGCCATGCGGGTCTGGTTATAACCGGAGAAACCATCCATAAAAGAGAAAACAGAGAACTGAGTGGTACTATCTACTAGCACGTCAATGTGTGGCAGTGGAAAGTCATCTTTGGGACTTGCTCTATTTAGATCTCTATAATCTATGCACATTCTTACTTTGCCATCCTTCTTAGGTACATGCACAATGTTAGCTATCCATTGAGGATAATTGGAGACCGCTAGGAAGCCGGCGTTGAGCTACTTTTGTACCTCCTCCTTGATTTTCATAGCCATGTCAGGATGGGTCCTTCGTAGCTTTTGCTTTACTGGAGGGCATTCTTCTTTAAAGGGTAGATGGTGGACCACAATGTCGGTATCAAGGTCGGGCATATCTTGGTATGACCATGCAAACACATCTTTGTATTCCTTCAAGAGCTCAATCAATTTTGCCTTCACCTTGTCTTGTTGAGCGGAGCCGACTCAGACTTCTTTTGCTTCCTCATCTGTCCCAAGGTTAATCACTTCCACTGATTCTTCGTGCGGCTGGATGACTTTTTCCTCTTACTTGAGCAGCCTTGCCAATTCTTCTGGGAGTTCGGCCTCTTCCTCACACTCTTCATCGACTTGATTAATCGGGTTGTGAAAGTCGTATGAGACCGTAGCAGAATTGTCATTGGTGGTTGTCGAGGATGATCTGCATGATTTAAGGTCCACGCTTTTATTGGTATGAAAGAAAGGATGATTTGAAATTATTTAAAAAATAAAGAAAGAAAAATGCCATTTAAAAAAGGTGAAATAAATAAATGAAAGGCAAGGATCTCAAAATTGATTGCGAACATGAACCTTTTTCATTAATGATTAATAAGGAAATTTGATGAGGCCCTACAAATTATTCCCTCATGCCTTAGGATTGACATGGGTTCTTTTGATAAAAAGGAAGGAAAACAACATTGGGAATTACATTTCAATCAAGGTCACTTTAGGTATTTCAATCTCGGTCCATTTGGTGGCACCATTTCCATCAGTCTTTGTGAAGATCAACCCATCATCTTCTTCTTCTTCTTCTTCTTCCACGGCACAGATACGGTTGTCGTCAAGGTAACCAGCACTTGAGAAATTTTCGGATAGTGGGAGCACCGATCCCCTTGTAGCTATCGGCGCGGGCTTCTTCAAATTATGGGAGTTGTATCCTAAACTGGTGCGGTCCTTATAGGTAGGAAGTTCAAGCAATCTCCCCCATCCTTGGGGGTGTCCATCCTTTATGATTGTCAGGGCATCTTTAAGAGATGCCATTGGAGATTCGACATCTTTTGATTCATCCCTTGCTGGGCAAACCATTTCAACATATATAACTTCAAATGATTGGAATGGGAATTCCCTCATCTCCCTTTCTCCTTCAACGTATTGGAAAGATGCGAGGTGACTTACCACAATGTCCTCCTCACCCTCGACAACAACTAGTTTATCATCAGCTAAGAATTTCAACTTTTGATGGAGCGTTGAAGTGACTGCACCAACTGAATATATCCAAGGCCTCCCAAGCAGACAACTGTAGGCTGGATAGATATCCATTACGAAGAAAGTGATAAGGAAAGTATGGGCACCAATCTTCATAGGCAAATTCACCTCACCGATTATAGTCCTTCTAGTCCCATCAAATGCTCTTAGTATAAGCTCACTCGGCTTCATTACGAGTCCTTCAACAATTAGTTTAGCAAAGGAGCTCTTCGGCATCACATTAGGGAATACCCAGTGTCTACCAAAACTCTTGATAGGACTGTGTCCACACACTCAATAGAAATATGGAGAGCCTTGTTATGATTCCTCCCCTCGGCGGGAAGCTCTTCATCACTGAAACCCAAGCTTAAGCTAGTAGCGATATTGTTAACTACTCCTTCAAACTGACAAACAGATATCTCTCGTGGTACGTGAGTTGTCCTCAGAAATTTTACCAAAGCATCCCTATGGGCCTCCGAGCACATTAATAAAGACAACATTGAGATCTTCGAGGGTGTCTGGTTAAGCTGATCAACTACTCGATAATCGCTCTTCTTGAGAATGCGTAAGAACTCGTTTACTTCATTGGAAGGTGCAGGGTCTTGTCTTTGCTGAGCGCCATCAATTTGTTTGCCTTTGTATGAAGTTGAAGGATTGATAGTTCCAATTGGAGTGGGTGTCGGTGCAAATATCCTTCCACTTCTCGTGATTCCGCCAGTGCTGGGATATTGATCATTGGATCGCTAGACTTTAACGGTTCTTCTTGAATCTTCTGACCATGAATGTAGACTGAGGTGTCATACATCCATGGGACTGCCTTGGTGTCAACATATAGGAATGGTGTGGGAACTGTTATTATGATTGGAGTAACATGATTTGTCGACAGAGTTAACTGAGAGAAGTCATATGAAATTTGCAAAGGAAAGACTTCGTCGTGTGGTATCTCGAGGGTAGACACATCTTCCTTTGTGGACAGGCAGTTTACCACCAAGATCCCTTGGTCCATTAATTGTTGTATGACAGACTTCAATGTTCTACATTGTTGCAGGTTAATCAGACAATGTTCACAGTCATTACTACAGATGGGAAAGGCATTATCCCTCGTTAAAGCATTCTTGATCTTGATGAGTGGTGTTTTTAACTCGTCCACACAGGATATCAATCTCCTTCCATTGTCAACTTCTATCATATTCACGGACGCATAGTTGTGAGGGGGCATCGGGTTATTATTTACATTCGGCCCCTTGGGGGCGAACTTGATTGCCTTAGAATCAATAAGATCTTGAACCTTGTACTTTAATGCTTTACAATTCTCGATCGAATGCCCAAGAGTGCCTGAATGAAATTCAAAGTGGGCATTTGCATCATAACCGGGAGGAAGAACCACTGCTGGGGGTCCTAACTCCCTTAGTTGTACAAGTGATCCCCTCAATAAATATGGTAGAATGTGGCTATAAGGCATGGGAACTATGTCAAATCTTCTCTCGGGCCTTATCATTATTTGTTATTGTTGTTGATATTGTGGTTGTTGACGTTGCGGTTGTTATTGATACCGTTGTTGTTGTTGAGTTTGAACAGGAATTGAAAATCGTTGTTGTTGACTTGGTTGGATGGGATCTATGGCGGCTACTTGTGGATAAGTGGGATTTCTTGTTCGAATGATGAAGGCGGCATTGGTCTCGCCTTCTCGTTTTTTATTGTAGAGAACAAAAGGTTTCTTCGATGCACTAGAAGTACTGGTAGAGTTCTGGATCTTTCCCATTTTAGTCATATTTTCTATTCTATCACCGGCTAAGACTAGGTCAGAAAATCCCGAAGAGGTGCTCCCTATCATTCTATCAAGGTATGGACCTTGCAGGTTTCCCATAAACATGTCTACCAGTTCTCTTTCTAGCAATGGGGGTTGTACCCTAGCAGCTAATTCCCTCCACCGCTGGGCATACTCTTTGAAGGACTCCTCAGACCTCTGAGTCAGATTTTGCAACTGCGTGCAATTAGGTGCCATATCAGTGTTGTACTGATATTACTTGAGGAATGCCTCGGCCATTTCCCTCCATGTGTGAATATGGTTGCCCTCAAGTTGCATGTACCAATCCAAAGATGCCCCACTGAGGGAATCCTGAAAAAAATGCATTAAAAGTTGATCATCGCTGGAATAGGCAGCCATCTTTCGGCAGTATGCCCTAATGTGCGTCCTAGGGTCGCTATTTCCCTTATATTTTTCAAAGTCGGGAACTTTGAACTTGAACGGAATGATGACCCCAGGTACCAAGCATATTTCTTCCGCGTCAAGGCCCAAAACATTAGTGCTCCCCATTGCCTTGAGCTTTTCCTCGATAGCCTTCACCTTCCTTTCCACCTCGTTGGTTGCTAAATCGAAGGCGTTATCCTGAGAAGCATCCCTTGGGCTGAAGAATGCATCGTGTTGGTCGTCTGTCTCAAAAACATGAGGATGAGGATTTTCGTTTGGAACACTGCCGAGTGCATTAATATTAATTGGAGGATCAACTTGAGTAACTGGAGTCGGAGTCTCGACCACTGGAGGGGTAGGAGGATTGGTAGTACTGGCATGTTGGTTCATTTCTTCTTGCATTTTTGCCATAACCTCTTGGCCTCTTGCGACTTCTTGAATAGTCTCCATCAACTGCCGCATTTCGGACCGCATCTAGGATACTTCTTCCTGAAGGACAACTTGGTTCTCTTGAAGTTTCTCCATGACATCTTGTCAACGTCCTCGTGTGTCGTACTAAAAAGTTAGCTTTGGAGAGTGGTTCTGGTCAGAAAAAAGGGTGGATGGATGAGTTTTTTATGTTTTTGGGTTTCGAAAGATGCAGATGATGCATGAATTTTTTATGTTAAAGCAAATCTCTTTTTAGTTATTCATGTTTATTCATTGCAAAAACTACTTGACGATTCACATTCACAATCATAAATAAACGAAAACACAATAGAGAAAAATCACAACTTTCATTCATCCTTTGAAGGGAAAATAGACTGCAATCCATAGAAGTTGCAAAATACAAGTAATGGAAGAAAATAAACCAACTAGATATCCACCCTAAAAGTGACCCCTTGAGACTTGCGGAGAGCCTCAATGTCGATGATGAGTTCGGCCATTGTTCTTTTGCAGAACTTGACGAAGTGGTAGCCCTCTTTGGGGGTATTATTTGGGCACATGATCAGATCCGCCTCCTTCAACTTGTCGGGAAAGTCTTGAAGGGCATAGTTAGTTAATACCGTCATGTGGGTGTACTTGTCCCTCCATTCTTCGTAAAGGGCTTGGAGATTATGGATGATTTCGTCCCTTTGAGCAATGGCAGCTTCGAATCCATGGCAACGCTCCTCCCAATGTCTGCATTTGTTTTGCAATTCTACATAGGCTTGGTCATAGATTCCCCTCTTCAAGTTCTTAATTTTCTCGCAAGCTCGTCCAAGGTTGAACTGCTCACGCATGAAGCTTTGGTGAATCTTTTCTTTATCTAGTTGCTCCTTGGCTAGAAAGTCCTTATACTCTTTTAGAGTGGTCCTTAGTTTGAGAATTTGGGCCTCGTAATCTTCCCTCGCTTATTTCTTCATGGCATTAGACCTCTCGACAGTATTTTCAAGGTCCTTGATGATTCAGGACGCTCGATCAAACTCTTTGTTACAGAAGTCTAGCTCAGAATTAGCTCCTTGTAAAGCTCCACCAACCCAAACTCTTTGTGCCTCGGCTAGTCGGAGCCTTTTGTTGCTATCTTCAAATTTTTCACATACTTGCTTACCCTTATCCTCTAAGACGTGGTTACGTTCCTTGGCACGATTTAGTTGGACTCGTAGTTGAGTGTTTTCCAACTCGGGCTCTTTGATTTGGCTGGTAAGTTTGTCCATGTCCTCTTGTAGGATAGGCTCATGCTCGGGCATCAACGGGAATGAAGAAGGATAAAAAAGAAACGGTATCTTAACAATCCTAGCCCTCTCTTTTACCCATACATAGTAGGGTTTCTTGGCTAGGATGTTTTTCTTACCCCATTCATGGTCAATACGGAATATGCTTGTCCAAGCTTTTCTCAGTCTTTTCACGTTTGAATTAAGTGGATCCATGGTATTGATTACAAATGGAATGAAATCTCTTTCCTCGGGGGGATTCGTCATGGCGTACCCTAGTTGTCTCTTGAGTATAGCAGGGTTGTAGTTGATGCAACCTTGCGTTCCTATTAAGGGTACGTTAGAGAACTCTCTACATCTTGCAATGACGTCCTTTGTATCCCATTCCCTCTTGTACCATAGAATTGAGTTGGCAGAGAGAGACGTGAATCTTTGCGGCCATGTCAATTTATTTTCGGCGAAGGGTCCACTTTGAGGCATGCGGACCCTCATCCAAAGATGTAGCATAGGAGCGCAACAGAGGAAAGTACCTCCCTTATTCTCATGCCTTGTATGGAAGGTATGGTATAAATTAGCAAGTAAAAAAGGCACCAGATTCTTTGTTAAAAAGACTTCAACTGCTAACTGATCCACGAACTTGTCCATATTTGGGAAAAGGACAATTCCATGAATCAAAAGTGCCAAGGTTGCACTACAAAAGTCGTGTCTTCCTTTTTTAATCATTTCCCAAGCATGGGCTTCTAGGAACTTTTGGGTTAAACCTTTGATGGATCCTTTAACGCCCCAATTGGCCACTAGCTTGTTGGCGTTGATACCCAAGGTGAGTGAGATCTCAGTCAAATAAAAGCCTTCTTCCAACTTCGGGAAAAGGTTGTATTCTTTGATTGGTCGATTGAGGAGTCTCTCGAGGTCTTCCAAGGTTGGAGAGATTTGGAATTCGGGGAAAGTGAAGCATCTTAACGGATGTCATAGTATTGGGACATTCTAGTGATAACACCATAGTCAACCTTCTTGGTAAGAATATCTACGATATTCCCAAAATTGGCTCTAAACTTGTTGTCTTTGAGAGCTACGACCTTTGAATAGAAGACCTTTAATAAACTGATGTCAGGACTCTTGAAGCGGAAAGTAGAAGTGATTTTCCTTGTTGAAGTATCCATGATTGTGTCAGAAAATAGTCTTGTAATTCTGCGTCCGAACAAACGAAAATTTTAAGAGCTTTGCTTATTATTTTAATGATGAATGAATGTATGAATGAATGATTGGTTTATTATTTCCACTGGATTTTATGCATGGGTTCATGGTTTTGGACCATCGTGACGAAGCATGGAGTTAATAATGAATTCTTAGTAAACCAAGGTTCTCGCTTTATGTGATCTAAGGCTTTTGGAAAATTGGGTGTAAGACACTGCCTCTAGAGTCATGGACTTCTTTGACTGTCAGCCGCTTATGTCAATTTACTTGCCAGGCGACTGCTCCATCAAAGTCATCTACTCTAAGTGAGATCATCGTATCGACCCTTACAAGGAAGACACCTCGGTGGCCTATACTACGTGACCATCGGTCTAGGCTAGCCATAGTTTTAAAGGTACTAAAAGGGGTCTTAGGGTCATTGACTCTAGTAAAAGAAAAGATGCTTACGCTGAAAGCACGACGGTCATCAATCCCCTTAAGAGAATATACCACTAAGTGAGGTTCTCGTACGACCCTAAGGAAGAAGGCACCTCGCGGATCAATACTGCTCACCCTCTCCTATCTCAAGCAAAACTCTCAGACTCAGGTGGGGAGTCCTTCACACAAGGTTTTTTCCTTTGCAATGATTATTGCTTCCAAAAATTCTTCATCATAGAACCAATGTTTCGGACCAACAGGCAAACAAAAAAAATATGTACAGGTTAGCAACAAAAGCAGTATATACAGAAAAAATAGATAATAGATAAATCTCTACGTATGTAAAAGAGAAATAACCCAAACTAGGCTAGACTTGCTTAGGGAATTTTGGTGTCCCCAGCAGAGTCGCCAGCTGTCGCTACTGGGATTTCACGATAATGAAACTGAGACTAAAGAGATGCCAAAGAGAGGAAAAGTCATAAGAGTTGCCACCGAATTTTATTTAGTTTACCTCTATCGGAGAGGAGAGGGGAAATAGTCGATAAAACCCTCGGAAAGGAGATGTGCACGGGAAGCGCTAAAAGAGAATAAGGAATCGGTCTCGCAATCGATATTTGGGTTCGGAAGTCGGTTACTTAAGGGGAAGGTATTAGCACCCCTTACGTCCATGGTACTCCATGGGAACCATTTGGGTTGTTTTACATACATGGGATTTATCTATCATTGTTTTATTTTCAAAAGAATGTGTGAAAAATGGGGGGGGGGATGCTTTTGTTATTATAGTGCTCGCCAAGGATTGGAGTCCTTATGCCTACGTATCACTCATTCGGAGATGAGGAATCAGAACTCCGTAGTTCTAAGTAGAAAATGTTTGTGAGTTGGTTGATTTTACCTTTGAAAAAAGAGTTTTCGGGATGATGCCCTAAGGCACAAAAATGAGTTTGATGAGTTGTATTGTTTTTACCTTGAATAAGGGTTTTATGAAATGAGTGTTTGTGATTATATTGTACTAATGTCTATGGACGGAGGTGATTATTCTAGACAACAAGTCAAGCGTCTTGTGTCCAAAATAATCAGAGTAATGGTAGGAATGCTCCATTCTCACTCATTCTCCACCACTTAAGGCTCATGGTGCACAATAATAATCGTAACTATTAAGTATTTTTGAATTTGGCTAAGAAAATGCCACTTGACGTTGAATCAAGGGTTTATTTTATTTTGATTATGAAATTTGGCTTCTGCAACATAAATACAAAGTAACGAACAAGAAATTAAAGAGTCTCATTGTAAGGTAGCCCAAGAGAAAGCCTTTTGAGTGCAAAAGTGACCTAAGCTAAACAAAGGATAATGGTTTTACAAACATGTCCCCCTAAAGTGGTGCCATGATGCCATTCTTACAACATGAATGTAAGTTACAAATAAAATCCAACATTTACAAAGTATCACAACGATAAGGGAACGTCCTCCAAGCAAGGGTCCTAAAATGAAATTCTCTAAGTCCAAGTTGATTAAGAGTGGAATGAATATTTTTGTCTTATCATTTTATCATGTTTTTGTTGTTTTTAATGTTTGATGACAATAAAATAAATAACAAGTAAATAAACATGCATGATGAATTTGTACAATGATGATGATGATGAGTACTTTAATGTAAATTACAAGGTAATGACATAAAAGTAAATTACAAGATAAAGAAACAATATCACAATAATAATGGTTAGTGAATATAAATGATATAAAACAAATATAAGTTAATAATACCAAAATCACAATAACAAAGGTTAATGATAAACAAAATTAATGAAGTATAATTAGTGGTTAGTAACATGTACAAAAATGAATAATTTTTAAGACTATTTTCTTAGGCCAAAAAGACTTAAAATATGACACATTAAGGGATAGCTTATCATTGATGCAAAGTATTGAAGATGATTAAAAAATCAACTAACAATAGATTTGTAACAAAGAAAGTTATGCATTCTTAAGTCCATCTATTAATATTTTAAAAAATGTGATTTGTTCTCTTTCTTTGGTTTTTATTCCTCTTTTATTTAACAAGATAATAAGGTAGTAAATAAATTAGCATAATGTAAATGATATAGTTAGATAACAATAAACATAAACATAAAATACTTGAAATAAAGTGAACAATAAAATAAATTGCAAAAAAAAATAAAGTGCAATAATATAATTTAGAAGTTAGTAGTTAGTGAACATAAACATAAAATAAATGACATAAAATGAACAATAAAATAAATTGCAAGGAATTAAAGTGCAATAATATAAATGTTAGTAGTTAGTAACAATAAGAAAATATGTTAGCAAATTAATGTAAAGACATGGTTTCATCTCTGCATCAAATGACCCAAATATGGTTAAAATAGATGCAATCTATCAATGCCTCAAAGTATCATGAATGATCTATTGATCAACCATTGATAGGTTTGAAACATTGAAGATTTAATCAACTCTAAACAATCATGGTCATGATCTAATAGACTTCATAAACCAAACAAATACAACAACAAGTCCATAATAAAAGAAAATGATAACACACACAAAGCAACCACAAAAAGGTGAACAAAAAGATAGTAAGAGTAAAAAATCTTTAAAAAAAGTGAGTAAATCAAAGTCAATCATTTTTGCAAGCTTGAATCTAAATCATCTCAAAAGACCAACCAAGAACAAGAAACCATTTTTAATAAAAAAAAGAATCAAAAAGTTAAAAAGTTTAAGTTAAAATCATTATCCATAAAATATGAAAAAAGCTAGGTAGAAATGGTGTTGAGCTTGAATGTGAAGCAAGGGGTTTGAGATGAAAATATTTGTGGTGAAAGATTAGTAAAGGGGTTGGGTTATGAGTGTTAGAGAGTGAGAAATTTTGAGAAAAAAAATATGAAAATGGAAAAAAGTTGGTGGTGGTGACTTTTGGGAGAGAAATTTTGTTTTGGTTTTGATTTAGGTTTGGAGAAGAGGGGTTGAATGATATTTTTTCAGAATTTTTGGGGGCTAGAAAGCATGAAAAATGAGGGGGAATATTATATCTATTTATAGGGAAATAAAGTGGGAAAGTGGGAGGAACCAAATATCCTTTGTGAAAAAAAAGGCTTATTTTTGGTGTCTATGCAAGGGAAATCGATTTACATAATTGGGTAAACCGATTTCCCTATTTTTTTTAAAAAAAAATTAAAATTTTTTTTTTAATTTTTTTTAATTCATGCCTTGAGCCCATGCAATATGCCTTTGATTATGAATGTTAATATAGTTATGGTGATTTAGCAATGAATAAATGTATGTGTAATAGTATAATAGATCTGATGAAAGTTGTTTCGGGGTAGGGTGAATTTTGGGGTATGACAATGGCCCAAAATGACCTATAATGTTTCCACTTGGCACATTCCATTGCAAGTTGAATTTTAAGTTTCTCAAAGAATTAATTTTGGATAAGACATCTTGAATTTGATCATGAAACTTTGATGGCCTTCATCTCATAAAAATTGAGCAAGTTATGGTCCTTGGAAGTTGTCATCCTAACTAGGGCACAAACAAAACGACCTATAATATTTCACCATAAGAAATGACTTTCCATACAAAAATATATCTTGACCTCAATATGAAATTTGTTTGGAATGTCATAAGGAGTAACTTTTATCTTGGAATCATTTTCATATGATAAATATTGTAGGAGATAGGGTCTAGTGAACCCCAGTTTTGATCAGTTGACTTTCTCTGGTCAACCACCATGAACCAACTTGCAAACTTGAAGTTATCTTGATCTTTTGGACTCATGTAGAATAATATATGCATAATATGATGTATAATTAAGTATCCCTTGATATATTTGATCAAATATTGAAGAAACTTGTGAGGAAGTCACACAAGATACCCAGATGAATTAGGGCTTCCAAGGCAAACAAGCTTCAAACTCTTGATGAATTATTGATTAAAATGATAAATGAAGAACATGGGGACCCATATATGATGTATAGAGCCAATGTGAACCATCTCTTGATTTATCTCCTTGTATTAAGGGTCTCAAACCCTAGTTATGAGCTTGATGAGGCATATGTACACACTACCTACAAAAGAAACAAAACTATACATAGACATATATATAGACAAATGTGCTTGGTGATTTCTCCCAATGCAAACCCAATGAATGAGGGGTAAGGAGGATGCCAAGGTGTGATCCCCAAAGCCAATGCATATGATGAGATAACATGAGGGATCTTAGGGTCAAAATTAGGGTCTTACACCCACGTTAGAGGAGTATGCCCATATCTTGGGCATGCCCATATCTAACAAGGTACCTTTCAGTGGATTAGAGGAGATTCTGAGATCTCACGTCATAGTCGAAGCTCTTCATTTGAAGAAATCTGAGATTGATACTCATTTGGTGAAGAAAGGAGGTATTCTTGGGTTGAATTCTGAATTTCTAATTGGTAGACCTATTGCTTTTCCTCAAGCCGGTAGCATGGATGCTTTTGAATCTATCTATGTATTGCTTATCTATGGTCTAGCTTTGTTCCCTAGCATTGACGATTTTGTTGATGTTATCGCCATGAGAATCTTCTTGATTGGGAATCATGTTCCAACTCTATTGAGTGACATGTATTTCTCTTTGAATTTGAGGAATTCTAAAGGTGGTGGGACTATTGTATGCTGTGTTCCTCTTCTATACAAGTGGTTTATTTCGCACTTGCCTCAGATGCCTGCTTTCTTGGAGAATGAGCGATGTCTACGGTGGTCTCAGAGACTTATGTCTCTCACTAATGATGACATTGTATAGTATGATTCTGTGGTGGGTAGGATATTATGGACAATTGTAGTTGAGTTCTCTAATGTTCCTCTCATTGGTACACAAGGAGGAATCAACTACAACCTTGCTTTGGCCTGTCGTCAACTTGGGTTCCCCTTGAGAGATAAACCTAATAACGTTCAGTTAGAGGGTCTATTCTATCAGGAGGGTACATGTAAGACCCCATTTTTGACCCTAAGATCCCTCATGTTATCTCATCATATGTATTGGCATTGGGATCACACCTTGGCATCCTCCTTACCTCTATTTCATTGGGTTTTCATTGGGAGAGATCACCAAGCACATCTTGATTATATCATACTTTGTTTTTCACTATTTACTAATTATAATACAAAAATATGTCAATGTATAGTTTGTTGCTTTTGTAGGTAGTGTGCATGTTCACATATGCTCTATCAAGCTCATATCTAGGCTTTAAGACCCTCAATGTAAGGAGTGCAATCAAGAATTGGTTCACATTGGCTCTAAGCATCATATATGGATTGTAAGACCCCAATTTTTACCTTAAGATCCCTCATGCAATTTCATCATATGCATTAGCATTGGGATCATACCTTGGCATTCTCCTTACCCCTCTTTCATTGGGTTTGTTTTGGGAGAGATTACCAATCATCATGTGATTGTATCATACTTGGATATTATCATTTTACTAACCAAAATACCAAAAATATGTCTTTGCATTTGCCTAACTCTTTTGTACGTAAGGCATGATCATCATTGATCTATCAAGTTCACATTTAGGGTTTAAGACCCTCATGGCTAAAAGCACAATAGTGGATTGATCCATAATGTCTCAAAGCATCATATATGAGTCCCAATGATCTCTACATGTCATATTGATCAAGTATTCTTCAAGAGTTTGGAGATGATTTGCCTTGGAAACCGTAGTTTGACTGGGTATCTTGAGTAACTTCTCCAACAAGCTATCTCACCAATTGATCAAATTTCTCAAGGGACACTTAAAAATTGATCATCTTATGCATATATTATCTACCATGAGCCTAAAAAGTCAAGATAATTGAAGGTTATTAAGTTGGTTGATGGTGGTTGGCCAGATGAATTCATCTGATCAAAACTGGGTCTCCCTAGACCCTATGTCCTACAATTTTCACCATATGAAAATGATTCCAAGAGAAAAGTTACTCTAAATGACATTCCAAACAACTTTCATTTTGAGACCTAGAGCTAGTTTTGCTTGGAAAATCATTTTCTATGTTGAAACACTATAGGTCATTTTGTCTAAACCCTAATTTGAAAGTCAACTTGCCAAGGCCATAACTTGCTCAATTTTTATGAGATGAAAGATTTCCAAGTTTCACAATCAAATTCAAGATGTCTAATTCAAATTTTATGTTTGGAGTGAGAGCTAAGGCAACTTTTATGAGCATGTGATATGAGGATACATTATAGGTCATTTTTGACCTATACCATTGCACAAGTGATTTTCCTCAACTTCAAAAATGCATAACTCTATCATTATAAATCCAAATGACATGAAATTTGTGACCACTATGAAGGTATTTGAAATAGATAAAACTTTGATGAATGCACGTTTCTCATTTGGAGCTCACACAAAAAGTTAAGCAAGGTGGAATATTGAGATATATGATTTAACACTTAGAAAAAATTTCAACATGTTGAAATTTCGAAACTTCCACCATAAAATTCACCATGATCCAAGTTCCAATTGGAAAAGTGTCCAATATAAAATTTATTCCCCTTGATCTAAGATTTCTGAAGAACCCTATTTCATGCATTTTGGATGAGGTTTGCTAGGGTTGCGCATGGTCTTAACAGGTCTGCATCATTGGAGAAAATCAAATGTCCAAAACTCCATTTCACTTTGCCTTTCCATTCAAGAATGATTTGAACTTTAGTACAATTACAATTGGATCATAATGGATTGCTTCATGGGCTTGTACACGCCCACGCAAGCTTGTGCATCACTCTTGCCAAATTTAGCAATTTTTCAAGTGTGTAATTATCAATCCCAAATGCTATAAATACAAGGCCTATGAGCTTATTTAAAACACACCTTGCGCGCCAGTTTTTCCCCCCAATTGAAACCCTCACAATTCAAAGGAAAATCTGAGAATTTTCAACTTGAAAATTGAGTTTGAATCTCACTGTTTGGAGATTCAAAAACTCCAGGATCCAAAGCTTTGTACCATTGCCAAACCACTTCTGCAAGCTCCTCGAGTGTGATCAAATCAAGTTTGAAGCAAGCAAGATCCATTTCTGCACAACATTGAAGGTAATTTTCAGAAAACTTATTCACTTCGATTCTCACTCAATTCTCATAAATTCTCTTGAATCTTTGGTTGTCTGAAGTCCTACCAATGTAGGCATAAAGATTGAGTTGCTTTGAGGTCAAATCGAAGCAACTCAGTTGACACACCTCAAAATTCAACTCCTCATATCTTTCTACATATTTGGAGTTAGTTGAAATTAAGGTCAGATTCATGCTCTATGCCATTTTTTCTTTCAGATCATGTCCTCTTTTTTCATTTTGGTGATGGTGATGAGTGAACCAGTCTGGTGGACCTCGCTTGAGAAGGTGACCGGAGGTCCAGCGCCGGTGGTGTGCTGGATAGGTTCTGAGCCATTGATCTTGTTTAAATCGTTTTAATCTTGAGCGTTGCTTTTGAATACCATTTGTATGGCGCGCTGACTCATGTGTTTGGTGGAACGCGCGTTTTAGACCACTTGATCTGCCACCTCAATTAATGAGGGAGATCAAGTGGTCCACGTTTTTTTTTAATTTTTTTATTTTCATTTGATTTTCATTAACTCATATTAATTTTTTAGTATTTTTTAATTAAATAAATGCCAAATAATTGTGTTGAGCTATCTTGATGATTTGTATAAGTTTGACTTGTGTTGTTGGGCCCTGGTCGAGGTTGATTTGACTTTGCTAGGTTAAGATCATTGGATTTAGGGGATTGATGGAATGTACATTCCATCTTCCAAAACGAATGAATGATCTTAATTTGGTAAAAGTCCTCCTTTGACCAATTTGAGTTTTGATCTATTCCCCTCCCTCTTCATCTAATCCCCCTTTTTTATGCATCCATTTCATTTGGCCTATGATATCTCAAAGTCCTAAGGCTAGTTGATTGAAAAATCAACATAAGTATGGATGAGATTAGGCCACCTCTTTTGCATATTCTTTTTGTGTGTGGTATGTTTCATGAGCATAGTCCATTATACTATGTCTCTAACATGCATTAACACCAAAATTCTATTACCCGACCTCGAATAGTTGTGACTTCTACATAAGTCCAATTACGATTGCTTAACATAGCGCTAAATTCTTGACACAAAAGGCATAACATTCTAGTTAGTGAGATTGTAAGTCTCCCCTCTTTCATGGTATTGTGTGGAAACTTGGTCTTTTTTCCTTCCTTTGGAAGATGTCTTGGTTCAAGGATCCATGCTTGTGATAAGTGGGTTGAGTGTTCTCCAAAGAATGACTTAAAAAGAAAAGGCAAAAACAATACTAACTCCTAATTCATTAACCCCTAACATTTAATTTCAAGCCATTTACTTTTAATGCACTTTAACTTTTAAGCTATATTCATTCGCCATTATTCATACCATTCTAGTTGTTTATATTAATGCCTTTTCACTTTGTCCACTTGGACCATATTGTGTGATATATCTTGTTTGTGTATATTTTGTTTGTTTGTGTGGTCTTTGACCATTAATGTACATAATAAGAAACAAAAACCTTAAAAAACTATTGTGTGGACTGTTGGTTTGATCTTGGACAAATTGGACTTAGAATCTAGGCAACATCCCTATGCAAAGGACTTGGCCAATGCCAACTTTCATGTAACCAAGTGCTTGTAATTTGAAACTTCATCTGATACATCATTGAAGATCCCTTTGAGCTCATCTACAACATGATCATTGTGAAGTTGTTATTTTGAACCTATGACTTGTGGAATTCATCTGTTACATGGCTATCTTTATTTGATGCCTTCCTCCTCAAGTTAATATTGTATGCATTGTTTGTTGCTTGATTCAAATGTCTAAGGGAAATTGGGGTTTCTATATGGCATTCTTTCCTATTGGATTGCAACCCATTGGTCAAATCTTTTAAACTCTTAACTTTTAAATTTATGCTTAGGATTAGTCTCTTCATCTCCTCCCCGTCTCTTTAATTTCAAAATCTCTCCCTCCTTTTAAAAATTCTTTGAGTTTAGGGTTGTGGTTAGTCACCATTTGTGTTAGTTTTGATGTCATTTGAATTCTAAAAGTAGGTGAATTATTGTGACTTTGGGTAGTAGTTTAACCTTATTTTGGTATATTGCTATCATGACTTGATCTGCTAAGGTATTTAGTTATTCTGAGCTAATTTACGCGATTGAGGTAGTATTTCATATGTTTGCAGGTCTGAAGAGTAAAGAGTAATTTATTCTAAGAAGAAATCAGACGATAATGCATAAGCAGGAGAAAAAAGAAGAGAAACTTGTACATTTTCTGTCCATACGCGTATGAGGGCTCTCATACGTGTATGGACACTCAGCCAGATCCCCCAAGATACGAATATTCCCAGGAAAAGGGGATTTTTCCAACTTCTGCCCATACACGTATGGAATGGCCCATACACCTATGAGGCCACTCAGCCAATAACCCTCATGCATAGTAAGAGCCTTACGCGTATGGCTCTTGCTCGGCTTTACGCCCTACCCCGGGCCATACACGTATGAGGTAGCGGAAAATGACTCATACGCGTATAGGAGGAGGCCATACACGTATGCCACGGCCCATATCTGGAAAAGCCAAGAATTTGTCTATTTAGCCAAAAAAATGTGAATTTCTAAGGGTTGGACGATTTTTTAGTACAAAGAACGCGTTTTTAAGGCTGAAGCACTGAACAATTCGTGGTGGATCAAAGATTTTATGAACTTTAGTCATTGCAAACCTATTTTCTACCATTAATTTGTAATGTCTACACTTTCTGTCTTGTTTTTCTTTGCTGTTATGAGTAGTTTAACCCCAAGATACTATGGGGTGTCCCTGATTCAGATTTATGATACAATTCTAAATTTCTACCTTGTAATGAATTTAATTTTGTGATATTTGATTTACTTGCAATTTGTGCTTTATGATTTCTCTTTCAGGAATGTTGAATTTGATATAAGGTTATATTTACGTTGGACCGCCAGTGTTAACGCTTAATTGTGAGTAGTTCATAGTAGATATCATCTAGGCTTATGGATACCCTATGGAAATTAGAATATTATTTATTCAAGTAATGCTTAATTTCATTGGTAATTCACTATGGACATGAGGATTAATTTAAATGATTAAATATTGTCTCACTAAGGACTTAGGAGTAAGCACACTTAAGGACTGGTAGTTAATATTATTGAATTAAGTTATTGCGAGGTTAAGTTATTGTTGTTGATGAATCCAATCATACATGTTCCCTAGCATGTCCACTCATAATATATTTTAAATTGTTCAATTTTTCTTTACCTTTTATTGCATTTTATTTTCAATTAGTCAAACAAACAATCAAAAACCCCCCAAAGCTTTTATTTAACTAAGTAGAACCAGAACTTTGTATCGTTAAACAGTTCTTGAGATCGATATTTGGGATTTTCCCTTTATTACTCCATTGGCAGATTAGTACACTTGCTAATTTACCAATCATGACTATTTCCTTTTCTTTAAAGTGTTTTATTGATATATTCCCTTTCCTTATTTAGAATAAATAAAAGTTCAGTGACGACTTTGTTTGATTACATTTTATCCGCGACCATGCTAACACCTTGCGAAGGATCACATTTTTCGAGATGTGACATCATTGACTTGGTAAATCTCAAGGTGAATGGAATGATGAAGAGTCATGATTGTCATATATTAATGGAATAACTTCTTTTATTAGCCATTCACATAACATTACATCATGATATTTCTGCAATATTGATTGAGTTGTACTCATTCTTTAGACAATTATCTGGTAAGGTATTGAAAATTGAAGACTTGGAAAAATTGCAAAACCAAATTGTCCTCACTTTATGCAACATGGAAATGTTATTTCCTCCCTCGTTCTTCACGGTTATGCTTAACTTGGTTATTCACCTTGTTAAAGAAGTTAAACTTGGAGGTCTTGTTCATTATTGATTGATGTATCTTATTGAAAGGTAGTGTAAGAACAAAATTAGTTCTACAATAGATTTCCAGGATTTTGATGATAACAAAGGATGAAACCAAAAATGGCACCCTAACAAAAATTCTCTAAGTGTGCAGGACTCCGAACAACAACAAAGGAATCTGATCGTTTTATCAGATACAAACTCTGATCAGATATAAAATACTAGAAGATTAGAAGCATCTGAAGAAGAAGTGCGCTCTAGAAGTTCTGACTCTGAGCAAAACAAGACAGTAGAAAGAACCAAAAGCTCTAAACATCCACTAGGCTTAGTTCTGATGATCTAGAAGACCAGTACTATTAGAAGCTCTGATGTAACCTCAACGCAATCTCCTTCTGACACAGAAACTCTGAGATAACAAAGACTCTGATGAAGATTCTCCAAATCCAGAAAGAGTAACGGAAAGAATTTCTTCAAATGGAAAGGAAGTATTTTTAGAAATAAATTATTCAGGGAGACAAATTGGTTATGGCAAGAAACACAAAAGTAATGACATTGAATGCTCATCAAAGGCCAATATTCTGTCATCACTCCAACGGTCCTTTCACCACTATATAAAGGACAACCTACCTCAGCGAGAGATACACAACAACGCACAGAAAATTCCTTACACTCTCTCTTAGTTTTTCACGAGCTGCTGCTCTAATGTGAAAACACTTACTTGTTTACCCTGCTGTAATATTCGCTTACTCTTAGAAGCACTCTCTATTACAAATTGTATTTTGGTAAATTACTTTTGTTCCTCAAATGACTCTGCGTAGTCTGTATACTTGGGAGGACTAAGAGATCACTCTCTTAGACTTTTGGTTGTATTAATCTTTCAAGATTAGTGGATTAAGTCCTTTTTGAAGGCGAAATCACCTTGGTTGGGTGGACTGGAGTAACTTTGTGTTATAAGCGAACCAATATAAACTCTGTGTGTTCTTACTTTTGAAAAAACTATTATTTTCTAAAACAATTCAAACCCCCCCCCCCCCCCCTTTCCTGTTTTTCTCACCTTCAGTTGGTATCAGAGCTTCGGCTCTGTTATTGATTTTCTAATCAAGCACTTAATAGTGTAGAGAGATCCAGAACGAGAAAAACTATGTCCAACACCAATGAAAGAGACAGTTACAACGCTAAGCCTCTAGTCTTTGATGGAGAGAAATTCGATTACTGGAAAGATAGAATTGAAAGTTTCTTTCTGGGCTATGATGCTGATCTCTGGGACATTGTCACAGTTGGATACAAACCTCCTATAACAGATGCTGGAGTTGCCGTTCCCAGAAGTAAAATGACAGATGATCAAAAGCGCGAATTCAAGAATCATCACAAAGCTAGAACGATACTTCTCAATGCCATATCCTACAATGAGTATGAAAAAATCACCAACAGGGAAACAGCTAAAGATATACTCGACTCCCTGAGGATGACTCATAAAGGAAACTCTCAGGTCAAAGAAACAAAGGCTCTGGCTCTAATCCAGAAATGTGAAGCCTTCAAAATGGAGGATGATGAAGCTGTAGAGGTAATGTTTTCTAGATTCCAAACTCTTATTGCAGGTCTTAAAGTGCTAGACAAAGGATACACAACTGCAAACCATGTCAAAAAGATAGTCAGAAGCTTGCCAAAGAAGTGGAGACCCATGATCACAGCCTTAAAGCTATCAAAGGATCTGAACAACATCAGCCTTGAAGAGCTTGTCAGTTCACTCAGAAGTCATGAGATAGAACTGGAGGAAGATGAGCCTCAGAAAAAGATCAAGTTTGTAGCATTAAAGTCCAGATCTAAAAGGCGTAAGTCTGACAGAAACAAAGCCTTCCAGGCCAAAACAGAAGACGCTAATGACTCTGAACAGGAAGATTCCGACGATAAGGAAGAATTATCCCTTCTGACCAGAAGAGCAAAACAACTCTGGAGAAAGAGGAATAATAACTTCAGGAGACCAAGACCCAGAGGGGACCGATCAGAATCAACCTCAAAAGGTAAATCTAACAAAGATGTTACTTGTTATGAATGTAAAGAAACAGGTCACTACAGAAACGAATGTCCCAAGTTAAAGAAAGACAGTTCCAAAAAAGAGAACTTCAAGAAAAATTCCCTCATAACCAAAAAGGGACTGATGGCTACCTGGGACGACAGCGAATCTGACTCATCAGAATCAGACTCTGATGAACAAGCCAATGTGGCACTCATGGCTACCACATCCAAGAATACTTCAGATGAAGAACCTGAATCAGAAGAGATATTTTCTGAACTTTCTCGGTCTAATCTAGAATCATGTTTGTCTGAAACTCTAAGCTCATATCAGAAACTCAAACAAAAATTTAAAGCTATAAAAGGTGTTCTTGAAGAAACATTATAAGAATGTGGCAAACTTGAGATAACAATTTTAGAACTAAAAGATGAAAACAGATCTTTGACATTACAAAGAGATGCAACAAAGAAAAATTGCTCAAAACTTGAAGAAGCGTTATCTCAAGCTCCACAAACTTCAAACACAATAATTTATAAATATGAAAAATCTTTTCAAAAGTTTCTGAAAAATGGGATAGAGAGGAGCAGAATGGCATCCATGATTTATGGGGTAAGTTAGAACAATAGAAGAGGAATTGGGTATGATCCTAGTGAAGATAAAACTTCTACTAATGACCAACCTAAATCTCCATTTTCATATCACTATACACATACACAAGCACAACAATTTAATAATGCTGATGTCTGTTCACGAAGAGCAATGGGTATGGCATAGACGCTTGGGCCACATTAGCATGAGAAAGTTATCTCAGCTAAATAAACTCGAGTTAGTCAGAGGTCTACCTAAGCTGATGTTTTCTTCAGATGCTCTATGTGAAGCATGTCAGAAAGGAAAATTTTCAAAATCATCTTTTAAAAAGAAAAATATTGTCTCTACCTCTAAGCCTCTGGAACTTCTTCACATTTATTTATTTGGTCCTGTGAAAACAACATCAGTCAATGGAAAGAAGTATGGACTAGTCATTGTTGATGATTTCAGTCGCTGGACATGGGTAAAATTCTTAAAGCACAAGAGTGAGTCTCACTATGTATTCACTAGCTTCTGTTCCAAAGTACAAAACGAATTTGACTCTAAAATCATTCGAGTCAGAAGTGATCATGGTGGGGAATTTGAAAATAAATTTTTTGAGGAATTATTTGACTCTAATGGAATATCCCATGATTTCTCCTGCCCTAGAACTCCACAACAAAATGGAGTTGTAGAGAGGAAGAATAGGACACTCCAAGAGATGGCCAGAACCATGATCAATGAAACAAATGTGGCTAAGCACTTTTGGGCTGAAGCTGTAAATACAGCGTGTTACATTCAGAATAGAATCTCCATAAGACCTATTCTGGAGAAGACTCCCTATGAACTGTGTAAAGGAAGAAAACCAAACATTTCTTATTTTCATCCTTTTGGATGTTCCTGTTTTATTTTAAATACTAAAAAACATCTGAACAAGTTTGATTCCAAAGCACAAAAAGGTATTATGTTAGGATACTCAGAACGCTCTAAAGGCTACAGAGTATACAATACAGAAACCAAAATTGTGGAAGAACCAATCCATGTCAGATTTGATGATAAGCTTGACCCTGAAAAGTCAAAGCTAGTTGAAAAACTTGCAGATCTGGAGATTACTCTTGCAGGTTCTGACGAGAAGATTAAAGCTCCTAAAGCAACTAACACTCAAACCTCAGAAGGAACTAAATCCCCAGCAATCCCAAAGAAAGCTAAAAGTCGCCTCAACATATCTGAAGAGTTGATTCTGGGAAACAAGGACGAACTTATCCGAACTAGGTCTACCTTCAAAACTCCTGAAGAAACTCCTATAGGACTAGTATCTCTGATTGAGCCTACTTCCTGTGATGAGGCACTTCAAGATAGTGACTGGGTTCTAGCCATGCAAGAAGAACTATATCAATTCACAAAGAACGACGTCTGGGATCTTGTTCATAAACCAAGAGGCACTCACATTATCGGAACCAGATGGGTGTTCAGAAACAAGCTGAATGAGAAAGGAGAAGTTTTCAGAAACAAAGCTCGACTGGTGGCTCAAGGTTACAGTTAACAAGAAGGCATTGACTACAATGAAACCTTTGCCCTAGTCGCCAGGTTAGAATATATTCGCTTACTTGTTTCTTTCGCTATAAATCACTCTATCAAACTGTATCAAATGGATGTCAAGAGCGCATTCCTTAATGGTTATATATCAGAAGAAGTGTATGTCAACCAACCTCCAGGTTTTGAAAATTCAAATTGTCCAGAACATGTTTTTAAACTTAAGAAATCTCTATATGGACTAAAACAAGATCCCAGAGCTTGGTATGAAAGATTAAGTAATTTTCTTCTGGAACATAATTTTACCAGAGGAAAAGTTGACTCCACACTCTTCTGTAAAAACATTAATAATGATCTCATGATATGCTAGATATACGTTGATGATATCATTTTTGGTTCAGCTAACGCCTCTGTATGTCAAGAATTCTCTGAGCTAATGCAGGCAAAATTTGAAATGAGCTTAACGCAAGAACTAAAGTTCTTTCTAGGAATTCAAATCAATCAAACTTCAGAAGTCACGTACGTTCATCAAAGTAAATACATAAAAGACATTATGAAGAAATTTGAAATGGCTGAATGCAAACCTGCAAAGACACCTATGCATCCAACCTGCATTCTTGAAAAAGAAGAAGTCAGTCAAAAGGTTTGTCAGAAGCTCTATCATGGTATGATAGGCTCCCTTCTCTATCTGAATGCTACTCGTCCTTATATTTTATTTAGTGTTTGTCTCTGTGCCAGATTCCAATCAGATCCTAGAGAATCTCATTTAACAGCAGATAAGAGAATTCTCAGATATCTGAAAGGAACTCCTAACTTGGGCCTGATGTATGAGAAAACATCAGAGTATAGACTATCTGGTGTTTGTGATGCACATTACGCAGGAGACAGAATGGAACGAAAAAGTACATCTGGAAATTGTCAGCTCTTGGGAAAGAATCTGATATCCTGGGCCAGCAAAAGACAATCAACCATATCCTTGTCTACCGTAGAAGCGGAATACATCTCAGCATCGCTGTGCACTACTCAGATGCTCTGGATGAAGAATCAATTAGAGGATCTGCAAATCTTTGAGAGTAACATCCCTATCTTCTGTGATAATACTGCTGCCATTTGTTTAAGCAAGAATCCTATTTTACACTCCAAAGGTAAGCACATAGAAATAAAATATCATTTTATCAGAGACTATGTTCAGAAAGGGGTAGTAACATTGAAATTCATTGATACAGACCATCAATGGGATGACAACTTTACTAAACCTTTAGCTGAAGATAGATTCCTCTTCATCTTAAAGAATCTGAACATTCAAAATTGCCCTGAATAAAATGTGCCTCTGAGTGTGTAAAATAAGATTCTGACGTAAACAAAGTGGATTCTACCTCTAACTCTGATACTCCTACAAAGTTAGAAGTTATCTGAGTTAGAAATCTCCAGAAACCAATCCCTTGGTATTCCAGAAGATCAGATAAAGAAAACACGTGGAGTACCTTGCGTCTGACCTTGGAACTTCTAGACAGTTGTCTAACAGTAATCAAGGAACAGTCTCTTGAGATCTCCTCGAGCAGTGTACTGACTGCTGGGATTAAACATCATTAATGAACTGTAATCTTTTTCCCTCTAAACGTGTTGACTTGGTTTTTGTGCTAAACTCTGTTTTGTGTGCCGTTTTGCATGCGCCCTAATTTGAGTTTTAAACACCTCATTTCAAACATTGCACACTCTTTTTCTCAACCCACACCTATCTATACAAACTCAGAAACCCCTCATTCAACCACCAAAACATCCCATCAACCATCCCAGAAATTAAACCTTACCACCACAACCTTACCTATTTCTAACGCAGAAATGCTGAACGAAACCACTTCACCATCTTCATCCTCTTCTCCAGAATCACCCCCTTACTACAACATTTCCTCAGACGTAGAACACTCTGACCCCTCATCTCCAACTCTAGCCCAACTCCAAACTCAAACTCTGGCCTCACAACTGCCACCACAAACCACACCTGAACCAGAAATTACCTCATCACCCACAGAACAACCAAACCCAACAACATCTGACCCTTAAACTTCTGAAACAACTCCAGCTGAAACTCAACCAAACAACTCTGACACACACCCACCAAATACATCCGCTGAACCACAAACTCCCACTCTCAACCTAAGCCCTCCCTCTTCTCCACCTCCATCCTCTGAACCAAAAAATACCCTGCCAACCCTAGAGGAAGCCATAATGTTGTTTGCAGGAGCTTCAGTTGACAAGGTCAAGTCTCTGACCATCAACTCTGGCATCAGTGATGATCCTTCAGCTGTTAGGACACACTGGAACAGAGTTATTGGCTGGATGACCGCTGAAGCCTTCAAGCTGAAGAGCCTCTCCGCGCAAGTCCGAAACAACTTCATCAGAGACGCTGAGCTAAGACTCCAGGAGCGTCTAGCCAGAGAAGATGAGGAGAGAGCCCGCAAGGAAGCAGAAGATAAAGCCAGACAAGAGGAAATGCAAAGGCTGTTGCTGCTGAGGCTGCTGCTGCTGCTGAATCTGAAGCAAAAGCTGCTGCTGAAGCTGAAGCTCGTCATGCTGAAGAATCTGCCAACAGGGTAGAACCGGATGCTCTGACTCAGGGGGAGTCTTCCACCTTTGTCCCTCTGGTTCTCAAGACACTTGAAGATCTTCAGAAGGAGCAGAAAGAAGTCCGAGCCAGATTGGATCAACAAGATTCAGTCAATGTCAACATTCAGAATCTGCTGACCCAGTTGCTTCAGAGGATGCCTCCACCTCCAAACCCTTAGGCACCTAGGATTTTTTTGCTTGTTGATTTGCTTGTTGCTTTCTGTTGTGTTTGTTCTCGCTTTCTATTGTTTATGTTTCTAACACCTCTGAATATATATATATATATATATATATATATATATATATATATATATATATATATATATATATATATATATATATATATATATATATATATATATATATATATATATATATATATATATATATATATATATATATATTTGTCTTTCCTTCATTTATCTAAGTCTTTTTGATTCTGACAAAAAGGGGGAGAACTAAAAACAACTCTGATGAAAACATATCTAAATCCCTTCAGTACTCTACAAACATTGTTTAAAAAATTGGTTCTAATCCTTTTGACTTAGAAATATGCAGAAGAGTATCTAGAAACATCATCTCATGGAAGCTCCGGTAAGAACTTCTGAACTCCCAGACTCATCTCAGGGGGAGCTCACTTCTATATGATCCAAAAAATTCTTATCTATAAAATGTTTCATCTCTTAATTAAGATTGTTTTGTCATCATCAAAAAGGGGGAGATTGTAAGAACAAAATTAGTTCTACAATAGATTTCGAGGATTTTAATGATAACAAAGGATGAAACCAAAAATGACACCCTTTCATCTTCACCCCTTTCTTTCCATCAATGACCAATGAGTTAATGTCTTATGGTTGGTCTTGACAAATGAGAGGTTTAACCTTCTTTGATCTAAACCAAACTTAACTTGATCCATGATCAAGTGAGTTGTTTTGTGTCCAAGATAGGTTGCTTCTTGGTCAAGCAAAAAACCTAAAGTCTATACAAGGCCCTTCCCCTTTTGTTTTGGCATGGAAAGTTTATGGAGCTTGGCTTACTAGTCATGACCTCTAACTTGTGTTCTTTGCCTATATTGTTATTGACCGGCCTCAGATAGGTGTGACTACTACATTAGTCCACTTACGATTGCTTAACATAGCGCTACATTGTCTTATGACAAGCTAACATAACCTTCACTAATTACTAACTTTAATTTGAGCATTTAACTTCTTGCCCTTTACTTTTAATGCCATTTATTTCTTGCTCATTTATTCATATTGCTTTTCATTTTGCTCACTTGAGCATATATTTTATGTTTATGTCATTTTTCTTTTGCTCATTTGAGCCCATTATTGTATATAAATATATTGCTATCTTGTGTTTGTTCGTGTTTGTTTTGTGTGAACCAAACACAAAAGGAGAAAGGACTTAGAATTAGGACTTACCTATGCTTAAAGGAGTTCAAGAGCAACTAGGTCTCATGCCTTTAGAATGCTAAATTTGTTGAAGAGCAACTAGGCCTCATGCCTTTAGAATGCTAAAATTCAAAGTTGATCTTAAATGACTTCTCATCCAAACTTATTCTTTGTCCATTCCCCTTATTTGTGTTGTGAACTTTTTGATGTTTGCTCTTGTGTGATAGGGATCCTACCTTGAGATTGTGAAAAGAGGACCATTGTCATGAGTAGCCAAGTTAAGAGACAAGCTGTAAGACCCCAATTTTGTCCCTAAGATCCCTCATGGCATTATAACATTGCATTTGCATTGCCTCAAGGATCATAGGCATCTTGGTTCCCTTTGCCTTAGGGTGGGACTTATTGAGAGTGGTTTGAGATCACCAAGCATGCTTGAATTGTATATCATTGCTTTTCTTATTTTGTTTACTAACCAAAAGCACAAAATATGTCACTAACATCCTTTGTTTGTAGCTTGAGCAATTACAAGGTCAAAAGCTTCAAGGAGATCATTGGTACAAAGGTATGGCCAAGTGAAGATGATAGCAAGCATGGTAATGGTTCCCAAAGCTCTCATCCATCAAATATGCCTCCCTAGCATCTCAATTCATCATTTTGATCAAAGCAAGTCAAAGGGTTTGAGGTTTGTTCCCCAAAGAAACCCTAATTCATCTGTGCACCACAATGCCTTGCTCTTGAAGCAACCTCAGCCCATGATCAAATAAAATCAAGGGAAGTTCTTTAATTCATCATTTCATGCATATTCGAACTTATTTGAGTGTCCTCAACCATCAATTCATCCAGATATGAGTTGTGGACTTGAGAAGTTGATCAGTCAATTCATCTGACTATTTTGAAATGCACTGAGACCTAACTTTTTATGTGTTGGTCAAATGGATCTGATCCCAAAAGCAAAGATGTTCTTAAGGACAATATGAACAATTTTCATGTTCATAAAAAATTTATTTGAAGCTTGGAAGGTCATCTCCCATTCCAAGACATTATAGGTCATTTTGACTGAAACCCTAATTCTGGGTCAACTTCCCAAGGACATAACTCATTCATTTTTTATGATTTTTAGGTGGGATCAAATGAATTGGAAATCTTAAGATGTCTAATTGAAATGTTATGTTGAACAAAAGTTCAAAATCTCAAAGGAAATACATGTGATAATGCAAGACATTATAGGTCCTTTTGGACCAAATGCATTAAAAGGCAAAAAAGTCCAACTTCAAGTGCCCATAACTCTTTCATCAAAAATCCAAATGATGCAAACTTTAAGTCCATTTTTATTTTCTTGAAGAGATCTACAACTTTGATGTTGGAGGTTTTTTCATTTGAGGCTTGCATCATCAAAACAGAAGGGCTTGAACATTGGCCAAATTTAGAAACTTTGCCTTTACATGTTTTGCACCTTGCACTTTAAACTCAAAATTCACCAATTTCCACCCTTCAAATGGATTTTTGCCCAACATAACAATTGTTCCTCACATCAAAACCTTTCCAACCATTACTCACATGCTCATGTTTGGATTTGGCAAATGGCATTTTCGAAGAGGGGAAGTTTTTGGTTCAATTATGCATAACATATCAAAACTCCATGCACAAGTCAATTCACTCCAAGCTACGCGTCCAAATCATCTCACATTCATTTCAGATTGCATTTGGCATTGAATTTGGGGCTTTTTCATGATCATGCAAGCCCATGCAATGAATATCCAATTCCATGCACACGAATTGAATCACACTTGCCTTGCCTTTCCCTCTATAAATAGAAGCCTTACTCCATTCAAATTTCATCCATGAATCAACCTGAAATGCTGCTGAACTGAAAACCTAACCTTTCACCAAAGGAGATATTTCAATTTTCTTCAAATTTTTCATATCTAAAATTCAACTACATCTGGTTGAATCTTTGGATCTAGAGCTCCTAGACCTCTCTCTCATACTCCATTGATCTTCTGTTTGGCCAAAGGAAGCAAGGAAGCAAGCTCAAATCTCCAGAATTCAAGGTTGTTCTTTAACTGGTTTTTTCTTCGAATCTCACTAATTATTGATCTATTTGCTTGGATTTTGTGTTGGCTGAAGTCCTCTTCATAGAGGCAATTGTTTTGTATGTTCAATTATTGAAATCCATGAAGTTCACTTGAACATAACAGAATGTCCATCTCTGATTTCTCTCAATATAAAGATCTAGAGTGGAATTGAGTGGTACAGGGATGATGTATATCATCCCAGCTTTCCAACGATGTATGGATCGTGTATTTTGGTTAAGCTTTTGAAACCTGCAAATGTCACCGGAATCTTCATGCTCACTGGAGAAGAAGGTGGCCCTGGTGACCGTCCCTTTTCCAGATGCGTTGTGGACCATTGAATCTGATCTCCAGTTTATATCCCAGCCCTTGGATCTTTTGACTTTTAATAATGCCATTTGGAGCGCATTGACTTGGACCTGGTAACGCTCCTTGTTTTTTTGAATTTCTTATTTTCTGATTTTATTTCTTTTATTTCAATTATTTTCAAAAATTCATATCTTCTTCATTTTAAATCAAAAAATTATGGGACCAATTGCATTCTTCTCCAAATAATTTCTAGTTTCTAATTTTGATTTTTAATATTTTTTATTTTGTCCTTTGGTATTTTTTGTGAATTTTCTCTTTCCTGGTTATTTTAATTCATTTTAAGTAGTTTTTGATATTCAAAAAATACAAAAATATGTTCCTAACCTATTTGAATGATGATGAATCTATGAAAAGTATTCTCATCAATTTTTTAATTGATTTGAGATTTTAGTTCAATTAGGTTAATTTTATTCATTTTTAATTGATTAAAAATAGTTTCTGACTTTTAAAAATGCTGAATTTTTTTGTCAAACTTTGTTTGACCTTGTTGAACTTGAGATAAATCACTTGGACCTCTCAAGGTTGATTTGAAGTGATTTTGAAGTTTGACCTTTCTTTTATTTTTAATTCAAGTTTATTTTAATATTAGAAAATGCCAAAAATATTTTGCTTATTTGTTTGACCTCCAATCTTCATCTCATTTCTGATTTCTCATTGTTTGACTTTGACTTTCAATGTCATTTGATCAATACACATGGATTGGTACATTTTATTTCACCTTATACACTTTATTCTTTCCATTTTCCTTTTCCATTATTCATCTCTTTCTTCTTCTTCTTCTTTTTCTTTTTTGATCAATGAGTTGAAGGTTGATAAGTTAACATTGATCAGGGAGGCTTAATCTTCCTTGATTCAAATCTAATTCATCTTGATCAATTGATCAAATGAATGGCTTTGCATTAAGGATAGGTTGTTTCCTAAATTATGCAAAGGACTTAAACCAATACAAGATCAATTCTCTTCTTCTTTTTGGCATGGCAAGTTGTTGGAACTTGGTTCACTAATCAAGACTTCTAACTTGTGTTGTTGCCTACATTATTATTGACCGGCCTCAGATAGTTGTGACTTCTACATAAGTCCAATTACGATTGCTTAACATAGCGCTAAATTTGCCTTATGGCACACTAACTACTAACACTAACCATTAACAATTAACATTTACCTTTGCTCTTTACTTTTAATGCAATTTACTATTCTTTCATATATTATCCATTTGCTTTTCCCTTTTGCTCACTTGAGCATATGTTTATGTTAATGCCAGTTGCCTTTTGCTCACTTGAGCAAATAATTGTGTATATACTATTTTGCTTGTGTTTTGTTTTGATTGTTGTGAACCAAATGCAAAGAATTGGACAAATGGACTTAGACTTTAGGACTTTCCCTATGCAAATTTGGAGTCAAAGAGCAACTAGGATGAACGTTGAAAGATGAAGATGAACGTTGAAAGAACCATATTCTAAACTCCCTCTTGTCCATTCTTTGATTATGTTATAGAACCTTTTGATGTGTGCTTTCTTGTGCTAGGAGTTCCAACTTGAGCTTAATTGAGGAACCATTACCATGAGCTTCCAAGAGAGAGAGATCCAAGATGCATTGAGGAGCCTTTCCAAGTTCATTTGATTGATGATTGCTTGAGTTTATGCTTAAGTGATTGCTTATTCCAAAGGATGGGAGCTACTTGGATCATCGATATGATCTCAAGGGAGGAACTCCTTTGGTGGTTTTGTTTCTTATTCCTTACCTCTTGCATGCTTAGGACTCTAGCCCTTCTTCTTCTTCTCTCCACTCTAACCCAAGCCAAAACTTTTGTGCAAACATTTAACACTTGTTTTCAACATTAGAAACCTAAGCCTTATGCTTTTGATTTTCAAACTTTCGTTTCATAATACTTATTTTGAATTGAATCTTTAAGTCCACTTTGACCATTCTGTATATACTTCTAATTGGTAAATATAACCCATTCAAATGTCTTTTTGTGGTTCCAATGGCCACTTCCTTAATCAAATTTTTTCATAACCTTTAGCTATTAGGTTTGAGTTATCTGGGTGGTAGATGTAATACTCACCTATATCCTTAGTGATGGACAATGAGTCTTCCATGCTTATTATAGGGTTAACCCCTCACTAGCATGTTGAACCTATCCTCACATGGTGGATTTGTGGTTTTAGGTTGAGTTTTCTCCTTTGGATAACAAAAGACCTTAAGGCTTTTGGACCAATCAATTCACCAATTCATTTTTGAGATTGTTACCCCGAACTACGAGGTTTTGATCCTAATCTTTTTTTAGATGGTACGTAGACAATGGGTTTATCCATTCAAACATAAAATGTAGAAAAACTTGTACATTCTCTTCTCATCTCTTCAATCATGTTTGCACAAATAAATTTTCACAAAATACCAACCTTATAACAAGTATGAAAAGGGCTCCCTAGGAGTACCTAGGATGTTTTGGGTGCCTAACACCTTCCCATTGCATAACCAACCCCTTTACCCAGATCTCTGACTCTCTTTTACTAGTTTTTGATTCGATAAAACTATTAGGTTTTTGTTCGCTTTCTAACCATTCCTTTGGATAAATAGAAGTGCGGTGGCGACTCGACTTGTATGATTTACCTTGGATTTAGTCAATATCTCTAATGGTAACGAATACCCCGCTACAGAAAAGTGCCGACTCTGCTGGGGAATGTTATTGCCCTAGTGGGTTTTGCCTATTTTTCATATTTGTTGTATTGTATTGTATTGTTTTGTGACATATTTTTGTGCAATTTGGGATTACTGTATTGTATGTAATGATTGATTTGCTTGATATTAATTCCTTGTATGCTTGGTGATCTTTGTGAGATGAGTCCTATACCCGGACTCGAGTGCACTTAGGATAGGAAAATGGCGTAGTCTTGTTGACTTGTGTGGAGTTATTCCTTAGCAAGTTGACTTGCAAGTCCATTCACTTGGTGGAGGTCATGTTGGGATCAATAATGTCACACAAGTAGTTGTGGTTAGACATTACTCTTTCCAATATAGACCTTAGAAGCCAAGGACCTTAGTTTACCAAGCCCATTTTGGCCTATTCTTAGGATGTAGTGCGAAGGTCGTTCAAATGTAAGATTTGATACGATTGTTACGCAATACTACACTCATAAGAGTCTCTCTTGAGAATATTTTTGGAATACGAGTAGTCGTTTATCCGATAATATCCGAAAGATGGGATGATGACTATGGGAACCTCTTATAGAACATGTTTGGCAGGTTTAAACCCTAGTACATTCCCTTTGGGTGGTTCTTAACCGAAACTCCATGCTCGTGACTTGCAACAAACCCTTGATTCGTGGTTGATCCGTTCATGTATCCTTAATATCAATGGAACTTGGGTGTTGATAAGGTGTAAACCATAATCCACCAAAATGGATGATTGATATTAAGGATGATATGATCCATCCCATGAGCTTTGTTTGGTGTGCTTTGCTTGATCGTTGAGTGTGATTGTTGCATTCATGCATTCATGCACCCATTTGCATCCATATCATCAATAATGAAGAAAATCTTCAAGGAACTTAAGAGGTCTATTTGCAAATTTTCAGACATGGAAAGACAAAGAAGGAATACAAAGAAGTACAGTTTCAGACAACCAGATTTGAAAGAGTTAAGGAATCTGACATCCTATGTACTAGATCCCTTGGGTTTCAAGGCTCGTTTTGGGAAGCTTCTTCCTCTTCTGACGACTCAAGTGGACGAAGGATTGATGAGTGTATTGGTGCAGTTTGTATGATCCCTTGTACCGTTGCTTCACGTTTTCGGATTTCCAGCTTTTGCCTACACTTGAGGAGTATGCCTACCTTGTGGGTATACCGATTCTAGACCAGATGCCGTTCAGTGGCTTGGAGAGTATTCCTACTTCTCAAGAGATAGCAAACATATTGCATATAGATGAATCTCTGGTTGGTGCTCATATGACTACCAAAGGTGGAATTCAAGGTCTCCCTTCTGAGTTCCTCATTGCTCAAGCTACTGTGTATGGGAAGGCCATGAGTGAGGACGCCTTTGAGGCCATATTTGTACTTCTCATCTATGGGTTAGTGTTGTTCCCCAACATCGACAAGTTTGTGGATGTGAACGCTATTAGGATTTTCTCTACTCTTAATCTCGTTCCGACTATGTTGGGTGACACGTATTTCTCTTTGCATATGAGGAATGCAAAGGGTGGTGACGCCATTGTGTGTTGTTTGCCTCTGTTGTATAAGTGGTTTATTTCTCACTTACCGTAGATGGTCGCCTTCAAGAAGAACAAAAGATGTCTACGGTGGTCCACGAGACTCATGTCTCTCACTAATGATGATATCTTTTGGTACAACTGTGTGTATGATGGTGTGCAGATTATCGACTCGTGTGGTGAATTCTCCAATGTACCTCTTCTTGGTACATGTGGTGGGATTAGCTACAACCCTGTTTTGGCACGTCGTCAGCTTGGGTTCCCCCTAAAGGATAAACCTAATAACATTCTGTTAGAGGGTGTGTTCTTTTAGGAGGGTAAAGATCCCCAAGGCTTGAAGGGCGGAATGGTCCGCGCTTGGCGCAAGATTCATAGGAAAGGAAGGAAAGAGTTGGGTCCTAAGAATTGTGTTGCTATGGAGCCTTACACTGCTTGGGTTAGGAAGAGAGCGTCTGAGTATCTCATGCCTTACGAGTATCCAAGACCTACACCTTTGGTTGTGGCTGGGCCTCCAACCCTCCCTGACCAAGGAGTAGAGGAGTTGAGAGACGAAGACTGATCGCGTGCTTGGATCCGTGAACGAGAAGAGTTGCTTCAGCAGATTAAGGAGAAGGATGCTTTGATAGAGTTCCTCGAACATCAGGTTATTGATGATCCTGATGATGCATGGACTTCTCTACTTCCTCAGTCTTCCAGGTTTTGGAAAAGGAAGTATGATCGACTCGCCAGGGAGAAGGCATATATGGAGGCAGCCTACGAGAGGGAGGTGAAGAGGCTTCGTGCATCTTATCTTCCTGTGTCCAGAGCTTTGGATGATTGCTTCTAGGGATCCATAAGATGTTTATTTCCCTTCTCTCTTGTATTATATCTGGTTACCAAAACTGTACTTCCTTAGTGTAAAAAAATGTTTCCAGATATTATTTGATGAGATATTTCCATATGTGATAAATGTTTAACACTTCCAAACTTTGCAAATAGAACCCTAAAAGTTCCTTTGGAATAAAAAGAAAAATAAATCATATGCACCAGTATTACATGCATCATGTGCATAAGCAGGTTTTGTTCCCGGCTTCTTGTCTTGTGGTCTAACTCTGTGTTCTTCATTTATTCAAGACAAGCTGACTCACCGGTACTACACCAGAGCCAACATTTGAAGACTGATGGATCATTTGGAACAAGAGAACCGCGAGATGAAAGAGGAAGTGGCCAGATTAAGTGCCTTGATGGAGTCATTCATGGCTGCCTAGAGCCAGTCTTCTCCAACGCCTTCAACTTCTCCCTAGAGGACAATCATCTCTGAGATTGTCTCCTCGACTGTGCCTGCGGCCAGTGCACACTTTGCTCCAACGGCCATGCCAGCCGGATTCCCGTGGGGGATGCCTCCCAATTTCATGCCCGAGGGTCCTGCTCCCACCTTTGCTTCTATGCCGGCATCTAGCCCGGTCCTTGCTAATCCTCCTCCTGTCGTGCATACTCTGCCCAGAATAGACAACACCATCTATCATTCTGAGCCGTCTGAGGGCCCAAATGTCTATGAGAAGATGGACGCTATGAACGATCAATTTCTTGAGCTTCGCAAGGAATTGAAAACTCTCAGAGGAAAGGATCTTTTCGGCAAGTCTGCAACCGAACTCTGCTTGGTTCCTAATGTGAAGATCCCTATGAAATTCAAGGTCCCTGACTTTGAAAAATACAAGGGAAATACATGCCCTCTCAGCCACCTGGTCATGTATGCCAGGAAAATGTCGACTCAGACCGACAATGACCAATTGCTCATCCATTACTTTTAGGACAATTTGTCTGGTGCTGCTCTGCGTTGGTACATGGGTTTAGACAGTGCGAACATCCGATCCTTCAACGATCTTGGCGAGGCCTTCGTCAAGCAATACAAGTACAATACGGATATGGCTCCCGATAGGGATCAATTGAGGGCCATGTCCCAGAAGGACAAGGAAATATTCAAAGAATACGCCCAGAGGTGGCGAGAGGTAGCAGCACAGATCGTGCCCTCGCTAGAAGAGAAAGAGACGACTAAGATCTTTTTGAAGACCTTGAGTTCTTTTTATTATGAGCGAATGATTGCTAGCGCTCCTTCTAACTTCACGAGATGGTGAATATGGGGATGCGTCTAGAAGAAGGGGTTAGGGAAGGTCGTCTAACAAGAGAGGAAGGCCCTTCTGCCAAACGTTATGGGGCGTTTGCGAAAATGAAGGATGGAGAGGCACATGCTGTGACCTCCCATGTCAAACCGAGAAGACCCTCTGTGAGGAGGAAGACCGTGCGTCCCGCCGGTAACCAGCACCAGGTGGCTCACATAGCACCTGTCTTTAGAGATAATCAGCAGTACCAGCAACATAACAACAATCAATAACCACATCCGCAATATCAACAACAACAGCACCGTCCGCAACAGCAGGCCTACCAGCCTCGAAACAGTAATAAAACCAGCACAAGTTACGAGAGGAAAAGGGTCACCTTCGATCCTATTCCGATGACGTATGCAGAGTTATATCCCTCTTTGATAGAGAGGAAGTTGATTACTCCGCGAGACCCACCGGCTATACCTACTAACCCCCAGTGGTGGTATAAGCCCGAATTACACTATGTTTACCATTCTCGTGCTCCCGGCCACGACATGGAGAACTGCTACCCTTTGAAGACCAAAGTTCAAGACCTTGTGAGGTGTGGCATTCTGTGTTTCGAGGATGTAAGTCCTAACGTGAAGAAGAAACCATTGCCCGAGCATGGGAAGTCTGTCAACATGGTCCAGGGCTGCCCTGGCAAGTACAAAGTCAAATACGTCAGTCATATTCGACAATCTCTGGTCGAGATACATCGTTTGCTATGTGATTATAGTCATTATGAGCATGACCATGATAGATGCCGAGTCTGTTCTGTTAATCAAAGAGGTTGTCGCCAGGTTCGCAAAGATGTTCAAGAAATGTTGGATGAAAGAGTTATTGAGATCCTTCAAAACAGAAATGTTGACGAAGACGCTGATGAGGTCAACGTAATTTCTCTAGTATTCCGGATCCCCGAGCCTGTTATTATCAAGTATGATGGTAGCAAGCAGAAGGTTTCTCCCGCATTAACCATCAAGCCAGCCGGACCGGTACCGTACTCTTCTGAAAAGGCGGTTCCCTATCGCTACAATGTTGTCGCAGTAGAAAATGGGAAAAAGGTGTCCTTGCCATCCTCATCTGTTGTTAACATTGCCGATGTTAGTGGTTTGACCCGCAGTGGTCGTGTATTTTCAGCACCTTCAAAGCCTCAAGCTAATACTGATTCTGTTGAACGCCCGATTGGGAATGCTGTGAGCACTCTGAATCCGGCACTTGTTGCTAAGCCCTCCTCCACATATTGAGAACTCCTGCTTCTGTTGTCCCAAGCGGCAATATGAAAGAAGACTGCGATGAGATGCTGAGGCTCATCAAGAGAAGCGAGTACAATGTTGTAGACCAGCTTCTACAAACGCCATCCAAGATATCTGTGTTATCATTGCTTTTGAATTCAGAACCACACCGAGAGGCTCTGCAGAAGGTGTTGGATGTGGAATATGTGGATCACGATGTCATGATAGAACAATTCGATAACATTGTTGCAAACATTACTGCTTGTAACAACTTGAGCTTTTGTGACTCTAATCTCCCCGAAGAGGGAAGAGACCACAACTTGGCATTACATATATCTATGGGTTGCAAAGATGACGCCATGTCCAATGTGCTGGTGGACACTGGGTCATCATTGAATGTATTTCCAAAATCCACTCTCTCGAAGCTGTCATATCAAGGGCCTCCCATGAGACAGAGTGGAGTAGTTGTGAAGGCTTTCGATGGGTCTCGCAAAACTGTGATTGGGGAAGTTGATCTCCCAGTCAAGATCGGACCAAGTGATTTCCAGATTACCTTCCAGGTTATGGATATTCACCCATCGTATAGCTGCCTCCTAGGCAGACCATGGATTCATGAGGCAGGCGCCGTGACATCCACCCTACACCAGAAACTAAAATTTGTAAAGAATAAGAAGCTGGTGGTGGTAGGGGGAGAAAAGGCTCTCCTGGTTAGCCATTTGTCTTCCTTCTCATATATAGATGCTGAGGATGAAGTTGGAACTCCCTTCGAAGCTTTATCTATTGCTGAACCTATTGAGAAGAGAACTCCTTCATTTGCTTCCTACAAAGATGCAAAGTTGGCCATTGAGCGTGGTACAACTGTTGGATTAGGGAAAATGATTGAGCTAGAAGACAACAAATCCCGGGCTGGCATAGGTTATTAATCTGGGGTTTCCAATATGTACGGGCTATTCAAGAGTGGAGGTTTCATCCACACTGGTCAAGACGAAGAGGCTGCTGCTGTTCTGGAAGAGGATGAAGAGGATTCTGGCAACTTCGTCATCCCTGGGGGATCTGCAATAATTGGGTCGTTGTGGATATTCCAACAGTTATCCATAAGTCAAAGTAATGTTCATTGTGTTTAAAAACCCTCCTCCCATGCCAAAAGGAGGAGTGATGACATTGTTGGCGCATAAATACAATGATATTTTCATTCAATAGATTCATGTTAAATGTTTGTTTTTCCAATTATTTTCCCTTTTCGCTTTTTGCATGAAATTGGTGATCACATAAAACCTTAAAATAGAATAAAATCAATCTTTTCATCTGCATAATGATTTGCCTTGTTTGAATTCTAAAGCTTTTCATATCCAAAATCATTATGCAGGTTGATCAAACCCATTGAACATAATGACCCAACACCATCTCCCAACTTTGAATTCTCTGTATTTGAGGCGGAAGAAGATGACGTCGAAGAGATTCCTGACGAGATTACCCGTCTACTTGAGCATGAAGAGAAGATCATTTAGCCACATCTCGAGAATATAGAAACAGTCAACTTGGGGTCTGAGGATTGTGTGCGAGAAGTGAAGATTGGGGCACTCCTGGAAGGATCTGTTAAGAAGGGGTTGATTGAATTGCTACGAGAATACGTCGATGTCTTTGCCTGGTCATATGAAGACATGCCTGGTCTAGATACAGATATTGTGCAACATTTCCTACCTTTGAAACCTGAGTGCGTGCCTGTGAAGCAGAAGCTCAGAAGAACTCATCCTGATATGGCGGTAAAGATTAAAGAGGAAGTTCAGAAGCAAATTGATGCGGGGTTTCTGGTGACTTCTACATATCCTCAATGGGTGGCCAATATTGTGCCTGTGCCTAAGAAAGACGGAAAATTCCGGATGTGTGTGGACTATAGAGACTTGAATAAAGCTAGTCCGAAAGATGATTTCCCTCTACCACACATTGATATGTTGGTAGACAATACAGCTAAATTCAATGTCTTCTCATTTATGGACGGATTTTCCGGATTTAATCAGATCAAGATGGCACCCGAGGATATGTCGAAGACAACATTCATCACACCTTGGGGAACATTCTGTTATCGAGTGATGCCCTTCGGTTTGAAGAACGCCGGAGCCACGTATCAACGAGCTATGACCACCTTGTTTCATGATATGATGCACAAGGAGATCGAGGTATATGTTAACGATATGATCGCTAAGTCAAGAACAGAAGTTGAACATGTAGAGCACTTGTTGAAGCTTTTTCAATGTTTGAGGAAGTATAAGCTTCGTCTGAATCCCAACAAGTGTACATTTGGAGTCCGTTCCGGAAAGTTATTGGGCTTTATTGTTAGTGAAAGACGTATTGAGATTGATCCTGCAAAGGTCAAAGCAATACAAGAGATGCCTGCGCCCAAAACTGAGAAGCAAGTCCGAGATTTTCTTGGCGCTTGAATTATATTTCCAGATTCATATCCCACATGACTTCCACATGTGCGCCGATATTCAAGCTCCTCCAGAAAGATCAGTCCCATGATTGGACTGAGGATTTCCAGAAAGCTTTCGACAGTATTAAAGAGTATCTGTCTGAGCCTCCTATCCTGTCTCCGCCCGTGGAAGGAAGACCATTGATTATGTATCTGACAGTTCTTCAAGACTCAATGGGTTGTGTCCTTGGTCAATAGGACGAATCAGGAAAGAAAGAGTATGTCATCTACTACTTGAGTAAGAAGTTTACTGATTGTGAATCTCGATACTCAATGCTTGAGAAGACATGTTGTGCTTTGGCTTGGGCTGCTAAGCGCTTACGCCAGTATATGTTGAATCATACGACTTGGTTGATATCCAAAATGGATCCAATCAAGTACATTTTCGAGAAGCCTGCTCTAACTGGGAGAATTGCCCGTTGGCAGATGTTGTTATCTGAGTATGATATTGAGTATCGAGCTCAGAAGGCTATTAAAGGTAGTATCTTGGCTGACCACTTGGCACATCAGCCGATTGAGGATTATCAGTCAGTTCAGTATGACTTCCCAGATGAGGAGATTCTGTATTTGAAAATGAAGGATTGCGATGTGTAACACCCTTCTAAATACCCCAAATTATTATAATTAAAATAACAATATATATTCATCAGAGTAATTATGCCCCGAAGGGTGTCACACAATCATTTCACAACAATCCATCAAAATATCCTGTCATGCTCATTTCTTTAATCAAAATAAGATTCTTTGCATAAATCGCAGCGGAATCAATTCAACATCAATGTAAAACATGTACACAATACATGTCAATCATTCAACAACAGAAATCGAATTAGTTAAAACATCCCCTCCCGATGTTACATCTATCAGAGCATGACCCATAAGAACTACTCTAGACTCCAAGCAATTGCTTCTACTCAACTCATTTCTCGTTACCTGAAAAATAGGTGTAAGGGTGAGTATCTCAATCAATATAATGAGCATTATAGAACAATATGTAATGCCAAGTAATTAACACATTAATTCACCCTAATCAGACTACGCATTCAGCAACAGCAATATTCGTTCAAACATCATACTCGACAGTAGATTCTCAACCATATTCAACATCAACAATATAACACACAATACACATATAATACTGGAATACATCCATTCATATTATATGCCATACATTCATTATGCAATGAGACTCTATGCATGCGGTACCGACTATTTGTGAACATATAGTTCAACCTCACCGTCCAAATCCAGGCACGGCTACCAAGCTCACTAGTCCCACTCATTTGAGACATAGTGACTCACTCACTAATTCCTCACCATGGGAATTAGCTACCACCCCAAATGGGCCATGAAATGCACGCTAATCACCTAGCATGCAAACATCAACAACAATAATCAAAATGATATACTCACTAATTCCTCACCATGGGAATTAGCTACCACCCCAAATGGGCCACAACATGCACGCTAATCACCTAGCAATGCAACATCAACAATAATCAAGAATAGACACATGCTCACACTCTAAGCCATAATACAGTCTATTCACAAACGGATACATTCACATCATCATGTATACCATCACACATTATCAACATAATTAATCACAAAAGCACATCATATCATGCCACATAATCAACCACAGTATTAGCCCGCTCTACTAATACCTATACCACTCAAAACAACGGGAAATGATCCCTACAACATCATATCTCAGCTAAGTACATCACTCAGCCTAAACAACCAAAAACTGCCCAACAACAGTTCAGGGAAATCCCAACTCTGCCCATACGCGTACTGCCCATGCCATACGCGTATTGCCCAAACCTGGCCAACTCCATACGCGTATTGCCCACTCTCATACGCGTATTGCGCATTTCCTCGCCCAACTCATACGCGTATCACCTGTCTCATACGCGTATGCTACGCGTAACAATATCCCATTACGCGTACCACCAGAGACAATTTTACGTTAAAAACATCATCTTCCTCATCCATACGCGTAAGGCTTCCCCCCATACGCGTACCAACATCTCATACGCGTATTGCCTAGTGCCATACGCGTATGACCAGAAACCAGAACTCTCAGATCTGCAATGGCTTTTCTGCTACGAGTTCTATTCGATCTAACCTCCCACGGTTCAATTCTTACACAAAATCACTCCTATCGTCTTATACACTTCATATCCTGTTCACTCTCGCAAAATCCTAACACTATTCCATCTAATTTCTACGGATTTGCTTCGATTTATCATCCGATTCCATTCATCAATCATTTTCACAAATTCACCATACTCATCCAATTCAAAGGTAAATTAAAGGTCTATCACTACCCATGACATATTATCATATAATACCCGTTAATCAACGATAAACCCCCCTTACCTGAGTTAATCCGACAATTCTGCAGCTTCAAGCTCTTCCTCTTCTCTTGCTCTGCCTTTTGCCCTTTCTCTCTTTCAGCCGCTTCTCTTTTCCTTTTCACGTGAAACCCTTTTTCCAAAAATTGGGACTTTTTATTATTCCAACTTATATATTCCAATAAATAATTATTCCAATAATTATTTTTCCAAAATAATAATAATAATTCAAATATTCTAATTAAATTAATAAACATATTATTAATTTAATTCAAATAAATACATATTATTATCGGGGTGTTACAACTCTCCCCCACTAAAAGAGTTTTCGTCCTCGAAAACATACCTCAATCGAACAACTCCGGATAAGACTCCTTCATCTGGCTCTCCAGTTCCCAAGTCACATTGCCACCTGCTGGTCCTCCCCAAGCTACCTTCACCAAGGCAATCTCTTTACGCCGCAACTGCTTCAACTCTCGATCCTCGATCCTCATAGGTGATGTTTCAACAGTCAGGTTATCTCTCACCTGTACATCATCTACTTGGACTACATGCGACGGATCATGAATGTACCTCCTCAACTGAGACACATGAAAAACATCATGCAAATTCGCAAGCGACGGCGGTAAAGCGATACGATAGGCTACCTCTCCTATCCTCTCCAAAATCTGATAAGGACCAATAAATCGAGGTGTCAACTTCTTCGACTTCAAAGCTCGACCAACACCGGTTATCGGAGTAACACGAAGAAACACATGGTCTCCCTCCTGGAACTCAAGTGACTTCCTCCTCTTATCATGATAACTCTTCTGACGACTCTGAGCAATTCTCATCTTCTCTTGAATCATCTTAATCTTTTCTGTAGTCTGTTGAACAATCTCCGGTCCAACTACAGCACTCTCACCGGACTCATACCAACATAAAGGTGTCCGACATCTCCTACCATACAAAGCTTCAAACGGTGCCATACCAATGCTCGAATGAAAACTATTGTTGTAGGTAAACTCAATCAAAGGCAAATAACAATCCCAAGCACCTCCCTTTTCCAAAACACAAGCTCTCAAAAGATCTTCTAATGACTGAATCGTCCTCTCAGTCTGACCATCAGTCTGCGGATGATATGCAGAACTCAATCTCAGCTTAGTTCCCAAAGCCCTCTGCAAACCTTCCCAGAACTTCGATGTAAATCTAGGATCTCTGTCCGAAACAATACTAGACGGAATGCCATGCAAACTCACAATCTTCTCAATGTACAATTTAGCTAGCCTCTCCAACGGATAATCCATTCTGATCGGAATAAAATGAGCCGACTTTGTCAATCTGTCAACAATCACCCAAATAGCCTCAAAATTCTTACTTGTCCTCGGCAAACCAGAAACAAAATCCATACTGATACTGTCCCACTTCCACTCTGGAATAGCCAACGGTTGCATTAGCCCAGACGGCTTCTGATGCTCAATCTTCGACTTCTGACAAGTCAAACAGGAATACACAAAACTTGCAATTTCTCTTTTCATTCCCGGCCACCAAAATAACCTTTTCAAATCATGATACATCTTCGTAGCTCCAGGATGAATACTCAAGCCACTACGATGTCCTTCTTCAAGAATACTCTTCTTAAGCTCGGCAACATCCGGAATACACACCCGGTCACCAAATCTCAAAACATCATTCTCATCAACTCGGAATTCACCACCCTGACCTTGGTTCACTAAAGTCAACTTATCAACCAAAAGCATATCAGATTTCTGACCTTCTCTGATCTCATCCAGAATACCACTTGTTAATCTCAACATTCCCAATTTAACACTATTGTGGGTACTCTCACACACCAAACTCAAGTCTCTGAACTGCTCAATTAAATCCAATTCCTTAACCATTAACATAGACATATGCAATGATTTCCGACTCAATGCATCAGCCACCACGTTTGCTTTACCCGGATGGTAATTCAAACCAAAGTCATAATCTTTCAGAAATTCTAACCATCTTCTCTGTCTCATATTCAGCTCTTTCTGATCAAACAAATACTTTAAACTCTTATGGTCACTGAAAACTTCAAATCTTGACCCATACAAATAATGCCTCCACAACTTCAGAACAAATACCACGGCTGCCAACTCTAAATCATGCGTCGGATAGTTCCTCTCATGAACCCTCAGTTGTCTCGAAGCATAAGCTATAACCTGCTTATTCTGCATCAACACACCACCCAAGCCCAACAATGAAGCATCACAGTAAACCTCAAATGATTCCGACGAACTCGGTAATATCAGAATAGGAGCAGTAGTCAACCTTCTCTTTAACTCTTGGAAACCTTCTTCACATTTTGAGTCCCAAACAAACGCTTGCCCCTTTCTAGTCAACATCGTCAACGGTAACGCCAACTTAGAAAATCCCTCAATGAACTTCCTATAATAACCTGCAAGTCCAAGAAAACTCCTTATCTCAGAAACTGACTTCGGAGCTTCCCACTTAGATACCGCTTCTATCTTAGAAGGATCAACAGCAACACCACCTCTTGAAATCACATGACCAAGAAAACTAACCTCTTCTAACCAAAATTCACATTTAGAGAGTTTAGCAAATAACTTCTTTTCTCGTAGAACTTCTAAAACCACTCTCAAATGCTCAGCATGCTCATCTTCAGATTTCGAATACACCAAAATATCATCGATAAACACCACAACAAACTTGTCTAGGTACGGATGGAAAATCCTATTCATATACTCCATGAATACTCCAGGCGCATTAGTCACACCAAAAGGCATTACAGAGTACTCATAATGTCCATACCTCGTTCTGAAAGCAGTCTTCTGAATATCCTCAGTTTTCACACGTATCTGATGATACCCAGATCTCAAATCTATCTTGCTGAACACACTCGCACCAACCAACTGATCCATCAAATCATCAATCCTCGGCAAAGGATACCGATTCTTGATCGTCACTTTATTCAGTTGCCTGTAATCCACACACAACCTCATAGTACCTTCCTTCTTCTTAACCAACAACACTGGTGCACCCCACGGGGACACACTCGGACGAATAAACTTCTTATCCAACAGATCTTCCAACTGACTCTTCAATTCAGCTAACTCCACAGCAGACATACGATAAGGAGCCATCGATATCGGTCTAGTACCAGGTACCAAATCAATCGAGAACTCAACTTCACGCTCTGGTGGCAATTCGTTCACCTCTTCCGGAAACACATCAGGAAAATCACACACTACAGCTAGGTCGCCAATCACCAGTTTATCTTTAGCCTCCAAAGTCGCTAACAGCATAAACAACTCTGCACCATCTGCCACTTCCTCATTCACCTGCCTGGCTGATAGAAACAAACTCTTTCCTTCTTCAATCTCAGGAAATATCACAGTCTTATCAAAACAGTTGATATAAACTCGGTTAAACACCAACCAGTTCATACCCAAGATAACGTCAATCTGCACTAATGGAAGACACACAAGGTCTATCCCAAAATCTCTACCAAAAATATTCAAAGGACAACTCAAACAAACAGAAGTAGTAGTCACTGAACCCTTCGCAGGAGTATCAATCACCATACTACCCAACATCTCAGATATCTCTAACTTAAGCTTCACAGCACAATCCACAGATATAAAAGAATGAGTAGCACCTGTGTCAATAATAGCTACAAGAGGAAAGCCATTAATATAACACGTACCTCGGATCAAACGCTCATCTGCAAAAGTCTCAGAACCTGATAAAGCAAAAACCTTGCCTCCTGACTGATTCTCTTTCTTTGGCTTAGGACACTGCGGACTGATATGACCCAACTCTCCACAGTTAAAACAAGTCACAGTCTTCAACCGGCAATCTGCAGCCAAATGACCACCTTTTCCACATTTGAAACACTTCTTCTCGTTACTGGTACACTCATGGATACGATGTCCAGCCTGACCACATCTGTAACACTTAGCAGGAGCACTAGAGTCTCCCCCACTAGGCCTCTTCATCCCACTCTGTCTCTGAAAACCCTTGCCAGCTGCATACGGTTTTCCACGATCAATCTGATTCTTGCCTTTCCTATCAACTCTCTGCTGATAGCTCTCAGCTCTGGCCTTGGAATCCTGTTCGAAAATCCTGCAACAGTCAACCAAATCAGAAAACACTCTAATCCTCTGATATCCAATCGCCTGCTTGATCTCGGGACGCAACCCGTTCTCAAACTTCACACACTTGGAAAATTCCCCAGCAGCCTCAGCATAGGGAGTATAATACTTTGACAGCTCTGTGAACTTAGCAGCATACTCAGTAACGGACCTGTTACCCTGCTTCAATTCCAAGAACTCTATCTCCTTCTTTCCTCTGACATCCTCGGGGAAATACTTCCTCAGAAATCTCTCTCTGAACACAGCCCAAGAAATCTCAGCATCTCCAGCAGTTTCCAACTCAGTGCGGGTAGCAACCCACCAATCGTCAGCTTCTTCTGATAGCATATGAGTACCGAACCTGACCTTCTGGTTATCAGCACACTCAGTTACTCTGAAGATCCTCTCTATCTCCTTCAACCACTTCTGAGCACCATCTGGATCGTATGCTCCCTTGAACATTGGAGGATTGTTCTTCTGGAACTCACTCAACTGACGAGCAGCTCCCATTCCCATAACATTCGGATTTCCTCCAAGTACTCCAGCTAGCATACCCAGAGCCTCAGCAATCGCAGCATCATCTCTACCTCTTCCAGCCATCTCTATTCTGAAAACCCAAACAAGCTAAACAATGAGTACTGATAGGGTTAAACAACACCTATCCCGTACAGGGGAAACAGAATAACTACGACTCGACACGACCGACTATGCTCTGATACCACTAATGTAACACCCTTCTAAATACCCCAAATTATTATAATTAAAATAACAATATATATTCATCAGAGTAATTATGCCCCGAAGGGTGTCACACAATCATTTCACAACAATCCATCAAAATATCCTGTCATGCTCATTTCTTTAATCAAAATAAGATTCTTTGCATAAATCGCAGCGGAATCAATTCAACATCAATGTAAAACATGTACACAATACATGTCAATCATTCAACAACAGAAATCGAATTAGTTAAAACATCCCCTCCCGATGTTACATCTATCAGAGCATGACCCATAAGAACTACTCTAGACTCCAAGCAATTGCTTCTACTCAACTCATTTCTCGTTACCTGAAAAATAGGTGTAAGGGTGAGTATCTCAATCAATATAATGAGCATTATAGAACAATATGTAATGCCAAGTAATTAACACATTAATTCACCCTAATCAGACTACGCATTCAGCAACAGCAATATTCGTTCAAACATCATACTCGACAGTAGATTCTCAACCATATTCAACATCAACAATATAACACACAATACACATATAATACTGGAATACATCCATTCATATTATATGCCATACATTCATTATGCAATGAGACTCTATGCATGCGGTACCGACTATTTGTGAACATATAGTTCAACCTCACCGTCCAAATCCAGGCACGGCTACCAAGCTCACTAGTCCCACTCATTTGAGACATAGTGACTCACTCACTAATTCCTCACCATGGGAATTAGCTACCACCCCAAATGGGCCATGAAATGCACGCTAATCACCTAGCATGCAAACATCAACAACAATAATCAAAATGATATACTCACTAATTCCTCACCATGGGAATTAGCTACCACCCCAAATGGGCCACAACATGCACGCTAATCACCTAGCAATGCAACATCAACAATAATCAAGAATAGACACATGCTCACACTCTAAGCCATAATACAGTCTATTCACAAACGGATACATTCACATCATCATGTATACCATCACACATTATCAACATAATTAATCACAAAAGCACATCATATCATGCCACATAATCAACCACAGTATTAGCCCGCTCTACTAATACCTATACCACTCAAAACAACGGGAAATGATCCCTACAACATCATATCTCAGCTAAGTACATCACTCAGCCTAAACAACCAAAAACTGCCCAACAACAGTTCAGGGAAATCCCAACTCTGCCCATACGCGTACTGCCCATGCCATACGCGTATTGCCCAAACCTGGCCAACTCCATACGCGTATTGCCCACTCTCATACGCGTATTGCGCATTTCCTCGCCCAACTCATACGCGTATCACCTGTCTCATACGCGTATGCTACGCGTAACAATATCCCATTACGCGTACCACCAGAGACAATTTTACGTTAAAAACATCATCTTCCTCATCCATACGCGTAAGGCTTCCCCCCATACGCGTACCAACATCTCATACGCGTATTGCCTAGTGCCATACGCGTATGACCAGAAACCAGAACTCTCAGATCTGCAATGGCTTTTCTGCTACGAGTTCTATTCGATCTAACCTCCCACGGTTCAATTCTTACACAAAATCACTCCTATCGTCTTATACACTTCATATCCTGTTCACTCTCGCAAAATCCTAACACTATTCCATCTAATTTCTACGGATTTGCTTCGATTTATCATCCGATTCCATTCATCAATCATTTTCACAAATTCACCATACTCATCCAATTCAAAGGTAAATTAAAGGTCTATCACTACCCATGACATATTATCATATAATACCCGTTAATCAACGATAAACCCCCCTTACCTGAGTTAATCCGGCAATTCTGCAGCTTCAAGCTCTTCCTCTTCTCTTGCTCTGCCTTTTGCCCTTTCTCTCTTTCAGCCGCTTCTCTTTTCCTTTTCACGTGAAACCCTTTTTCCAAAAATTGGGACTTTTTATTATTCCAACTTATATATTCCAATAAATAATTATTCCAATAATTATTTTTCCAAAATAATAATAATAATTCAAATATTCTAATTAAATTAATAAACATATTATTAATTTAATTCAAATAAATACATATTATTATCGGGGTGTTACACGATGAGCCTACACTCGATGAAGGGCCAGAGCCTGGTTCCAGATGGAGTATGGTGTTTGATGGCGTTGTAAATTAATATGGAAATGGTATTGGGGCAGTGATTATTACTCCTCAGGACACACATATTCCTTTTACAGCAAGGCTAACTTTCAAATGCACGAATAATATGGCTGAGTACGAAGCTTGTATTATGGTATTGGAGGAGTGCATTGATCTAAGGATCAAGCATCTTTATGTCTATGGTGATTCGGCCCTCGTTGTTAATCAGATTAAGGGTGAATGGGAAACGAATCAGCCTGGCCTCATTCCATATAGGGATTATGCGAGGAGGATTTCAACGTTCTTTACTCAGGTTGACTTCCATCATATTCCTCGAGATGAGAATCGGATGGCAGACGCTCTTGCTACACTTGCTTCAATAATTATGGTAAAACTTTGGAATGAAGTCCCCAATATCACTGTGATGCGCTTGGATAAACCAGCTCATGTATTTGCAATAGAAGAGGTGAAAGATGATAAGCCGTGGTATTATGATATCAAGTGTTTCCTTCAGAACCAGTCTTACCCGCCTGGGGCATCTGTGAAAGACAGGAAGACTCTAAGGAGATTATCAGGAAGTTTCTACCTCAATTGTGATGTGCTTTATAAGAGAAATTTTGACATGGTTCTGCTCAGATGCATGGATAGACACGAAGCAGACCTGTTGATGACTTAGGTCCATGAGGGTTCATTTGGTACTCATTCCAATGGACATGCCATGGCCAGAAAGATATTGAGAGCAGGCTACTATTGACCGACAATGGAGTCTGATTGCTGCAAATATGTGAAGAAATGCCATAAGTGTCAGATTTATGCGGATAAGATTCATATTCCCCCGACACTTCTGAATGTGATTTCATCACCATGGCCCTTCTCCATGTGGGGAATTGACATGATTGGCATGATAGAGCCAAAAGCGTCTAATGGACACAAATTTATTCTCGTAGCAATTGATTACTTCACCAAGTGGGTTGAAGCGGCATCATATGCAAATGTGACCAGACAGGTGGTCGTGAAGTTTATCAAGAATCAACTCATATGCTAATATGGTGTGCCAGATAAGATCATTACTGATAATGGATCTAACTTGAACAACAAGATGATGAAAGAGATGTGTAGTGAGTTCAAGATTGCGCATCACAACTCTTCTCCCTATAGACCCAAGATGAACGGGGTTGTTGAAGCTGCTAATAAGAATATCAATAAGATTATCCAAAAGATGGTTGTCACATACAAAGACTGGCATGAGATGTTTCCATTTGCTTTGCATGGATATCGTACATCTGTTTGCACTTCAATAGGGGTAACCCCTTTCTCTCTTGTTTATGGCATGGAGGTTGTACTCCCAGTAGAGGTGGAGATCCCATCAATGAGAGTCTTGATGGAAGCCAAGTTGACTGATGCTGAATGGGTTCAGAGTCGTTATGACCAGCTGAATTTGATAGAAGAGAAGAGATTGACCGCCATGTGCCATGGTCAATTATATCAGCAAAGAATGAAGAAAGGTTTTGACAAGAAGGTCAAGCCTCGTGTTTTCCGAGAGGGTGACCTTGTGCTCAAGAATGTTTTGTCTTTCGCGCCCGATTCCAGGGGCAAGTGGACTCCAAACTATGAAGGTCCATATGTTGTTAAGAGAGCCTTTTCAGGCGGTGCTTTGATACTTACAACTATGGATGGGGAGGATTTCACTCGTCCTGTGAATTCAGATGCAGTCAAGAAATACTTCGCCTAAAAATAAAAACAGAATAGCTCGCTAAGTTGAAAACCCGAAAGGGAGACTTAGGCAAAAATGAGCGTCTCGTTGGATTGAAAACCCGAAAGGGCGATCCAGGAAAAAGTTAGAGACATATAAAAATGAATATATGTATCCCGCTAGATTGAGTACCTCATCCTGGGGCAATCTAGGCAAAAATTAGGGATTTGGCAAGTAACTGCATCCTGACAAGGCTTTGTTCTACAATTGTCAATCCGTTAGGGATTCCTGCTCATTCGTCATCAACCAAAGCTACAAATACATCGGATTCCGAATTGGTGGAGAAATGGTCATTATGTTCAATGTAGCCTTTTCCAATATATATCACCAATTTCAAATTTGTAAAGATCTATGGAGTCTTGCCATTTGCAGACTACCATTCCATCAAATAAATTTGAGCCTTTTATCCAATTATTTGCACTCTTATTTGTTTCTATTCAACAAAGGTTTTGCATGTTTTCATTGAAAAATATCACTATCTTAAATAATCAAATTGTTCATAATTTGTTTTTAAACAAAGCAAACATTCACAATGATGAAGGGATACTTAGGAGATCTTCAGTGCTCTCCCAAGGATGGTATGATCCCCAACAGGGTAAGACATTTGTTCATATTCCTGGCATGTTTGTATCCTCTTCCTGCCGGAGCCTTTTGTGGTTTTTTCTACTAAGCGGAGTGTTTGGTAAGATATTCACCACTCTTCCCTTCAGTAGAGTAGCAACCTTTCCTTCTCAGCAGGTGTGATCTTTGGTAGTACGGTATTTGGTGATGACCTTGGAAGCTTCCTGTTTAGTGGTTGTTCCTCACAGATCCCCCCACCTTCTCGGATAGATTCCCCAATAGAGTTGCTTATGTGGCAGATTTTATCTGTGCAATAACTCATGCCCCCAGCTGGAATGACTGATGTTTGTTCCCCTGCAGAGATCTTTGCTTCCTGGTATCTCTTGCCCTCATCAAATTGGATACTCTCCGGTGAACCTGGCTTTCTCTCTTGAGATGTAGTATCGGATGTTTGTGTACTTATCCTTTGGAACTGTTTGTGTTAGAAATGTTTGTTTGTCAACATTCATCATACATAAACCATGCATGCGTGCACATAGTTTTCAAACATTCAGATATTCATGATTGCATTATTTTCCATATATCTTTGTTTGTTATCCCTGCTAGTGGGTAATATGCTTCCCAAGCAGATGTCGGTGTCTGATCCCTCAATATAGAGTTAGCCCTTTAAGCAGAAAGTGTTTATCTTTCCTTCCATATTCCCCACCGAGTTATATCCTCGTGGATGATGGTTGTTTCTGTTTCTTCCCAACACATATATTGGGATGGGTTCCCCTATTGAGCTATATCCTCACTAGGACGAGTTTTGATTCAGCTTGCCTCTTTAGTTTGATCCTAGATTGGCTTCTTGTGACTGTTTCTTGTGCTTCACTGTGGTATAAATGAATAATTGCTCAGTAATTAGTAATCATTCATCTTATCCCCGGCGGAGTCTGTGGTTTTCTACCCTTATACCGGTAGTTGTAAACCCTATTTCATCCCCTTGCGGAGTTAACCTTTTGTTCATACTAATTGATGACGGCTACTCTTCTGTGGTTTTCTACCCAGTATCCGATAGATGTAATCCCCTCATTGAAGGTTATCATTATCCAATATTCGGTGTTGATATTCCCTCATTCTTTTGGATAATTGCTCTGATTAAGCAGTTTATCCCCAGCAAGTCATCTTTCATACACCGTTTGTCGGTAATGTTGATTGCTCCCCTTGAATGGTCATCATTATATACCTAGTTTCGGTATCCCGATGCCTTTTTCTCTCGGTCGATTTATCCTTTATTAACCCAGTAACCGGTTGTGGATAATCTTCCATGCGAGTATATTATCTATGTTCTGACGGTAATAGATAATATATCTCATGCACTCTTTGGTCGAAGCCTTTTGTTCTTCCCCAGTTGAGTAAGATTCGTATCCCTTTGTGGAATCGAATGTCCATCCCTTAATCGAGTTTGCTTTTAGCCCTCTTTTGGATGATGAGTGTTTTGGGAATATTCCCCAATTCACGCTTTGATTGGTCACCTATTATATGCCCAGTAACCGGCATCCCTGGTGTTCCCTCCTTCTGCTCCCTATTATGACTTTTTGTCCCCTGTGGAGTCAGATTTTCCTGAGTTGAAATATACCTTTTAGGTCTTCCTCAGATGATTTGGTTGATTGATATCTCTCACCCTTATACCGGTCTTAGATATTCATTCTCCCGGAGCATGTTTTTCCCTCACCCTTATACCGGTGGGATCACATGATCTCTTTTTGAGCTTATTACCCAGTAACCGATAATACCTCATTTGTTTTTTCCTCGGCTGAGTCCTTAGTGGACATCTCCACCTGAGTCCGGATTTTTATCCGAAGTATCCATTGTGGATAATTTTACTGTATTGTCATATTCCCCAATACATGCATCTTCAAGTCAGCTCGAGTCCTTCCATGGATTCATTTCATGGATTCTCTCCGTGTCTCTCAGCAAGTTTTAAGTCATGACCTGCTCACGCGTTTTCATCCCTTTACTCCCCGGTAGAGTCTCTACCCCATAGAATGAATTATCCATAGGAATCGCCGGTTTCCTCTTGATCTTTGCCTTTGTGGACCTATCCCCATAGAGTTTTACCATTTGCATGCATACATCTGCATCATGAGGTCTCTTAGGGACCAAAATTCGTCTCTTTGTTATTATTTAAGCCCATTCTATCCCGTCGAGACGAAGATTTTAACCTTCACTTCTCCGGCTAGAATGACCTTAAATAAGGGCATCTGTAAGACCCCAATTTTGTCCCTAAGATCCCTCATGGCATCATAACATTGCATTTGCATTGCCTCAAGGATCATAGGCATCTTGGTTCCCTTTGCCTTTGGGTGGGACTTCTTGAGAGTGGTTTGAGATCACCAAGCATGCTTGAATTGTATATCATTGCTTTTCTTATTTTGTTTACTAACCAAAAGCACAAAATATGTCACTAACATCCTTTGTTTGTAGCTTGAGCAATTACAAGGTCAAAAGCATCAAGGAGATCATTGGTACAAAGGTATGGCCAAGTGAAGATGATAGCAAGCATGGTAATGGTTCCCAAAGCTCTCATCCATCAAATATGCCTCCCTAGCATCTCAATTCATCATTTTGATCAAAGCAAGTCAAAGGGTTTGAGGTTTGTTCCCCAAAGAAACCCTAATTCATCTGTGCACCACAATGCCTTGCTCTTGAAGCAACCTCAGCCCATGATCAAATACAATCAAGGGAAGTTCTTTAATTCATCATTTCATGCATATTTGAACATATTTGAGTGTCCTCAACCATCAATTCATCCAGATATGAGTGTAACACCTCAAAATTTGCCCTCCTCTTCTTGAGACTAGTTTGACACATTGCATTTAATATTTTAGAGCATTAGGCATTGTATTTTGCATCTCATATGAAAATAAGAATGTCATCTTCCAAAGTCTTTCAAAATATGGAGAAGTTACATGATTCAAGCCTGAGGGTCTCTATGAATTGATGATCAACCATCTGAGGGTTTGCACTCCAGTTAGGGTTTCTTGATTATTCAAAGGTCTTGAGTATTATCTTATTTGCAAGGATATATCACCATCATCATGGTTCTATCATCAACAAGGGTTTCATTGTTCATTCTCAAGTTCCTCTGAATTAGGGTTGTGACCTCTAGTCAACCTTAATCAATGCCTTTCTTCCAACTAGGGTTTCTCAAGGAGATGAGGTATTTTATTGGGATGAAGATCACATGATTGTCATGAGGAGCTTAAATGTGCTAGGGTTTCATTTTTGAGCAATTTCCCTAAGTGGTGGAGGTTCAAGTGGATCAAGACATTTCAAGGTCATCTGAGGACCAAAAAGTCAACTATGCAGTCAACTGAGGGCTATGAGGTGGGGAAATGAGTTGAGACACATCAATCATGTTCAAAAGAGGTTCATTTGTCATTCTAAACATCTATCTTGAAGATTTTGAAGTCATGGCAAAAGTTTCCAAAAATGGAAAATGACCTGTAATTTCAAGTTTCCAAAAATGGCAAGTTTCTGGTCCACATTCAACTTGACTTTTCAAGTTCAAATATGCTTCAAATGGATTTTTTCTGAACATGAAAGTTGAAGCTCTTTGTCTCCCCTTTCCAAAAAGTCCTAATTCATGTCCATATGATGAATGGTTGAGAAGTTATGGCCAAATGATCACAAGGTGTGCATGGAAGTTCAAAGTGACATAACTTTTGATACAAAACTCCAATTTGGTCCACTCTTTTTGCAAAATGCTCCTCATGATCAAGAATTTTCAAATGAACCATTGCCATGTATGAGAGAGGCTTGTATGCTCATCATTTCATTCATGTTCATTTTGGAGGGAATTCTCATAATTCAAATATGGCTTATGGTGCAAGCAAAATAACATTTCAAGCATGGCCTTTGGTTTATTTTAAGTGAATTGAAGCCTTTGCATGGTACTGTACACGTGTAGCATGGCCATGCTAGCCAATTTTGCATTTTTGCAAATCACTTCATAATTCCTTAATCTTGATTAATACATGGAAAGTGTGATTAGCATGATCATTAGCAGGGAGTATATAAGGCCAAACCCTAATCCATAACTGCCATAACAGAATTTCAGATCTCAAATTTTCATTTTCCCTCCATTTTTCTCTCTCTTCGAATCCTTGATTTCTCCACACAAACACCAAAAATTATTCAAGATTCTTGATCATCATCCTTCATTGATCAAGAATCAACCTCTGTTTTGGATAATTGAGCTGGAAATTATGCCATTCAAGAACACTCACATGTTAATGGAAGTTTGAAATTGAGGAAGATTAAAGAGTTTTCAACGGTTGATCCTTGCTTAAAGCTTCAACAGAAGTATAGTGGAGTAGATCTGGAACATATGAGAGCTTGAGGATACGATTTCATAAGCTTTCATTTCAAGTAAGTGAAAAATGCATCATCATCTTTTGCTGTTTTATGTACATAGAAGTGTAGATCCTGATGTGTAGATCACGAATATATAAGTAGATTTTGAAATGGTTAAGAATTGAGGAAGTTATGTGGAATAAAAGTTTTGGTCATCAAAATGTTTGCCTTCAATCCAGGAAATTTAGGGAGAATTAGAGGATTTGGATATGATATTTGAGATCCTCGTGAGAAACCGCGTCGAATGATGTACGCCTTGCCAATTTCTGGAAAAACATTTGGGAGCGCCGCCGTCCAGGTCGTCGGAGAAGACGACCGGAGCTTAGCTCCGGCGTCTGGTTTTGCTATGGTTTAGTGTTGATGTGTGAGCCATGTGTACGCTGGCGTGGAGGTTCGATTGGATAGGAGTCCTTTGACTAAGCCACACAAGTATTTGAACGCTGACTAAGCGCGTGACTAGATTTAATGAAACACATCGTTTCATTTGTGTGATGTGGCTGCCATGTAATTGCCTGCGTGTGTATTTGATTGGTTCTGAGTGCATTGACCATTGCCACGCGTATTTGACTTGCTGATTGTGCGTGCCACCGTGTTTATTGAAGTGCTGTGTTTTGCCTGTTTAACCTGGTCCGTTGATCATGATTTCGCGCTTCATCGTGTGGCTATGGATATTTCTGAATTGATTTAAATGTTTTCTTTTCCCTCCATATTTCCATGTGATTTCATGTTATTTTAGTTACTCTGAAAAATCATTAAAAATAGCAAAATGATCCAAATTAACTCCAAATGTTTGTCATAGATTTGTTGTGATGTCTAGTTTTTTTGGTATTATTTTCCTGATTTGTTGATTGCTGGATTTTTATTTGTGAATTTTTTGATCCATGCCATGCTATTTTGATATGTTGCATTCAGTGCCTTGTGGAATCTTCATCTTTGATCCAATTGATCTGATTTTTTGTGTGCTTAATCCTCACTCATGATATGATTTTTGGTAATTGGTTTGGAATTTTTCTCATATGCTATCATTGTTTTTGACACATGAAGATGTATGTGACAATTTGTGTCACATTTTTGGCATTCAATTTGTGCATTTTTGTTCACCTATCATTTGAACTCTTCTGGATTTGATATTTTTCACATTGTTTGTTCATAACATGAGAAACTTACATAAAAAATTTCAAGGCCATTGCATGCTTTTCTGTTTTGATTTGGATTTTCTAATTAGGATGTCCATTTTGTGCTCATTTGTTGGTCCTTGCATAGCATGGGCCCTTTGAGGTACTTGCCTTGTGAATTGATGTTGGTCCTTTTGAGGAGATTTTATTGAATGTTTGAAGGTGCATTATGTAAAAGATTGGGTTCTGTTTTCATCATTTGGTTTGGTTTTGAACTTAGTCTTTGTACTAGTGTTTTGTACATAAACTAATTGTGCTCTGTGTTTCAGGTTTGGACATTTAGCATTGATGGTTGAGTTTGTCCTCACTTTGTGAGATACAAATGCTTTGAATTCTAAATTTTGTTTGTTTTGTAGGATTCTAATTGATGTGTTGAGCACATTTCTTCATTTGAATGCTTGAACATTGCTCATTGAGTTGTGTGCAGTTGGATGGTTTCACTGTTTGTTTTCTGATTGCTTTTAGCTCTTGCATGAGCTTTGGATTGTGGTTGATACACCACTTAGGTAGCTACCTTCTTACTCCATGTAGTCTGGAAGTCCTGTCACCTTTTTGGCAGGCATTTTGCTGGCAAGTCCTCCTTCAGAGGCTCTGTTTGTGCTTGTTTACATTTGTGCCAAAGACCTCCAAGATGAGGCATGTGATACTTGATAAGTCCTCCTAAGTGAAGAGGCAATTGGCGGATAAAAGGGATTAGTAGCCAATCCCCTGTTATTCAGTGAGTCGTTCATTATACTCGCACTACGTGCTGATGCTTCTGAACATGAACCCAAGATCTTTGTTTAGAGTCTGTCAAGTGGAATAGGGTCCCTCTTTCTGGATCCCCACGCTTTCTGTGTCATGAGCTCACCCTGGCCAGGGTTAAGAGCATGAGGTCGCATCCTCATTACCAATTTGATCAGCTTCACCCTAACTCTTAATGTTAGTGGTTAAGAGCTACAGATTACCCCTTACAGTTTGGCTTGTTTGTCGAGGTTGATATGAACCCTCTTGACTAAAGCCTACCTATTGTTTGGGCCTCTTGTGTGGATATAGTGAGTGATGCTTGTTCACTTATGTTAATGTGTTTATCTGCTTTCCTCTTCTCATCTCCATTTTTGGAGGAGTTGTATGGTTGATTTTTGAGGAAGAAGGATGCATGCTAGGGACCTCAACTTAGGGATATTTGATGGCATGACAACTATTAGGCTCGAGTCAGTCTCCCTATTAGTTTGTTGTTTCCCTGGTCTCTGGTTAGGAGTGTGTTGTACCCTTGTTAAGGGGAACTACGTCGCCCTGATTCTCATACCAGATGAGATACGTAGGCAGGAGGTTGATGGTAACCTCTCCGGGCAACCTTTTCTTTTTTTGTTGTTTTGTGTGTGTGTGTACCCTTTGTTTGTCTTCTTTGGTGTGAGCACCCGTTTGTTCAGCGTGGGCGGGTGTGGTATGTCTATACCTTATGGGGTTCATCTTTGAGATTCATTTGGGGTTCATCTTTGGGGTTCATTTATGACGATGGTCATTCATATTGGGGTTCATCTTTGGGGTTTATTTGTGGTGACTGGCTGAATAGTTAGTTACTTTGTTGAGATTTGTCCTGATAACCTTTTCTTTGGTGTTCGCTGGTTAGCGTTTGCTATTGTTAGGAGTCGGATGTAAGTCCATGTATTGGCATTCTGTTTCCTTTTGTTTGGTTGTTGTTAGGAGTCGGGTGTAAGTCCATGTATTGGCATTCTGTTTCCTTTTGAGTGTTTCTTTTGACGTCTCAGCGTCCCTTTTTGGTGTCTTGTTTCGGCGTGCGTTAGCCGAGCTACGAGTGCTCTGATTCTCCTCTGGATAGAGAAGATACGTAGGCATAGGATGTGATATCCTAGCGAGCATGTCTCCTTTTCCCCGAACTACGTTGACTCTAATGTTTGTTTCTGACAAACTACGTAGGCCCAGGATGCGACATCCTACCGAGTCCACTTCCTCCGTTTTCTTTCTTCATCCACCTGTTTATTATTCCAGTTTGTGCAATTTCTTTGAGCAGTTTTATTAGCAACCTTTTTCCTATTCTTTGAGCTATCTTTTAAGCGTGGATCCCGCCGACTCCTGTACCTTGTAATCTCTGGTCGTAAGACCGTTCCTTTCCCTTTCTTAGGTTAGCCCTACGCTCCCTTTCCGTCATAGGATGAATAGCGTCGGTGGCGGCTCTGTAAACTGTATATTTTTTCGCCGGTTGTTTTTCGCGTTGCGACAACTGGCGACTCTGCTGGGGATTGAAGTTGACCTCTTGCTGGTCCATCTTCCCTAAGCGAGTCAATCCTAGCGCTCTCTAGCATAGTTTTAGAGTAGTTTGGGTTGTTTTTACTGTCATATTTATTGCATTTGTGATTATTATACTGTGATTGTATATATTTGCATATATGTTTGCATGCATCATATTATCACTTTGTTGGATTCTGGACAAGTGTGGTTCCTATGATTTGGGGGTGGGTGTTCTGAGTGGGCTAAAACCCAGGCCCGAGTATACACCTAGGATTAGCATGGTCTCACGTTCCTCACATGTTGGTTTGGCATGTTGTTGCGACGTGACATACCACAAGACGGACGAGGTTCTTTTGAGAGAGCTTTTCCATTGTGGAGTTTCCACTATGGTTGGGTTACCTCTTTTGAGTTGTTGACTTCGGTGACCTCTCTTTCCCGGATCTTTGGTTTAGACGATTTTATGAGAGCTGCATGGCACACCCGAAAGCGCAAACCGGTTGAGTATCTCATCCGATTGTCGAGACCGATTATCCACCTTAGGATGACCTTATTAGAATTCACCTGTGAGGGGAGGGTTTGATTCTTATAGATACAGGTTCTGTTGGTGACTTTTTGATGGCGACTTTGGTTCGGTTTGTGATCTGAGTTCTATTTATGAGTTGGATTTATGGATATTTATTTCTGACACGCCGGAGTTCTGTCGGCGGTATTTATCAGCGGGTTCCATTTATTTCGGATCCCCGGGTTGAATTTGGGATTACTTGTTCAGATGATATTGTTGTTATCCGCTCAGTGGCTTTCCTATGATGATGGTGATATATCCTCCGGTTCTGTTTATTTCGGAACTCCCCGAGTTGGATTTGTGGTTACTTAGTCCCTCAGATGGTTGTGATCAATTCGGAGACCGGAATCCAGTACAGTTGATGTTCAGATGTCTTGGAGGATGGCACTATGCATTGCATTCATGCATCTGCATCATTCTCATTTTGGATTTTATCCACATCTAACTCATGTTTATCCATATGCAGGGTATATTCTTGATTGAGATCCTGGTTGAGAGACATCCTTGTTCTAAGCATGAGGGCCGGCCTAAAAGTTGATGTTGTCTACAGTTTCTTTGATCCAGAGATTGGCGTGCTGAAGGGTATGATAGCATTGATTACGCCTGACCATGTGGGGATATTCCGTGAGGCTTATGAGGGTATTCTGAAGATGGTTTTCAGGCTCACAGATGGGGATAGGAGCGTCATCCATACTCTTCTCCAGTTTTATGATCCGGGTTTGAGATGTTTTGTCTTTCCAGACTACTTGTTGGGACCTTTGATGGAGGATTATGCCAGTATTCTGGGTATTCGAGTCAGAAACCAGATTCCTTTTTATGCCACTAAGGAAGAACCTGATGTTATTGAGATCTCTCGTGCTCTTTATTTGAGCCCAGAAGTTACTGAGAAAGGTTTGAAGGAGAAAGGAAAGTTGCCCGGTTTTCATCTGAGTTTCTTGGAGGCTAAAGCCAAGGAGCATGCTGTTTTGGGTAATTGGAAGGCCGTTTGCACTTTACTTTCCGTAAGCATTTATGGAATCATCTTGTTCCCTAATCAGAAGAACTTTATGGATATTAATGCCATCAGGGTGTTTGCTCAGAAGAATCCCATTCCTACCTTGATTGGACTGACATTGATATGGCCGGACGAGATTTTATTTACAGTTGCGGGAGTTTTCCCAATGTGACCCTTATAGGAGTTCAAGGGTGTATTAATTATAACCTGATGCTTCTTAAGAGACAAATGGGATTTGCTATGGAGGTTCCTCCCCTCGAGTGTGAGATTCAGGAGTCTTTCTACTTCCCGGTTGAGGGTAATCAGTCATTGTTGAGGCAAGTGTCTGATGCATGGCGCCGCATCCAGAGGAAAGGCAAGATTATTTGTGGTAGAGCTAATAGCAGGTCTTTTCCTCCATTTGATGATTGGCTCAGAAAGAGGGTTGAGCTCACTCATTTTCCATTTCCTGTGGGTGATCTCTGGTATCCGTTGATTGAGGAGCCACGTTCTTCTGTCAGTATGGAAGAATTTCTTGAGATGAGAAGGGCAAGAGATCAATTGCAAGCAGAGAAGACTGAAATCGAAATGAGGGTTGCTGGAATTCAAATGGCTAATCAGGAAATCAAAGGGAAAGTAGAAGACCAGGCTAAGAGACATGCTCTGGAGGTGAAGCGTTTTGAGATAGACACCGCCTATTACTGTAAGACCAGTCAAGCTTTGGAATCATCTACGAAGGAGCACGACATTACCAAAGAGAAGTTGGCTAGAGCTTTGAGGATTATTGAAGATGAAAAGAAGAGACAAGTCCTTGTGAAGACTCAGAGGGAAGCTAGAGTCAAAGCCCTTACCGCGGAGTGGGAAGCGAAGCTAAGGGTTAAGGAAGAAGAGAAAGTGAAGATTATGACCGAGAGAGATCATTATCTTGCTGAGAGGGATCATTATTTCCGTCAGATGAAGATTCATCAGAAAGAGGTGGGAAGACTTCGGCTGGAGAACACGGAGCTCAGGTTCGCTATGAAGTTTACCAGGATGGTTGATGATGCAGAGCCTTTTGTGGGACCTTCTTCACATTAGCTTTTATTGCAGTTGTTATCATGTGTTGGATTACCGTCAGGCATGTTGATGGAATTCACTTGCTTGTATTTCTTTATGATTCTGGAGGATTGTAAAGTTGATTTGTATCAAACATGATGTATGAATCTTGCACGTGTTGCGCACTTTTGATATACAATGGTTATTATTAGTTAGTAATTGATCTTCAAGCTTTATTTGCTTTTCTGTGTACACTCACATAACACACACATGGTTGGGTGATATCTTTGCTAAATCATAACTCTCTGCTCTGTATGGTAAAACCGGATGATTGATGTCAGAGTGTTGCTGTCGGATTATTACCCGTCTCGATGAAACCAGGATCGAAAGACAGAGTGTTCCTCATAGGGATAGACATTGCATTCGTGCATGAATCATAATAACTTGTCTTTTATATTGCAGGTGTCGGTTTCTAACGTGTTTGATTGTTTCAGGAATCATTGCTCGCGTACGCAGAATTATTCCTTTGCACGTAGCTCGTCCGCACAGATACCCTACCAGACGCAACAAACCCAGACTGATGGATCCACCCAACGCTGACATTCTCTAGCTGAAAGAGAAGATGAGTGAGTTGATCAACGTCATGCAAGGGTTCGCCTTGGGGCAGAAAGCACTTGTTGAGAAGGTGGAGAAGCTTGAGCGGGCTTCGGTTGCCAATAGTGGCAATAATCAAGAGGGTATCTCCAACAATGGTCTTGGTGGTTCTAGGGATGGTGGTGATCCCAGAAGGAAGGCAACTACTGCTGGTGTAGTTATCAATAATGGTGGTGGTTTTGGTTTCGCTGCAGGCGGTGGACTAGGTCCTGTGGGCAATACTCTGAAGGATAATCAGTTTCCTCCTTTCTTTGGGGCTGTGGAGGATAAAGAAGAAGATCAGTTCTCTGTGCTGAACGAGCAATTTGGTCAGTATGGTGTTCAACCGCCGAACAAAGAGATTCAGGTACTGGTAGAAAAGATCAGGGCTCTGGAAAGCCATACCTCTCCTGGGGCTATCAATATGACAAACATGGGGCTGGTTGAGGGGATTGTGATTCCACAGAAGTTTAAAGTGCCCACGTTTGATAAGTACAATGGGAGTTCTTGCCCGGAAACTCATCTTCAGGCCTTTGTCCGAAAGATATTTGCCTACACCATGGATCAGAAGCTCTGGATGTACTTCTTCCAGGATAGCTTATCTGGCGGGTCTCTTGAATGGTATACCAAGTTGAGATCATCAGATATTAAGAGCTGGCATGATTTGGGAGATGCTTTCTTTAAACAGTACCAATTCAATGTTGACATGGCACCTAGCCGTACCCAGTTCCAGGGTATGTCTCAGAAGCCGAATGAAGGGTTTAAAGAGTATGCACAAAGGTGGAGAGAGTTGGCTGCCAGAGTTCAACCACCGTTAGTGGATCAAGAGATGTCTGATTTGTTCATGGGTACCCTCCAGGGGACTTTTGCGGAAAGGATGGTGGGTTGTCCCGTCACTGGTTTTGCAGACATAGTAGTGGCTGGTGAGAGAATTGAATGCTGGTTAAAAATGGGAAAGATACAGGGAAATGCTTCGTCGTCTGGATCGAAGAAGCCATTTGGGAACGGTCAGCGTAAGAAGGAGGGTGACACGAGTGATGTGTATGCCCAAAGAGGACATGGTAGGGATCGTTACTACCAGCATACTGCTGCAGTAACAATTCCTGCTGATAATCAACCTGCACAACAGTAACAGCAACAACAACAACAACGGCAGCCGTTTCAGCTGAGAACACAATGGGCCGGGTATCAAGTGAGAGGACGGATGACTGATCGTCTGTTTGATAGGCCACCTATGATGTATGCATTTCTGTTAAAGAAGTTGAAAGATCTTGGGTTGGTTCAGCTGAGGACGTTGGCTCCATTGAGACCAGATCAGAGGCCTGCCAACTATGATGAGAACGCCAAGTGCGAATTCCATTCTGGTGCTCCCGGGCATAACATTAAGGGTTGTAAGGCCTTTAAACATGTTGTTTAGGACTTGGTAGACTCCAAAGCCATCAATTTTGCACCATCGCCGAACGTTAACGCTAATCCCATGCCGGCGCATGGCCAGATGGGGGTGAATGCAATTTCAGAGGATAAGAGGAAAATTGGGGTGGTGGACGTGGATCAGATAAGGACTCCAATGTCTGTGGTCAAGAGACAGTTGTTAAAGAATGGCGTTTTTCCGGGTTGTGATAATTGTTGTGCTGCTTGCACTGTAGCTACAAATGGGTGTGTAATATTGAGGGAGACGGTTCAGAGAATGATGGATGAGGGAAGTCTCCAATTTGAGAAAGTTGATTTGGAGAAGGAGGATGTTTCAACAATAACCATTTACTTTGACCCTGTCTACTTGTCAGCGCTGGCAGATGCGGCTCCAGTTACCATCACGGTACCGGGACCCATTCCATATGAAAATGATGATGTTGTGCCGTGGGATTATGGTGGAGAGGTGTATTGTAATGGAAAGAAGTAGGAAGATCAGGTTGCAGGTGATATCACTATTTCAAAGGTGGATAATATCGGACTTAGTGGTTTCACTCGCAGCGGGAGGTTGTTTGCGCCTGACACGTTAAGGAGTGGGGATGCAGAAAAAGAAAAAAGAGATAAGGCCGAGGCTTTAGCCAGGGCAAAAGGTAAACAGGTGGTGAATGAGGGTACTCATAGAGCGGCACCGGCACCTGTTGGGTCGGAGAATGAGCTTAATGATGAAGCCGAGGTGTTCTTAAGGATCATCAAGAAGTCTGAGTACAAACTTGTTGACCATTTGCAGCAGACTCCGTCCAAGATTTCAATCTTATCTTTGCTGTTAAGCTCAGAAGGGCATAGAGATGCTTTGTTGAAAATCTTGAAGAGGGCCTATGTCCCGCAGGAGATTACGGTCAATCAGCTGGAGACAGTGGTGTCAAATGTCAATGCCAGCCATGGGTTGGGTTTCACTATTCTCGATCTTACTGTGGAGGGACGTAATCACAATAAGGCACTACACATTTCGATGGAGTGTAAAGGAGCAGTGCTTTCGCACGTTCTGGTTGATACCGGTTCGTCACTTAATGTGTTGCCTAAAAAGGCCCTGGCTAAGTTGGATTGTGAAGGAGTGGTTTTGAGGCCGACTGATTTGGTGGTAAGAGCGTTTGATGGCTCTAAAAGGGATGTGTTTGGGGAAGTTGAGCTCCCTGTGAAGATTGGGCCCGAGGTGTTCAAGTCTGTGTTCTATGTCATGGACATTCAGCCGGCATACAGTTGCTTGTTGGATCGACCATGGATACACGCTGCTGGGGCACTAAGTTCGACTTTGCACCAGAAGTTAAAGTATATCTGGGACGGGCAGGTCGTAACAGTTTTTGGGGAGGAGGATATTTTTGTCAGCCACTTGTCATCGTTCAAATATGTGGAAATGGACGGTGAAATATTTGAAACACCTTGTCAGGCGTTTGAAACCGTTAAGGTGGAGAATGCCATTTTTGCTGAGAAAGAGAAAAAGTCGTCCATTGCTTCTTACAAACAGGCCGTGGAGGTGGTGAAGAATGGAGAAGCCCCAGGATGGGGAAGAATGATAGACATTGCGGCGAAAGAGGACAGGTTTGGGATTGGCTATCAGTCGGGCCAAGGCTCGTCTGAACAGAATAGAGGACGTCGTTGACCGTTCACGTTCACCAGTGTTGGAATGCTAGATCCAGATCGCGTCTGTGCGGTGGGTGAAGAGATTGATTGTGACTGCGAGCTCGACTCGTGGATAAAACCGTGCGTACCAGGGATGGAGATCCAGAACTGGAAGGCCGAAAAGATCATTACTGTCACTCTGCGTGAAGAGTAATATTTCTGTTTTCCAATTTTGTTTGCATGAAAGCCATACGTTTTGCCCGAAACGTAATGGTTCATTGTAAGGGTCACCTCATGTGTTTCACTTTGCAATATTTGCATCAGTAATAAACGGACGTTTTCACATTAAAAGTGGTGTTCCCTGTTTTTCATTTATTTTTGAAGTTTAATAAAAACAAATAAAAATGGCAATGTTTATTTTCATTTTTTTCCTTTTAATCTGTCTCATCCCGACTATAAAGCAATGCATGAATCAACATTCATGCAGATGCGATCATTCTCCGGATCTCATTGATAACAATTCTGTTACACCCTCATATGACTTCGACAATCCGATCTATCATGCCGAAGAAGAAGGCGAAGAAGATTGTGAATTGCCGGAAGAGTTGGCCAGGTTGTTGAAACAAGAGGAGAAGGTGATTCAACAGCACGAGGAGTAAGTCGAGATTATTAATCTGGGTACCGAGGAGGTCAGAAAGGAAGTAAAGGTTAGGGCCGCTTTGGAGGTGAATGTCAAGAGCAGAATGATAGCATTGTTGAGAGAGTATGTTGATATCTTCACCTGGTCTTATCAAGATATGCCAGGGTTGGATACCGATATCGCTGTACACAAGTTGCCATTGAGAGAAGATTGTCCTCCAGTGAAGCAGAAGTTGCGCAGAACTCGACCTGAGATGGCCATGAAAATCAAAGAGGAAGTGCAAAAGCAGTTGGATGCTGGTTTCCTAGCTGTCACTAATTATCCGCCTTGGGTCGCGAATATTGTGTCGGTGCCGAAGAAGGATGGAAAGGTGAGGATGTGTGTGGAGCTAGCCCGAAAGATGATTTCCCATTACCTCACATCGATGTGTTGGTAGATAATACAACTCGACTCTCGGTGTTTTCCTTCATGGATGGCTTTTCTGGCTATAATCAAATTAAAATGTCGCCAGATGATATGGAGAAAACAACGTTCATCACACCATGGGGCACTTTTTGTTATAAGGTGATGCCATTTGGTCTCAAGAATGCCGGTGCCACGTATCAAAGAGCTATGATGACTTTGTTTCATGATATGATTCATCATGAGATCGAATGCTATGTTGATGATATGATAGCAAAGTCTCAAACAGAAGAGGGGCATTTGGTAGACTTGGCCAAGTTGTTTGACCGGTTGAGACAATTCAAATTGAGGTTGAATCCGAACAAGTGCACTTTTGGAGTGCGGTCCAGTAAGTTGCTGGGGTTTATTGTAAGCGAAAGAGGAATCGAGGTTGATCCTGCTAAAGTAAAAGCGATACAAGAAATGCCTGAGCCGAGAAAAGAGAAGGAGGTTCGTGGTTTCTTAGGTAGATTGAACTACATTTCACGGTTCATATCTCATCTAACAGCCACGTGTGAACCCATATTCAAGTTGTTGAGAAAAGATCAAACGTTCAGGTGGAATGACGATTGCCAATCGGCATTTGAAAAAATAAAAGAATATTTGCAGGAGCCTCCGATTCTGATGCCTCCTGTGGAGGGACGACCGTTAATTCTGTACTTGACAGTCCTCGAGGGGTCTATGGGGTGTGTACTGGGGCAGCATGACGAGTCTGGTCGAAAAGAGCATGCAATTTACTACCTTAGTAAAAAGTTTACCGACTGTGAAACAAGATATTCACTGCTCGAGAAAACTTGTTGTGCTTTGGCATGGGCTGCTCGCTGATTGAGACAGTACATGCTGGTTCATACCATTTTGTTGATTTCCAAGATGGATCCGATCAAGTATATATTTGAGAAGCCAGCATTGACCGGACGGGTTACGAGATGGCAAAAGATTTTGACTGAGTACGATATCCAGTACACTTCTCAGAAAGCAATAAAGGGGAGTGTATTGTCTGATTACCTCGCCCAACAACCCATTGAGGATTATCAACCGATGAAGTTTGAGTGCCCTGATGAGGACATCATGTTTCTCAAATCGAAAGATTGTGAGGAACCTATCCTGGAGGAGGGGCCTAACCCTGAATCCGAATGGATTCTGATGTTTGATGGGGTCGTTAATGTGAATGGTAGCGGAGTTGGTGCTGTTTTGGTTACGCCGAAGGGATCCCACATTCCTTTTTCCGCCCGGCTAACAATTGAATGCACCAACAATGTGGCTGAATACGAAGCTTGTATCTAGGGGGTCAAAGAGGCGATTGATTTGCGAATCAAGAACCTTGTTATCTATGGAGATTCGGCTTTGGTTGTGAACCAGGTTAATGGGAAATGGCTGACGCATCAATCTCACTTAATTCCATACCGGGATTATACGAGGAGGTTGTTGACGTTTTTTACCAAGGTGGAAAGACACCATGTGCCGAGAGAAGAAAATCCTTTAGCAGATGCTTTGGCTACTCTGGCCGTCTTGATTAAAGTGCAGTGGTGGAATCAATTCCCTAGTGTTGAGGTGGGACGATTGGATAGATCGGCTTATGTGTTTGCTGTCGAGACAGTGTCTGATGATGAAAAGTCGTGGTATTATGACATCAAACGCTATCTGGAGACCCAAGAGTATCCTGAGGGAGCGTCTAAAAAGGACCGAAAGACTCTAAGGAGGTTGGCCATGGCGTTCTATCTGAACAAAGATGGGGTTTTGTAGAAGAGGAATTTTGATTGGGTTTTGCTCAGATGTGTCGATGACAAAGAAACAAGCCAATTGATGAAAGAAGTGCACGAGGGGTCGTTTGGTACCCATGCCAGTGGGAATGCGATGGTGAAAAAGTTGTTAAAAGCTGGATATTACTGGATGACAATGGAGGCCCAGTGTTTCAACTTCGTACGAAAATGTCATAAATTCCAGATTTATGCTGATAAGGTGCATGTGCCTCCAAATCCATTGAGTTTGATGTCTTCTCCGTGGCCGTTTTCTATGTGGGGCATTGATATGATCGGAAAGATTGAGCCTACGACTTCGAATGGGCACCGATTCATATTAGTGGCTATTGATTACTTCACCAAGTGGGTGGAAGCGGCATCTTATGCAAACGTGACGAAACAGGTCGTTGCCAGGTTCCTGAAAAGAGACATCATTCGCAGATATGGGGTTCCCGAAAGAATCATTACTGATAATGGTTCTAATCTCAACAACAGGATGATGGCAGAACTGTGTCGAAAGTTCAAGATCGAGCATCACAATTCTTCTCCTTATCGTCCAAAGATGAATTGGACGGTCGAGGCGGCTAATAAGAATATTAAGAAGATTGTACAGAAAATGGTTGTGACCTATAAGGATTGGCACGAGATGTTGTCATTTGCATTGCACGGGTATCGAACCTCGGTGCGTACATCTACTGGGCCAACGCCTTTCTCGCTTGTGTATGGGATGGAAGCCGTGCTACCGGTTGAGGTCCAGATTCCGTCATTGAGAGTCCTTATGGACGTGAAGTTGGAAGAGGCTGAATGGGTAAGGACTCAGTATGAAGAGTTGAGCCTGATTGAGGAAAAGAGGTTGGCGGCCATTTGTCATGGGCAGTTGTACCAGCAGCGAATGAAGCGTGCTTTTGACCGAAAGGTGCGACCTCGTGTGTACCATGTGGGAGATATGGTGTTGAAAAGGATCCTTCCTCCTCAGAACGATCGTCGGGGCAAGTGGACACCCAATTATGAAGGTCCATTCGTGGTTAAGAAGGTTTTCTCTGGTGGAGCCTTGTTGTTGACGACCATGGATGGCGAGGATTTTCCATCCCCTGTGAATGCGGACGCAGTTAAAAAATACTTCGTGTAAGAGACCCGCTGGGCGAAAAGAATAAAATAGTCCAGGCAAAAATGGGCATCCTGGCGAACCAAAAAAATAAAAAAATGAAAAGGTTCGGGCAAAAATTAGGGATAAAAAGAAAAAAACTGTACACCCGGCAAGTCGAAAACCCCACAAGGGCGGCTTGGGCAAAAAAGGGTATCCCGGTGGACTGAAAATCCGAAAGGGTGGTCCAAGCAAAAGAGGGAATGAAACGAACAACTGCGTCTAGCATGATCGTTTGTACTTTGGATATGACACCGAGGATAATCCCCGGCAGTGATCGGTCGGAAGCGCCTTGTTTCGGAAGGCAGAAAGTGCGGAGAGTCTTGGGGACATATGGGTTGTAACCGGGTTGGAACTTGATGAGATCACGGTTTCACATTGCCATTAGGATAGATTTTCCTTTTGTGCGCAATTACCTCTTTTCAGGGATTGCTTCCCGTGTATTGCTCAATTATGAGCCACCTTTTTCAATCAATAAAATGCATATTCAGTCAAATAATTTTGTTTTTGTTTTCATTACCGCTTTGATTGCAAAAACATCCGTTTATTTTGACAAAGAATCTTTGCATTTTGAGACATAAGGGTCCCTTCCAATGCATGTTTATAGGATTGAAAACCTGAAATCTTATTCGGAAGGTTGAGTGACCTGGGTGTTGAAATTTTGGCACGCTTGGGGCACGTTTTATCTAACGATCTCTTTTGCAGGTGTTGTTGGTTTATTTTTACTCACTTGCAGGTTATGACGCGAAGCGTTTTGACAAGAGATTTCTGTGGAGTCCAATCAGGGACAAGGAGTTGAAGAATGGTGTAGAGACGGCGAAAGAATGGCGACGATCCTAGAGGGTTAATAAAAAAGACTCTTCAAAGTCTCAAAATTGGAAAAGTTAACACTGTGGTTAGATGGTGAATACCAGTGTTCGACAGGTGTGCCGTGTCAAGTATTCCGTATCTCCCCAGCGGGTTCGAGGTCGGTGTTTCCTCGGCAGACGGGTCTGAAGTTTGTTGTTTCCCCTAGCAGGGTTGAGATTGTTATTTCCCCAGCAAGTCTAAAGGTTGCTGTTCCCCCAGCAGGGGTGTGAGTTGGTGGGTTTTCCCTAGTGAAGTCCCCAAGCGGATCGAGTTCAGTGGAGGTCATCCTTAGTAAGGATTGTCCTGTCCCCAGCAGTAGTGTTATCCCAGGCAGGGTTGGGGATTGGAGTGATATCGAGTTCCTCAGCAGAGTGGCTCGTGTCATCCCCTGAGGGGGATACTTTTTATGCATTCATCATTTAGAGAATCATATTGCATTGCATCCTCCCGAATTGCGTAGCATTTCCATGGTTATGGAGCATTACGCCATTGAAAAATTCAAACATACGCATATAAAGCATAAGCTAGTCTTGAGTCGTGGTTACCGTTTGAGAATTGGTTTTGCTGGTTGGTGAAGATGTTACTCTGAGGAGTTCGGCATCGTGATTGTGAATCAACAGTATTCCCCAGTAGTGCGATATTGGGAGAAAAATTTCCGTCGTGCGGAGATGGAAATGAGGATTAGAGAATGTTACGCGATCAGCGCGGAGATTGGGGTCCATCAGGAGAAAAGGAGACGCAGAGTGTCTTCTGGAGAACGGGGTTCAAATGGAAAACGGGGTTCATTGTTTGACAGTAAAAATCAAAGAAGATTTGGGGGTCCAAGAAAAGCAAAAATAATAACAACAAGGAGAAAATCCCCAACGGATGTGGCATTCAGGCCAGCTTTCCGGTATCCAGACCGAAGTGGCATTCAGGCCAATTTTTCTGCTGTTCAGATCGAAGAAGTTTCCGACGTTCAGGTCGAAGCACTTGTGGCATGCAGTCCAGATTTTCCGGTATTCAGACCGATATGGCATTCAGGCCAGTTTTTCCGATGTTCAGATCGAAGAAGTTTCCGACGTTCAGGTCGAAGCACTTGTGGCATTCAGGCCAGATTTTCCGATGTTCAGATCGAAGAAGTTTCCGACGTTCAGGTCGAAGCACTTGTGGCATTCAGGCCAGATTTTCCGATGTTCAGATCGAAGAAGTTTCCGACGTTCACGTCGAAGCACTTGTGTCATTCAGGCCAGATTTTCCGATGTTCAGATCGAAGAAGTTTCCGATGTTCAGGTCGAAGCACTTGTGGCATTCAGGCCAGATTTTCCGATGTTCAGATCGAAGAAGTTTCCGACGTTCAGGTCGATGCAACTTGTGGCATTGAGGCCAGTTTTCCCGGTATTCAGACCGAAGTGGCATTCAGGCCAATTTTTCGTTGTTCAGATCGAAGAGGTTTTCCGATGTTCAGGTCGATGCAACTTGTGGCATTCAGGCCCGTCTCTCGGTGTTCAGACCGATATTAATAATCTCATATCTTCCGATACTCATATCGAAGTCATTTCCAGTATTCAGACTGGTGAGCGGCATTCAGGCCATGGTTATTCCTGTCTTACCATTTATTTTGGTATTCAGGCTAACATTCTTTTCCGGTATTCAGGCCGACTCTCACTGTACCAGACGGATTCTCCTTTCAGGATTACCTCTTTGCCGATTCTGACAGGCATTGTTACTTAATTCCCAGCGGAGTGCAAATTGTTCGTCTGTTCTTTGTATTCAACCACTTTTCACCCTGATCATCTGAAAGTCGAGGTTGTTCATATCGACAGGTTCACAGTGGATTGAATAGGGGCAGCTGTAACACCTCAAAATTTGCCCTCCTCTTCTTGAGACTAGTTTGACACATTGCATTTCATATTTTAGAGCATTAGGCATTTCATTTTGCATCTCATATGAAAATAAGAAGGTCATCTTCCAAAGTCTTTCAAAAGATGGAGAAGTTACATGATCCAAGCCTGAGGGTCTCTATGAATTGATGATCAACCATCTGAGGATTTGCACTCCAGTTAGGGTTTCTTGATTCTTCAAAGGTCTTGAGTATTATCTTATTTGCAAGGATATATTACCATCATCATGGTTCTATCATCATCAAGGGTTTCATTGTTCATTCTCAAGTTCCTCTGAATCAGGGTTGTGACCTCTCGTCAACCCTAATCAATGCCTTTCTTCCAACTAGGGTTTCTCAAGGAGATGAGGTATTTTCTTGGGATGAAGATCACATGATTGTCATGAGGAGCTTAAATATGCTAGGGATTCATTTTTGAGCAATTTCCCCAAGTGGTGGAGGTTCAAGTGGATCAAGACATTTCAAGGTCATCTGAGGACCAAAAAGTCAACTGTGCAGTCAACTGAGGGCTATGAGGTGGGGAAATGAGTTGAGACACCTCAATCATGTTCAAAATAGGTTCATTTGTCATTCTAAACATCTATCTTGAAGATTTTGAAGTCATGGCAAAAGTTTCCAAAAATGGAAAATGACCTGTAATTTCAAGTATCCAAAAATGGCAAGTTTCTGGTCCATATTCAACTTGACTTTTCAAGATCAAAGATGTTTCAAATGGATTTTTGGTGTACATGAAAGTTGAATATATTTGTCTCCCCTTTCCAAAAAGTCCTAATTCATGTCCATATGATGAATGGTTGAGAAGTTATGGCCAAATGATCACAAGGTGTGCATGGAAGTTCAAAGTGACATAACTTTTGATACAACACTCCAATTTGGTCCACTCTTTTTGCAAAATGCTCCTCATGATCAAGAATTTTCAAATGAACCATTGCCATGCATGAAGGAGGCGTTTATGCTCATCATTTCATTCATGTTCATTTTGGAGGGAATTCTCATAATTCAAATATGGCTTATGGTGCAAGCAAAATAACATTTCAAGCATGGCCTTTGGTTGATTTTAAGTGAATTGAAGCGTTTGCATGGTACTATACACGTGTAGCATGGCCATGCTAGCCAATTTTGCATTTTTTCAAATCACTTCATAATTCCTTAATCTTGATTAATACATGGAAAGTGTGATTAGCATGATCATTAGCAGGGAGTATATAATGCCAAACCCTAATCCATAACTGCCATAACAGAATTTCAGATCTCAAATTTTCATTTTCCCTCCATTTTTCTCTCTCTCCGAATCCTTGATTTCTCCACACAAACACCAAAAATTCTTCAAGATTCTTGATCATCATCCTTCATTGATCAAGAATCAACCTCTGTTTTGGATAATTGAGCTGGAAATCGTGCCATTCAAGAACACTCACATGTTAATGGAAGTTTGAAATTGAGGAAGATTAAAGAGTTTTCAATGGTTGATCCTTGCTTAAAGCTTCAACAGAAGTATAGTGGAGTAGATCTGGAACATATGAGAGCTTGAGGATACGATTTCAGAAGCTTCCATTTCAAGTAAGTGAAAAATTCATCATCATCTTTTGCTGTTTTATGTACATAGAAGTGTAGATCCTGATGTGTAGATCACGAATATATAAGTAGATTTTGAAATGGTTAAGAATTGAGGAAGTTATGTGGAATAAAAGTTTTGGTCATCAAAATGTTTGCCTTCGATCCAGGAAATTTAGGGAGAATTAGAGGATTTGGATATGATATTTGAGATCCTCGTGAGAAACCACGTCGAATGATGTACGCCTTGCCAATTTATGGAAAAAAAATTGGGAGCGCCTCCGTCCAGGTCGTCGGAGAAGACGACCGGAGCTTAGCTCCGGCGTCTAGTTTTGCTAGGGTTTAGTGTTGATGTGTGAGCCATGGGTACGTTGGCGTGGAGGTTCGATTGGATAGGAGTCATTTGAATAAGCCACACAAGCATTTGAACGCTGACTAAGCGCGTGACTAGATTTAATGAAACACATCGTTTCATTTGTGTGATGTGACTGTCGTGCAATTGCCTGCGTGTGTATTTGATTGGTTCTGAGTGCATTGACCATTGCCACGCGTATTTGACTTGCTGATTGTGCGTGCCACCGTGTTTAATGAAGTGTTGCATTTTGTCTGTTTAAACCTGGTCCGTTGATCATGATTTCGCGCTTCATCGTGTGGCTATCGATATTTCTGAATTGATTTAAATGTTTTCTTTTCCCTCCATATTTCCATGTGATTTCATGTTATTTTAGTTACTTTGAAAAATCATTAAATATAGCAAAATGATCCAACTTAACTCCAATTTTTTTTCATAGATTTATTGTTATGTCTAGTTTTTTTGGTATTATTTTCATGATTTGTTGATTGCTGGATTTTTATTTGTGAATTTTTTGATCCATGCCATGCTATTTTGATATGTTGCATTCAATGCCTTGTGGAATCTTCATCTTTGATCCAATTGCTCTGATTTTTTGTATGCTTAAACCTCACTTATGATATGATTTTTGGTAATTGGTTTGGAATTTTTCTCATAAGCTATCATTGTTTTTGACACATGAAGATGTATGTGACAATTTGTGTCACATTTTTGGCATTCAATTTGTGCATTTTTGTTCACCTATCATTTGAACTCTTCTAGGTTTGATATTTTGCACATTGTTTGTTCATAACATGAGAAAATTACATAAAAAATTTCAAGGACATTGCATGCTTTTATGTTTTGATTTGGATTTTCTAATCTGGATGTCCATTTTGTGCTCATTTGTTGGTCTTTACATAGCATGGGCCCTTTGAGGTACTTTCCTTGTGAATTGATTTTGGTCCTTTTGAGGAGATTTTATTGAATGTTTGAAGGTGCATTATGTAAAAGATTGGGTTCTGTTTTGATCATTTGGTTTGGTTTTCAACTTAGTCTTTTTACTAGTGTTTTGTACATAAACTAACTGTGCTTTGTGTTTCAGGTTTGGACATTTAGCATTGATGGTTGAGTTTGTTCTCACTTTGTGAGATACAAATGCTTTGAATTCTAACTTTTGTTTGTTTTGTAGGATTCTAATTGATGTGTTGATCTCATTGCTTCATTTGAATGCTTGAACATTACTCATTGAGTTGTGTGCAGTTGGATGGCTTCACTGTTTGTTTTCTGATTGGTTGTCTGAGATACTAACTGGTTAGCTTTTGTACAGGTACATTAGTTGCTTGCTTTTAGCTCTTGCTTGAGCTTTGGATTATGGTTGATACACCACTTAGGTAGCTACCTTTTTACTCCATGTAGTCTGGAAGTCCTGTCATCTTTTTGGCAGGCATTTTACTGGCAAGTCCTCCTTCAGAGGCTCTGTTTGTGCTTGCTTACATTTGTGCCAAAGACCTCCAAGATGAGGCATGTGATACATGATAAGTCCTCCTAAGTGAAGAGGCAATTGGAAGATAAAAGGGATTAGTAGCCAATCCCCCGTTATTCAGTGAGTCGTTCATTATGCTCGCACTACGTGCTGATGCTTCTGAACATGAACCCAAGATCTTTGTTCAGAGTATGTCAAGTGGAATAGGGTCCCTCTTTCTGGATCCCCATGCTTTCTGTGTCATGAGCTCACCCTGGCCAGGGTTAAGAGCATGAGGTCTCATCCTCATTACCATTTTGATCAGTTTCACCCTAACTCTCAATGTGAGTGGTTAAGAGTTACAGATTATCCCTTACAGTTTGGCTTGTTTGTCGAGGTTGATATGACCCCTCTTGACTAAAGCCTACCTATTGTTTGGGCCTCTTGTGTGGATATAGTGAGTGATGCTTGTTCACTTATGTTAATGCGTTTATCTGCTTTCCTCTTCTCATCTCCATTTCTGTAGGAGTTGTATGGTTGATTTCTGAGGAAGTAGGATGCATGCTAGGGACCTCAACTTAGGGATATTTGATGGCATGACAACTATTAGGCTCGAGTCAGTCTCCCTATTAGTTTGTGGTTTCCCTGGTCTCTGGTTAGGAGAGTGTTGTACCCCTGTTAAGGGGAACTATGTTGCCCTGATTCTCATACCAGATGAGATACGTAGGCAGGAGGTTAATGGTAACCTCTTCGGGCAACCTTTTCTTTTTTTTGTTATTTTGTGTGTGTGTACCATTTGTTTGTCTTCTTTGGTGTGAGTACCCGTTTGTTCAGCGTGGGCGGGTGTGGTATGTCTATACCTTATGGGGGTTCATCTTTGATATTCATTTGGGGTTCATCTTTGGGGTTCATTTATGACGATGGTCATTCATATTGGGGTTCATCTTTGGAGTTTATTTGTGGTGACTGGCTGAATAGTTAGTTACTTTGTTGAGATTTATCCTGATAACCTTTTCATTGGTGTTCGCTGGTTAGCGTTTGCTATTGTTAGGAGTCGGATATAAGTCCATGTATTGGCATTCTGTTTCCTTTTGTTTTGTTGTTGTTAGGAGTCGGGTGTAAGTCCATGTATTGGCATTCTGTTTCTTTTTGAGTGTTTCTTTTGACGTCTCAGCGTCCCTTTTTGGTGTCTTGTTTCGGCGTGCGTTAGCCGAGCTACGAGTGCTCTGATTCTCCTCTGGATAGAGAAGATACGTAGGCATATGATGCGATATCCTAGCGAGCATGTCTCATTTTCCCCGAACTACGTTGACTCTGATGTTTGTTTCTGACAAACTACGTAGGCCCAGGATGCGACATCCTGCCGAGTCCACTTCCTCCGTTTTCTTTCTTCATCCACCTGTTTATTATTCCAGTTTGTGCAATTTCTTTGAGCAGTTTTATTAGCAACCTTTTTCCTATTCTTTGAGCTATCTTTTGAGCGTGGATCCTGTCGAGTACGGCGGACGTGAGGGGTGCTAATACCTTCCCCTTGCGTAACCGACCCCCGTACCTTGTCATCTCTGGTCGTAAGACCGTTCCTTTCCCTTTCTTAGGTTAGTCCTGCGCTCCCTTTCCGTCATAGGATGAATAGCGTCGGTGGTGGCTCTGTAAACTGTATATTTTTCTGCCGGTTGTTTTTCGCGTTGCGACAATGAGTTGTGGACTTGAGAAGTTGATCAGTCAATTCATCTGACTATTTTGAAATGCACTGAGACCTAACTTTTTATGTGTTGGTCAAATGGAGATGATCCAAAAAGAAAAAATGTTCTTAAAGACAGTATGAACAATTTTCATGTTCATCAAAAATTGATTTGAAGCTTGGAAGGTCATCTCCCATTCCAAGACATTATAGGTCATTTTGACTGAAACCCTAATTCTAGGTCAACTTCCCAAGGACATAACTCATTCATTTTTTATGATTTTAAGATGGGATCAAATGCATTAGAAAGCTTAAGATGTCTACTTCAAATGTTATGTTGAACAAAATTTCAAAATCTCAAAGGAAATACATGTGATAATGTAAGATATTATAGGTCCTTTTGGATCAAATGCATTAAAAGGCAAAAAAGTCCAACTTCAAGTGCCCATAACTCTTTCATCAAAAATCCAAATGATGCAAAATTTAAGTCCATTTTGATTGTCTTGAAGAGATCTATAACATGTTGGAGGGTTTTTCATTTGAGGCTTGCATCATCAAAACAGAAGGGCTTGAACATTGGCCAAATTTAGAAACTTTGCGTTTACATGTTTTGCACCTTGCACTTTAAACTCAAAATTCACCAATTTCCACACTTCAAATGGATTTTTGCCCAACATAACAATTGCTCCTCACATCAAAACCTTTCCAACCATTACTCACATGCTCATGTTTGGATTTGGTAAATGGCATTTTCGAAGAGGGGAAGCTTTTGGTTCAATTATGCATAACATATCAAAACTCCATGCACAAGCCAATTCACTCCAAGCTACGCGTCCAAATCATCTCACATTCATTTCAGATTGCATTTGGCATTGAATTTGGGCCTTTTGCATGATCATGCAAGCCCATGCAATGAATATCCAATTCCATGCACACGGATTGAATCACACTTGCCTTGCCTTTCCCTCTATAAATAGAAGCCTTACTCCATTCAAATTTCATCCATGAATCAACCTAAAATGCTGCTGAACTGAAAACCTAACCTTTCACCAAAGGAGCTATTTCACTTTTCTTCAAATTTTTCAGATCTAAAATTCAACTACATCTGGTTGAATCTTTGGATCTAGAGCTCCTAGACCTCTCTCTCATACTCCATTGATCTTCTGTTTGGCCAAGGAAGCAAGGAAGCAAGCTCAAATCTCCAGAATTCAAGGTTGTTCTTCAACTGATTTTTTCTTCGAATCTCACCAATTATTGATCTATTTGCTTGGATTTTGTGTTGGCTGAAGTTCTCTTCATAGAGGCAATTGTTTTGTATGTTCAATTATTGAAATCCATGAAGTTCACTTGAACATAACAGAATGTCCATCTCTGATTTCTCTCAATATAAAGATCTAGAGTGGAATTGAGTGGTACAGGGATGATGTATATCATCCCAGCTTTCCAACGATGTATGGATCGTGTATTTTGGTTAAGCTTTTGAAACCTGCAAATGTCACCGGAATCTTCATGCTCACCGGAGAAGAAGGTGGCCCCGGTGGCCGTCCCTTTGCCAGATGCGTTGTGGACCATTGGATCTGATCTCCAGTTTATATCCCAGCCCTTGGATCTTTTGACTTTTAATAATGCCATGTGTAGCTAAGATCAATTAATGAGCTAAGATCTAACGCTCCTTGTTTTTTTGAATTTCTTATTTTCTGATTTTATTTCTTTTATTTCCATTATTTTCAAAAATTCATATCTTCTTCATTTTAAATCCAAAAATATGGGACCAATTACATTCTTCTCCAAATAATTTCTAGTTTCTAATTTTGATTTTTAATATTTTTTATTTTGTCCTTTGGTATTTTTTGTGAATTTTCTCTTTCCTGGTTATTTTAATTCATTTTAAGTAGTTTTTGATATTCAAAAAATACAAAAATATTTTCCTAACCTATTTGAATGATGATGAATCTTTGAAAAATATTCTCATCAATTTTTTAATTGATTTGAGATTTATTTGAGATTTTAGTTCAATTAGGTTATTTTTATTCATTTTTAATTGATTAAAAATAGTTTCTGACTTTTAAAAATGATGAATTTTTTTGTCAAACTTTGTTTGACCTTGTTGAACTTGAGATAAATCACTTGACCTCTCAAGGTTGATTTGAAGGGATTTTGAAGTTTGACCTTTCTTTTAGTTTTAATTCAAGTTTATTTTAATATTAGAAAATGCCAAAAATATTTTGCTTATTTGTTTGACCTCCACTTCATCTCATTTCTGATTTCTCATTGTTTGACTTTGACTTTCAATGTCATTTGGTCAATACACATGGATTGGTACATTTTATTTCACCTTATACACTTTATTCTTTCCATTTTCCTTTTCCATTATTCATCTCTTTCTTCTTCTTCTTCTTCTTTTTCTTTTTTGATCAATGAGTTGAAGGTTGATAAGTTAGCATTGATTAGGGATGCTTAATCTTCCTTGATTCAAATCTAATTCATCTTGATCAATTGATCAAATGAATGGATTTGCATTAAGGATAGGTTGTTTCCTAAATTATGCAAAGGACTTAAACCAATACAAGATCAATTCTCTTCTTCTTTTTGGCATGGCAAGTTATTGGAACTTGGTTCACTAATAAAGACTTCTAACTTATGTTGTTGCCTACATTATTATTGATCGGCCTCAGATAGTTGTGACTTCTACATAAGTCCAATTACGATTGCTTAACATAGCGCTAAATTTGCCTTATGGCACACTAACTACTAACACTAACCATTAACAATTAACATTTACCTTTGCTCTTTACTTTTAATGCAATTTACTATTCTTGCACATATTATCCATTTGCTTTTCCCTTTTGCTCACTTGAGCACATGTTTATGTTAATGCCATTTGCCTTTTGCTCACTTGAGCACATAATTGTGTATATACTATTGTGCTTGTGTTTTGTTTTGATTGTTGTGAACCAAATGCAAAGAATTGGACAAATGGACTTAGACTTTAGGACTTTCCCTATGCAAATTTGGAGTCAAAGAGCAACTAGGCATTGAGCCTTTAGAATGCTTAAGCTTGAAGATGAAAATTGAAAGGACCATATTCTAAACTCCCTCTTGTCCATTCTTTGATTGTGTTATAGAACCTTTTGATGTGTGATTTCTTGTGCTAGGAGTTCCAACTTGAGCTTAATTGAGGAACCATTACCATGAGCTTCCAAGAGAGAGAGATCCAAGATGAATTGAGGAGCCTTTCCAAGTTCATTTGATTGATGATTGCTTGAGTTTATGCTTATGTGATTGCTTATTCCAAAGGATGGGAGCTACTTGGATCATCAATATGATCTTAAGAGAGGAATTCCTTTTGTGGTTTTGTTTCTTATTCCTTACCTCTTGCATGCCTAGGACTCTAGCCCTTCTTCTTCTTCTCTCCACTCTAACCCATGCCAAAACTTTTGTGCAAACATTTAACACTTGTTTTCAACATTAGAAACCTAAGCCTTATGCTTTTGATTTTCAAACTTTCTTTTCATAATACTTATTTTGAATTGAATCTTTAAGTCCACTTTGACCATTCTGTATATACTTCTAATTGGTAAATATAACCCATTCAAATGTCTTTGTGTGGTTCCAATGGCCACTTCCTTAATCAAATTTTTTCATAACCTTTAGCTATTAGCTTTGAGTTATCTGGGTGGTAGATGTAATACTCACCTATATCCTTAGTGATGGACAATGAGTCTTCCATGCTTATTATAGGGTTAACCCCTCACTAGCATGTTGAAGCTATCCTCACATGGTGGATTTGTGGTTTTATGTTGAGTTTTCTCCCTTGGATAACAAAAGACCTTAAGGCTTTTGGACCAATCAATTCACCAATTCATTTTTGAGAATGTTACCCCGAACAACGAGGTTTTGATCCTAATCTTTTTTTAGATGGTACGTAGGCAATGGGTTTATCCATTCAAACACAAAATGTAAATAAACTTGTACATTCTCTTCTCATCTCTTCAATCATGTTTGCACAAATAAATTTTCACAAAATACCAACCTTATAACAAGTATGAAAAGGGCTCCCTAGGAGTACCTAGGATGTTTTAGGTGCCTAACACCTTCCCATTGCATAACCAACCCCCTTACCCAGATCTCTGACTCTCTTTTACTAGTTTTTGATTCGATAAAACTATTAGGTTTTTATTCGCTTTCTAACCATTCCTTTGGATAAATAGAAGTGAGGTGGCGACTCGACTTGTATGATTTACCTTGGAGTTATCATAGGTTTGAGTTATCACAGTGGTTGATATAAATCTCAACTCATCCTTAGTAGTTGGAATATAAGTCCTCCATGCTTATTATAAGGTTAACCCCTCACTAGCATGTTGAAGCCTTCCTCACATGGTGGATTGTTGGTTTAGGTTGAGTTTTCTCCCTTTGATGACAAAATACCTTAAGGGTTTTGATCAAATCAATTCACCAATCTTTGAGATTTTTACCCTGAACTACAAGGTTTTGATCCTCCTTTGTGATGGTACATAGGCAATGGGTTCATCCATTCAAACAACAAAATTTGTAAATATAATCTATTCTTTTCTCATCCCTCCAATCTTTTATAAAAATCTTTCCACAAATACCAACCTACAACACATATTTGCAAAAAGGGTTCCCTTAGAATACTAAGGATGTTTTGGGTGCGTAAAACCTTCCCATTTCATAACCAACCCCCTTACCCGGATCTCTGACATTTTTATTAGTTTTTGATTTGAAAAACTTATTACCTTGACTTTTTTTCTCTTTTTAGCCTTTCCTTTGGACAAATAAAAGTACGGTGGCGACTCGAATTGTATGTTTACTTTTGGTTTAGTCAATAAACCTAAAGGTAACAAAAACTCCGCTATAGAAAAGTGGCGACTCTGCTGGGGACGAAAATCTCTCTAGTGGGTTTAGCCTACTTTTTGCTTATGTGTGTTGTATGTTTATATTTATTTGTGGAATATTTTTGTGCAAATTTGGGATGACTGTATTGTTTGTAATGTATGAATTGCTCGATATATTAATTGCTTGTTTGCTTGGTGGTTTCTTGTGAGATGAGTTCTGTACCCGAACTCGAGTGCACTTATGATAGGAGAATGACATAGTCTTGTTGACTTGTGTGGAGTTATTCCTTAACAAGTCAACTTGCAAGCCCATTCACTTGGTGGAGGTCTTATTGGGATAAATAATGTCACACGAGTAGTCGTGGTTAAGCATTACTCTTTCCAATATAAACCCTAGAAGCCAAGGACCTTAGATACCTAGCCCATCTTGGCCTATTTTAGGATGTAGCGCGAAGGCCGTTCAAGTGTAAGACTTGAGGCGATTGTTACGCGATACTACACTCTTAAGAGTCCCTCTTGAGAATATTTTTGGAGGACGAGTTGTCGTTTTATCCGATAATATCCGAAAGATGAGATGATGACTATGAGAACCTTGTTAGAACATGATTGTCAGGTTTAACCATAGTACACTCATGTTGGGTGGTTCTTAACCGAGACTCCATGCTCGTGACTCTCAATAAAACCTTGATTCGCGGTCAATCTGTTCAAGTATATCCTCAATATCAATGGAACTTGGGTGTTGATAAGGTGTAAACCATAATCCACCAAAATGGATGATTGATATTGATGATGACTTGAGCCATCCCGTGACCTTTGTATGGTGTGACTTGCTTGATCCTTGAGTGTGATTGTTGCATCCATGCATTCATGCATTCATTTGCATTCATGTCATCAACAAAAAAGATTTTTCAAGGAACTTAAGAGGTCTATTTGCAAATTTTCAGACATGGATAAGCAAAGAAGGAATACGAAGAAGTACAATTTCAAACAACCCGACTTTAAAGAGTTAAGGAGTTTGACATCTTATGTATTAGATCCTTTGGAGTTCAAAGCTCGCCATGGGAAGCTTCTGTCTATTCTTTCTACTAAGGTGGATGAGGGTCTCATGAGTGTGTTGGTGCAGTTCTACGATCCTCTGTATCGATGCTTCACATTTCCGGATTTCCAGCTTTTGCCTACACTTGAGGAGTATGCTTATCATGTGGGTATACCTATTCTTGATCAGTTGTCGTTCAGTGGTTTAGAGAAGATTTCATCTTCTCAAGAGATTGCTAACATGCTTCATATGGATGTATCTGACATTGTTGCCAATATGACTACCAAAGGTGGAATTCAAGGTCTCCCGTCTGGTTTTCTGATTGCCAAAGCTACCTTGTTTGGGAAGGCCATGAGTAAGGAAGCTTTTGAAGCCATATTTATACTCCTCATATATGGGCTAGTGTTATTTCCCAACATCGACAACTTCGTGGATGTGAATGCTATTAGGATTTTCTCTTCTCTTAATCCCGTTCCGACTCTGTTGGGTGACACTTATTTCTCTTTGCATATGAGGAATGCGAAGGGTGGTGGTTCCATCGTGTGTTATCTGCCTCTGTTAGACAAGTGGTTTATTTTGCACTTGCCTCAGACGCTTGCCTTCAAGGAGAACAAGGGATGTATACGGTGGTCCGCGAGACTTATGTCTCTCACTAATGATGATATATCTTGGTATAATCGTGTTTATGATTGCGTTCAGATTATTGACTCTTGTGGTGAGTTCTCCAATGTGCCTCTTCTTTGTACATGTGGTGGAATTAACTACAACCCTGCTTTGACTCGTCGTCAGCTTGGGTTCCCCTTAAAGGATAAACCTAACAACATTTTGTTGGAAGGCTTGTTCTTTCAAGAGGGTAAAGATCCCCAGAACTTGAAGGATAGGATGGTCCGCGCCTGGCGCAAGGTTCACAGGAAAGGGAGTAATAAGCTTGGTCCAAAAAGTTGTGTTACCTTGGAACCTTATACTGCTTGGGTAAGGAAGAGAGCTTTTGAGTATCGCATGCTGTACGAGTATCCGAGACCTACCCCTATGGTTATGGTTGGGCCTTCAACCCTCCCTAATCAAGGAGTAGAGGAGTTGAGAGACGAAGACCATCCGCGTGCTTGGGTTTGTGACCGTGAGGAACTTCTTCAGCAGCTCAAGGATAAGGATACAATGATAGAGTTTCTAGAGCATCAGGTTATCGATGAACCAGATGATGTAGTTACTTCTCTCCTTCCTCACTCATCCAGGTTTTGGAAGAGGAAGTATGATCAACTCGCCAATGAAAAGGCCGACATGGAAGCAACTTATGAAAGAGAAGTGAAGAGGCTTCGTGCTACTTATCTTCCAATCTCGAAGGCTTTGGACGATTGCTTCTTGGGCTCCATAGGATGTTTATTCTCCTTTTCTCTTATATTGTATTTGGTTACAAAACTGTACTACTTCTTTGGTGTAAAAAAGTTTCCAAATATTATTGCTATGAGTATTCCATATATGTCTTAAAAAGTTCAATATTTTTCAAATGTTTGCAAATAGATCTTTATAAAGTTCCTCTGATAAAAAACAAATCATGTGCACCAGCATTGCATGCATCATATGCATAAGCAGGTTTTGTTCCGAGCTCTTGATCAATGGTCCAACTCTTTGCTCTTCATTTATTTTGAAGACAAGCTGACGCACCGGTACAACACCCGAGCAAATCATCAGAAGATAATGGAACACCTGGAACAGGAGAACCGAGACCTGAAGGAAGAGATTGCTAGACTGACTGCCATGATGGAGTCAGTTCGGGCCGCGCAAATTCAAGCTTCACTAACTCCTGCAACTCCTCCCGCGAGGACGGTTATTTCTGAAGTGACTACTTCAATAGTGCATGCTGCCACAACCCACTTCGCTCATACTATGCCAGCTGGATTCCCTTGGGGAATTTCATCTAATTTTGTTCTAGAGGGTTTTGCTCCCACATTTGCTTCTTTGCCAGCATCTAGCCCGGTCCTGTCTGTGCCACCTCCCGTTGTGCACGCTCTCCCAGGTGTAGAAGACACCATTTATCATTCCGAGCCATCTGAGGGCCCGGACGTATATGAGAAAAGGGATGAAATGAAAGATCAATTCCTTGAGCTGCGCAAGGAACTGAAGACTTTGAGAGGTAATGACCTCTTTGGGAAGAGTGCTGCTGAGTTGTGCTTGGTGCCCAACGTTAAAATCCCAGTTAAATTCAAAGTGTCTGACTTTGAGAAGTACAAGGGAAATACATGTCCACTCAACCATCTTGTGATGTATGCTCGCAAGATATCGACCCAAATAGACAACGATCAACTGCTGATTCACTACTTTCAAGACAGCCTGACAGGTGCTGCCCTCCGATGGTATATGGGGCTGGAGAGTGCAAGCATCCGCACTTTCAACGATCTTGGAGAGTGTACGACCCCAATTTTGGCCCTAAGATCCCTCATGGCATCATAACATTGCATTTGCAAAGCCTCAAGGATCATGAGCATCTTGGTTCCCTTTGCCTTTGGGTGGGACCTCTTATGAGTGGTTTGAGATCACCAAGCATGCTTGAATTGTATATCATTGCTTTTCTCATTTTTGTTTACTAACCAAAAGCACAAAAATATGTCACTAACATCTCTTGTGTATAGCTTGAGCAATCACAAGGTCAAAAGCTTCTAGAAGATCCTTTATGCAATGATATGGCCAAGAGAAGATGAAGGCAAGCATGGTAGTGGTTCCCAAATCTCTCATCCATCAAATGTGCCTCCCTAGAATCTTAATTCATCATTTTGATCAAAGCAAGTCAAAGGGTTTGAAGATTGTTCCTCAAAGAAACCCTAATTCATCTGATCACCCTCAATGCCTTGCTAATGAAGCAACCTCAGCCCATGGTCAAATACAATCAAGGGAAGTTCTTTAATTCATCATTTTCATGCATATTTAAGTTTGTTTGAGTGTCCTCAATCATCAATTCATCAAGGTATGATTTGTGGACTTGAGAAGTTGATCAGTCAATTCATCTGACTATTTTGAAATGCATTGAGAACTAACGTTTTATGTGTTGCTCAAATGGAGATGATCCCAAAGAGAAAAAATGTTATTAAGGACAATATGAACAACTTTCATGTTCATCAAAAATTTATTTGAAGCTTGGAAGGCCATCTCCCATTCTAAGACATTATAGGTCATTTTGACTGAAACCCTAATTTTGGGTCAACTTCATAAGAACATAACTCATTCATTTTTTATGATTTTGAGGTGGGATAAAATGCATTGGAAAGTTTAAGATGTCTAACTCAAATTTTATGTTGAACAAAATTTCATAATCTCAAAGTAAATACATGTGATAATGCAAAACATTATAGGTCACTTTGGACCAAATGCATTGAAAGGCAAAAAAGTCCAACTTCAAGTGCCTATAACTCCTTCATCTAAAATCCAAATGATGCAAAATGTAATTCCATTTTGATTGTGTTTAAAAGACCTACAACTTTGATGTTGGAGGTTTTTCCATTTGAGGCTTGCATCATCAAAACAGAATGGCTTGAAGTTGGTCCAATTTGGCAAAATTCTCAAAGGCATGTTTTGCATTATAAACTTCATGGCCTGTTTTCATAAATTTCCACACTCCAAACGAGTTTTGGTCCAACATAACATTTATTCCTTATGTCAAGACCTTTCCAACCATTACTCACATGCTTATGTTTGGATTTTTTAAGTGGCATTTTCGAAGCGATGAAGTTTTAGGCACAATTATGCAATTCATGATGAAGCTTCATGCACAAGCAATTACCATTCAAAATGCACGTCCATTTCACTTCAGAATGAGCTCAACTTGCATTTTCATTTGATCTTGGGCCTCACATGCGCTTGTACAGGCCCATGCATGGAGGACCCAATTTCATGCACACGAGTTTGATCACCCTTGCCTTGCCTCTCCATCTATAAATAGAAGCACCATTTCATTCAATTTCCATCCCTGAATCAATCTAAAATGTTATAGAAATCAAAACCTAGCCATCACTAAAGGAATTTCTACTTTCTTCTAAAAAATTCAGATTTGTATTTCAACTACCTTGGTTGATTTTCAGACCTACAATTCCTTAGCCTTGCTTCATCTTCATCACTAGATCCTACTGCAAGCTTTAGTTGAGAAGAATCGTGCTCTCCAGACCTGCATTTCAAAGGTGGATATCAGAACTTTTTCTCTTCGAAACTCATTGTTTCTTGCTTATTTCTTGGGTTCCTTGGCTTGGCTGAAGTCCTCTCATTAGAGGCATTTGATTTCTCCTTCTGATTTCTCTTTCTATGGAGATCAAGAAGAGAAACTAATGGTACAGGGGTGATGTATATCACCCCAGCTTTCCAATGATATGAGGATCGCTCGTTTTCATTAAGATTTGATGACCTGCAACTTTGGTCGGAATCCCTGGACTCGCCGGAGAAGACGGTGGTGTACACCACCGTCCGTTTTCCTGGTTGAATATGGGCCCTTGGATCTGATTCCCAGATCTAATCTCCACCTTCCATCTTTATGACTTTTTTTAATTAAGTGTGTGGTTGCATTGACTTGGACTCATGGTGAGCGCGCGCCTCTGGACCATTAGATGTGCCAGGTCAATTAATGAAATCTCATCCAACGCCTCCTGATTTTTGCTATTTTTCATTTTCTGATTTTATTTTCTTTAATTCCCTTTTATTTCAAAAATTCATAACTCTTTCATTTTAATCCCAAAAAATATGGGACCAATTGCATTATTCTCCATTTAAATTCTAGTTTCTAAAAATGATTTTTAATATTTTTTATTTTGTCATTTGATATATTTTTGTGATTTTCTCTTTTCTGGTCATTTTTAATTCATTTTAAATGGTTTTTGATATTCAAAAAATACAAAAATATTTTCCTAACCTATTTGAATGATGATGGATCTATGAAAAATATTCTCATCAATTTTTTAATTGATTTGAGATTTGTTTGAGATTTTAGTTCAATTAGGTTATTTTTATTCATTTTTAATTGATTAAAAATAGTTTCTGACTTTTAAAAATGCTGAAATATTTTGTCAAACTTTGTTTGACCTTGTTGAACTTAGGATAAATCACTTGGACTTTTCAAAAAAGTTGATTTGAAGTGATTTTGAAGTTTGACCTTTTTTTAATATTTTAATTCAAGTTTATTTTCAAACATAAAAAATGCCAAAAATATTTTATTCATTTCTTGACTTCCAATCTTCATCTCATTTCTGTTTTTGATTGTTTGACCATGATCCTCAATGTCATTGGTCAACACTTGTTGATTAGTATATTCCATTTCATTTAATGCACTTTATTCTTTCCATTTCCTTTTCCATTATTCATCTCCTTCTTCTTCTTTTTTTTCTTCTTTTTGATCAATGAGTTGAAGGTTGATAAGTTAGCATTGATTAGGGAGATTTAATCTTCCTTGATTCAAATCTAATTCATCTTGATCAATTGATCAAGTGAATGGCTTTGCATTAAGGATAGGTTGTTTCCTAAATCATGCAAAGGACTTAAACCAATACAAGATCAATTCTCTTCTTCTTTTGGCATGGCAAGTTGTTGGAACTTGGTTCACTAATCAAGACTTCTAACTTGTGTTATTGCCTACATTATTATTGACCGGCCTCATATAGTTGTGACTTCTACATAAGTCCAATTACGATTGCTTAACATAGCGCTAAATTTGCCTTATGGCACATTAACTACTAACCACTAACCATTAACATTTACTTTTTGCACTTTACTTTTATGCAATTTACTATTCTTGCACATATTATTCATTTGCTTTTCCCTTTTGCTCACTTGAGCACATGTTTATGTTAATGCAATTTGCCTTTTGCTCACTTAAGCACATAATTGTGTATATATTATTGTGCTTGTGTTTTGCTTGTGATTGTTGTGGACAAAAATGCAAAGAAATGGACAAATGGACTTAGACTTTAGGACCTTACCCAAGCTAATGGAGTGTGAAGAGAAACTAGGCCTCATGCCTTTAGAATGCTTAATGTTGAAAGATGACCTTGAAAGGACCATATTCTAAACTCCCTCTTATCCATTCTTTGGTTGTATTATAGAACTTTTTGATGTGTGTGTTCTTGTGCTAGGGATTCCAACTTGATCCAAATTGAAGAACCATTGCCATGAGCTTCTAAGAGAGAGGAATCCAAGATACATTGAGGAGCTTTTCCAAGAATTCATTGATTGTTGATTGCTTGAGTTTATGTTTATGTGATTGCCTATTCCAAAGGATGGGAGCTACTTGGATCATCAATATGATCTCAAGAGAGGAACTCCATGTGTGGTTTTGCTTCTTGTCCCTTACCTCTTGTATATTTAGGACTTTAGCCATTCTTTTTCTTCTCTCCACTCTAACCCAAGCCAAAACCTTTGTGCAAACATTTAACACTTCTTTTCAAACACTAGAAACCTAAGCCTTATGCTTTTGATTTTCAAACTTTCTTTTCATAATACTTATTTTGAATTGAACTTTCTAAGTCCACTTTGACCATTTTTGTATATACTTTCCATTGGTAAATATAACCCATTCAAATGTTCTTTTTGTTGTTTCAATGGCCAATCAATTCACCAACTCATTTTTTTGAGATTTTTACCCCGAACTACGAGGTTTTGATCCTAATCTTTTTTAAGATGGTACGTAGGCAATGGGTTTATCCATCCAAACATAAAATGTAAATAAACTTGTATATTCTTTTCTCATCTCTTCAATCATGTTTGCACAAATATTTTTTCACAAAATACCAACCTTACAACAAATGTGAAAAGGGCTCCCTAGGAGTACCTAGGATGTTTTGGGTGCTTAACACCTTCCAATTGTATAACCAACCCCCTTACCCAGATCTTTGACGTTTTTTACTAGTTTTTGATTCGACAAAACTCTTAGGTTTTTGTTCGCTTTCTAACCATTCCTTTGGATAAATAGAAGTGCGGTGGTGACTCGACTTGTATGATTTACCTTGGATTTAGTCAATATATCTAATGGTAACGAATACCCCGCTACAGAGAGGCGTTCGTAAAGCAGTATAAATATAATATGGATATGGCTCCAGACAGGGACCAATTGAGGGCAATGTCCCAGAAAGACAAAGAGACCTTCAAGGAATACGCCCAGAGGTGGCGAGAATTGGCAGCTCAGATAGTGCCACCCTTGGAGGAGAAGGAGATGACAAAGATCTTCTTGAAGACTTTGAGCTCTTTCTATTACGAGCGCATGATCGCTAGTGCTCCCTCGGACTTCACTGAAATGGTGAATATGGGGATGAGGCTAGAAGAAGGGGTCCGTGAAGAACGTTTATCTCGTGATGATGGTTCCTCGGCAAAGAAGTATGGAGGGTTTGCTAGGAAGAAGGAGGGGGAGACTCATGTTGATTCTTCCCATGTTAAGAGAAGGCCCTCTGTGAGGAGGAAGGAGGCCCGTCCAGCTGTTAACCAACACCAGGTGGCTCATATAGCACATGCTTTCAGAGAAGTTCAACAACAACCACAATAACAACATCGTCAACAACAACAGGCTTACCAGCCTCGCAACAATAGCAACACCAGCAACTATGAGAGGAAGAGGGTGACTTTTGACCCGATTCCGATGACGTATGCTGAATTGTATCCTTCCTTAATCGATAGGAAGCTGATAACTCCGCGTGATCCTCCTGCTGTGCTAGCTAATCCCCAATGGTGGTACAAGCCCGAACTTCACTGTGTGTATCATTCCGGTGCGCCCAGACATGACATGGAGAATTGTTTTCCTTTGAAGACCAAGGTGCAAGACCTTGTGAGGAGTGAGATACTGTTCTTTGAGGATGTAGGCCCTAATGTGAAGAAGAACCCATTGTCCGAGCATGGGAAAGCAGCTGTTAATATGGTTCAGGGGTGCCCTGGCAAATATAAAGTCCTTTATGTGAATGACATAAGACAGTCGTTGGTAGAGATGCATAAGTTGTTGTGTGAACACAACCATTATGAGCATGATCATGATAGGTGCCAGGTGTGCACTATCAATGAAAGAGGATACCGTCAAGTGAGAAAGGACATCCAAGAGATGTTGGATCAAGGAATGATTGAGATACTTCAGAATCGTAATGAGGATGAAGTTGATGTTATTACTCCTGTGTTTAAAATTCATGATCCTGTTGTCGTAAAGTATGCTGGCAGCAAGAAGAAGGTGGTGCCAACTCATGTGATTAAGCCTGCGGGCCCTGTCCCGTATGTGTCAGATAGAGTGGTCCTGTACCGTTACAATGCTGTTATGCTGGAAGATGGGAAGGAGGTGTCGTTGCCCTCAACCTCTGTTGTAAGCATTTCTGATGTCAATAGAGTGACCCGAAGTGGTCGTGTTTTCTCGGCTCAACGGAAATCCCATGAAGACGTTGTGAGGAAAGATGTTGTCAGTCCTGCCGGTCCCGTGGGGACTTCTTCTTTAAATCAGTTTGTTCCTGTTGTTGTTAAAACCAATAATGCTCATATCCTGGTTGGCTAGTCTGGCATATTGAGAGAGGATGATGATGAGATGTTGAGGCTTATCAAGAGGAGTGAGTATAATGTTGTGGATCAGTTGCTTCAAACTCCATCAAAGATATTTGTCTTATCTTTGCTGATGAATTCAGAGCCACACCGCAAAGCATTGCAGAGGGTGTTGGACGTGGCATACGTGGATCACGATGTCACAATTGAGCAGTTTGATAGCATTGTTGCAAATATAACAGCCTGCAACAACTTAAGCTTCTGTGATGCTGGTCTTCCCGAGGAGCGAAAAGACCACAATTTGGCTTTACATATCTCTATGAACTGTAAAGACGATGCCTTGTCCAATGTGTTGGTGGACACAGGGTCATCACTTAATGTATTGCCAAAGTCCACTCTTGCTAGACTTTCATATCAGGGGCCTCCCATGAGGCAGAGTGGAGTGGTAGTGAAGGCGTTTGATGGATCGCGTAAAATTGTGATTGGCGAATTAGAACTCCCAATCAAGATTGGACCTAGTGATTTCCAAATCACTTTCCAGGTCATGGATATTCATCCGTCATATAGTTGTTTGCTCGGTAGACCATGGATTCACGAGGTAGGTGCCGTGACATCCACCCTGCACCAAAAGTTGAAGTTCGTGAAGAACAAAAAGTTTGTGGTGATAGGGGGAGAGAAGGTTATCTTGGTCAGCCATTTATCTTCCGTCTCCTATATTGATGCTAAGGATGAGGTTAGAACACTGTTCCAAGCCTTGTCTATTGCTGAGCCTTCTAGGAAATGACTTTCTTCATTTGTCTCTTATAATGACGTGAAGTTGACCTTTGAGCATGGTGCAACTACTGGTTTGGGGAAAATGATCAAGTTGGAAGATAACAAGTCTCGGGCTAGTATAGGGTACTCTTCTGGTGTTTCCAATGATCTTGGGTTGTTCCAGAGTGGAGGGTTCATCCACACCGTTGAAGATCAGGAAGCTCCTGCCATCGTTGAAGATGATGAAGAGGAAGACCTTGGCAACTTTGTCATACACGGAGGAATCTGCAATAATTGGGTCGTTGTTGATGTTCCAACAGTTATCCATAAGTCAACGTAATGTGTTCATTTTGTTTAAAAACCCTTCTCCCATGCCAAAAGGAGAAGTGAAGACATTGTTGGCATAATTTGATTAATACAATGATATTCATTCAATAATCGCATGTTAAATGTTTGTTTTTCTCAAATTATTTTTCCTTTTTGCTTTTTGCATGAAATTGGTGATCACCATAAAATCCTAAAAAAAGAGAATAAAATCAATCTTTTCATCTGCATAATGATTTGCCTTGTTTGAATTCTGAAATCTCTTTTATACTCAAAATCATTATGCAGGTTAATCAAACCCATTGAACATAATGATCCAACACCATCTCCCAACTTTGAGTCCCTGTATTTGAGGCAGAAGAAGATGATGTTGAAGAGATTCCTGATGAGATTACCCGTCTGCTTGAGCACGAGGAGAAGATCATTCAGCCACATCTTGAGAATCTGGAAACATTCAACTTGGGGTCTGAAGACTGCATACGTGAAGTGAAGATTGGGGAACTCCTTGAAGAGTCTGTTAAGAAGGGGTTGATTGAGTTGCTATGAGAATATGTCGACGTCTTTGCCTGGTCGTATGAAGACATGCCTAGTCTAGATACTGATATCGTGCAACATTTCTTGTCGTTGAAGCCTGAGTGTGTGCCTGTAAAGCAGAAGCTCAGAAGAACTCATCCTGATATGGCAGTGAAGATTAAAGAAGAAGTTCATAAGCAAATTGATGCGGGGTTTCTGGTGACTTCTACATATCCTCAATGGATGGCCAATACTGTGCATGTGCCTAAGAAAGATGGAAAAGTCTGAATGTGCGTGGATTACCGTGACTGGAATAAAGTTAGTCCTAAAGATGATTTTCCTCTACCACACATTGATATGTTGGTAGACAATACAACTAAATTCAAGGTCTTTTCATTTATGGATGGATTTTCCGGTTATAATCAAATTAAGATGGCACCCAAGGATATGGATAAGACAACATTCATCACACCTTGGGGAACATTTTGTTATCAAGTGATGCCCTTCGGTTTGAAGAACATCGGAGCCACGTATCAATGTGCCATGACTACCTTGTTTCATGATATGATGCACAAGGAGATTGAGGTGTATGTTGATGATATGATCGCGAAGTCGAAAATGGAAGTTGAACATGTAGAACACTTGTTGAAGCTTTTCCAGCGTTTGAGGAAGTACAAACTCCGCTTGAATCCAAACAAGTGTACATTTGGGATCCGTTCCGGCAAGTTATTGGGCTTTATTGTCAGCGAGAGAGGTATTGAAGTTGATCCTGCCAAGGTCAAAGCAATACAAGAGATGCCTGCATCCAAAACTGAGAAGCAAGTCCGAGGTTTTCTTGGCGGCTTGAATTACATTTTGAGATTTATATCCCACATGACTGCCACATGTGCGCCTATATTCAAGCTCCTCCAGAAAGATCAGTGTCATGATTGGACCGAGGATTTCCAAAAGGCCTTTGACAGTATCAAAGAGTATCTGTCTGAGCCTCTGATTCTGTCTCCGCCTGTTGAAGGGAGACCATTGATTATGTACTTGACTGTGCTTGATGATTCCATGGGTTGTGTCCTTGGTCAGCAAGATGAATCAGGAAAGAAAGAATATGCAATATACTACTTGAGTAAAAAGTTTACTGACTGTGAGTCTCGGTACTCAATGCTTGAGAAGACATGTTGTGCTTTGGCTTGGGCTGCTGTCGCAACCTAAAAAATAGATGGGAAAAAAACAACCGGCGAAAAAATAAATGACAGAAGAGTCGCCACCGTGCGTTATTTATCCCAAAGGAGGGAAAGGAAACGCTCAAAGAAAACCTGGAGAGAGGAAAGGAAAAGACAAGGTCTCGCAACCAAATCTTGGGTTTGGGAGTCGATTATGCGAAGGGAAGGTATTAGCATCCCTACGCATTTGTAGTACTCTACGGGATCCACTCTTCTTGTTCTCGTCTGAAGGGTGTGTATTTATCTAAGGTACTATTTACTAAAAGAAAAGGGTTAAAAGAAAATGACTCGCACGAATGTCGCATCCACTGCATATGTATCTCATCTGAATATGAGAATCAGAGTCTTCGTAGCTCGGCTACCTATGGGTTAAAGAGATGTGTGCTCGCTAAGACATCGCGTCTTATGCCTACGTATCTCATCGGGAATGAGAATCAGAGCAAAACGTAGTTCGGCTAACTACGGGAACAAGGGTCTCGATTGCAACTAGGGCAAGAGAAAGGGGAGGTCTCGATCGCAACGAGGGCGAGAGAAAAGAATCGCAACAAGGGCAAAAACAGGCAAGGATTGGTTGTTAGTTGTTAGTCAAAACTCGGCAAGACATCGCATCTCGTGGCTACGTATCTCATCTGAACATGAGAATCAGAGTTGTCGTAGTTCGACTAACTAGGGGTTAAGGATTGCCATCTGAACATGGACTTACAAAAGAGGACACCAGCTGTGTCAAAGGAAAGCGGGCAATGTGTTCAACGTCCTAGCAGTAGGTGTCGCAGCTTGCTGAATCGAGTCTTAGGCAGATACCTCTTTGCAATAGAACGGACTGACATGCCACAAGATCGGGGACGCACGGAAGGTCTAAAAGTGGGGAAGCTCTGCCCTAGAGTTGTCATGCAATATGGACCTATGTGTTAGGATTTATAATGGGAGCATCTACCTAATGTTAGCATGCAAAGAATAAGGGAATTCTACCTATGTTATCATACAAAGGGTTCTACCTAATGGGTGCTACCTAAACGGAACAAGAGTCGACGGATGGAGCGCGGAGAGGAGTTACGGATAAGGGTAGATGGCGATGCCGGAGGCAATCGACTTACAGGTAGATGGCGATGTCTGAGGCAATCGACTTACAAGAGGATGGATGAATATGTGTTGGTTCTGTTAAGTTGTGAAAGTGATTACTCGACGTTGGATCGAGCTTTTGATCTTGCTTTGAAATGGTTATCGGATGTTCATTTTAATTCTTATATTAACAGATGAATAAAGAATGAAATAATAAGCATTATACAATTCATGGGAGAGGGGTACATTTGTTATGAATGGGGATTGTTCATGGCAATCAAACAATAATAACATATGCCTCATACAACATACAAGTAGGCCACAGTTGTCAAACAATAAGATATATAAACAAGTATATGATCAAATCAGAGAATCAAAGAATGAAATGAAGGATCATCTAACAATGCATGAGGAGTATAAACATGTTAAACAATCAAACAATAGAAGCATGGATGAAGGAAACAAATGTAACAAGTATCAGATGAATCGGACAGATGAAACTATGCACACAAAGGATCAATGAATAATTTAATCGGGAAATGATGAAAGGATCAAATAAAGTCAAGATGAGAGGCCTCTAATACATGGCCTATTAGATGAACAAGGGAGGATCAAAAGATCTCTTCAATTGCCATAAGCAATCCCTAAGTCAAACATCAATCATGGAAAAGTAAACTGAAAAGTCAAGTCAACTTAAAAAATATGAAATAAATAGTAAATTAATCAAGAAAATTATGAAAAATTAAACTAAGTGAGGTGGGGTCAGGACATCATCATCCCCCAAAAAGATTTTACAAATAATGTGAATTAGTGTATAAATTAATTGAAACAAAACAGAAGTCAAATGAAAAGTCAACCAAGCAAACTAGGTCAAAAATAAATCCAAAATAAATTGAAAATTGGAAATAAAATTCCAAGAAAAGGTCAGGTTGACCATGAGACATTGGTCAACCCTCATCCCAAAAATCAGAACCAAAAAACAATTCTAAGTCATGAAAATAAAATTAATAAAGAAATGTGTGTTAAAATGAATCATTTAGAATAAACAATTAAAATGAAATATTAACATTAAATAAATATGAAAATTTAAATTAAAATAAATTAAGTAAAACATTAAGAAATGTGAAAAGTATTTTTTGGTATTTTTATGAATAAATAAAATATTTTTATTAATTAAAAAACAAAACAGAAAATAAAAATAAGAATTAAGAAAAGAAAATAAAATGAAGTGGAATGGATTGCTGATGGGCTAGGCGTGTGGGGGTGCCAAAAGCAGGTGGGCAAAGGCCTACGATCCAAGAAGATTATTTAAGTGTGACATAAAAATAAAATGTACATTTTATTCATGTAACCAACATATCAATTGGTCACGGGTTCACTTAAGTCACTAAATGCCAAAAAACAAACAGTGGCTAGGATTGGAGTAAAAACGAGCGATCCAAAGGCTTATGAGACGACACGTGGTCATCCTCTCCAATGGGTTAAAAACCCTAATGCCATGCAATAGAAACACGTGAATGAAGACGAATTTCTTCCATTTTCCATACAACAATGCTCATGCTATAGTGTATCAAATGGCATGGTATAAAAAGCAAAGTTTAAGTATGCAATGAGTAGAACAACATGGTATTTTGTTTCAGTAAAAATAGTGGCTCAAACATGAAGAAAAGTGAACAACAAGGGACCCTCATGAACACGGATACAACAAAAATTCCACAACACAAACCCAAGCTCAATAGCAATGCCTCATGGTGAGGGCTTCATAGACAAGCATGGCATATTATTAACATGGGAAACAACATAAAGCAAGCATGTAAATATGATGAACAAGCGTGGAATGAGCATGGAAAATATGATGAGCAATCATGAATATGGCCATGGAAGAGAGTGATAAAATGCTTACCTAGTGGATGTAAGGTCCACTGCCTCTTGGTATTGGAGAGGATGGAAGGAAATGAGGTGCTTTGAAACTTTAAGAATTTGTGAAAATGGAAAGGAAATGAAAACCAAACTTTTCTTTGCTTGCCTTGCTCTAAAGTTTTGCAGCCACCCTCTTCAGATTAGGGTTTATGTGCCTTAAATATGTTGGATTTGAAGTGTCTAATGGGCTTGCCAATGTTTGTTTTGTTTATGTGCAATATGATACAAAAGGTGAGGTGGTGAAAGCAAGCTCTAATTGTGGCAAAACTTAAGTAGGTGGACAACAAAAGTACATGACCAAATGAGGAAAAGCATGTGGCTGGTCGATTTTATGGTCTGGCTGCAGCAGGGCATGGCTTGAAAATAAGTTCAAGAGGGTGACTTTAGGACTATGTATCTTGATGAATACATGACCAAATGACAAGGCAATGCAAACAGTAGGAAGAGTGCATGGAGCTTAACATCTTTCATGTTGAACACAAGTTGAAATTATGAGTGGAAAGAGGTAAAAAATGGCCATGAAATCCTGTCTCATCATCTGCAAAATGGCTGGGCCAGTTTGGCCTAAATGCTGCCTAAATATTTAGTCCATGATGCCAACTTTAGATGAGTGCATCTCCCAAACCAATGATCCAAATGGGATGATTCCAAAAAAGTGTGAAAGAGGACATGCCAAGGTACAATTATCATGAAGAAAGTATTTTCAAAAGATGCCTTGAAATGCAAGAAATCTGGCCAAGAAGTCTTGACAAATTTTGCAGATTTTGGACTTAGAAAATTTTCTAAGTGTCCTAAAATAATGTCTCACTTTGACCAAGCATAACTTTCTCCCTTAGGCATGAATTTTGAGATTCCACTTTCAAAATGTCAGGAGTTGACTTTTCTGGCCCCACAGTTGACTTTTCCCAAATTGTCTGATTCCCGATTCCATTGATCAATTGAAGCACCTCTGGCTCAAATAAAGAGCTGATTTTTTGTATGTAGACCCTTGTGGACATATGGAGGGCCATGGAAAATAGTTTCACCCAAGGAATCAGAAATAAACTGATTTTATACCAAACCCTAGTTTTAGGGCAAAATGATTAGGAACTCATTGCACTGATTGCCAATGGATCTTTCTGAGATAGTTGTGAATCTTCCTAGGCCAAGATGCCTCTCTAATCATGACATGAATGTGCCCCTCTATTTCCAACCAAACATTGCCTGTTGCAGATAGCCCTGAAACCCTAATTTCTGATTAAATCCAAATGCACACTCTGATAGCTCTGGATCTTTCACTGATGAACTGTGGACCACAATAAGATGCATGGACCACCTTGAGACCCTTGAAACTTGTATACTTGGAAAATGAAGTCCAATTCTCAATCTTGCTTGTGGGCTCCTTCTATTAAGGAGTGATCAATCAAAACCTGATTTTCAAGTCACTAATGCAGTATCCAATGAGAATGACCTAGTATGATGCTAATGCAGTGTGAAACACAATCCCATGCTTCCATGAAAAATGAAGGGTAAATTTTGGGGTATTACAGCTGCCCCTATTCAATCAACTAGAGACCCGAAAGGGAGGTAGCAACGACTTTCTCACTTTCGAGGTATCAAGGGATTGAATACAATAAAAACCCGGAAATTTACACTGAAATGAAAAATGAAATAACAATGCCTGTCAGAATCGGCAAAGAGGTGGTCTTGAAAAAAGAAATACGTCTGGTATGGTGAGAGTCGGTCTGAACACCGAAAAAAGAGAATGTTAGCCTGAATACCAAAATATATGGTAACACAGAAATAACCATGGCCTGAATGCCGCTCATCAGTCTGAATACTGGAATTGACTTCGATCTGAGCATCGGAAGATATAAGATTATCAACAATCGATCTGAACACCGGGAAACTGGCCTGAATTCCACTTCGGTCTGAACACCGGAAAACTGGCCTGAATGCCACAAGTTGCATCGACCTGAACGTCAGAAACTTCTTCGATCTGAACATCGGAAAATTGGCCTGAATGCCACTTCGGTCTGGATACCGGAAACTGGCCCGAATGCCACAAGTTGCATCGACCTGAACGTCAGAAACTTCTTCGATCTGAACATCAGAAAATTGGCCTGAATGCCACGTCGGTATGGATACCGGAAACTGGTCTGAATGCCACAAGTTGCATCGACCTGAACGTCGGAAACTTCTGCGATTTGAACATCGGAAAACTGGCCTGAGTGCCATTTCGGTCTAGATACCAGAAAATTGGCCTGAATGCCACTTCGGTCTGAATACCGGAAAATTTTCATACCTGTCAGCATCGGCAGAAATAGGGAAAATGATAATTGAGGCGGCACGTGGGCCAACAACCCCTGCTGGGAATAATAAAGGATGAGTCATGAACAAACTTAAGTCTGAGTACTGGAAACAAACTTCTGGCTTATCACTTGGGATACCGAGAATGTCTTATGCTTTATGCGTATGTTTGAATTTTTCAATGGTGTAATGCTCCATGAAAATGGAAATGCTACGCGATTTGGAAGGATGCAATGCGATATGATTCTACATGCAGGGACGCAAAATGCTAGGTTAGAGAACACCAAGCCGAAGCAAGGAATTCTGCTGGGGAGATGACCAACGTCTTCCGAACCCAGGCAATATTGTTGGAGATACATATCACAACGAACTCTGTGGGGAAATGACCAAACCACGTGGTGTTCTGGCAATAACAAAATACCGAGACTCTGACTGGGAGAGAATGACACTGAAAGCTTGCTGCTGAGGAAAGCGACAGTGGTTCTGGCAACTATAATCTGCGAGGGAGATGACTCAGCAGGGGAAGCAAACACCGATACAGTACCGAGATTCTGCTTCAAGAAAAGAGATCACAGATCTAGCTTCGAGATCATTGATCTGGCATCGAGCTTTGAGGAGCAGCCGCTTCTGCTGGGAAGATACAGTCTGACACTATCAACTCCGTCGGGGATACACAGTCTGGCACTGCCAACTCCACTGGGGATATACAGTCTGACACTGCCAACTCCACTGGGGATATATAGTCTGACACTGTCAACTCTATTGGGGAGTGTATAATCTGAAACAACTGCTTGGGGAAGTACAGTAGTGAGAACCCGCTGGGGATTGAAGAATCCAACACTTGGACCAGCTCTATAGGGATAAGATACCAAATACCAACTGTTGAAAAGAAACATCCGCGATTATTTGCTAGGTACCTTAAGGAAATGCCCCGAGTGTACTTGTTCTGGATAGACGATCCAAAGCACTTAAAATTTATGGCAATTTTAAATAATTACTAAGCATGTACCTGTAAAGCTCTTATGTTTCATGATGCAATGTTTATCAAAAATTCGGATGTCATTTTTGCAAACAAAACAGTAAAATGAAAATGTAAACAGAGATATACTGAATAACATGATTTTATTGATTAAATGGCCTCTGAATAGGCATTTACATCAGGAAGCAATCCCTGGAAAGAGGCAATCGCACAAAATATAAAAGCAGAATTTAATCTAATGGCAATGTGAAATGGATTTCTATCGGGTTCCAATTCTGCTATGACTCGCTCGTCTTCAAGATCCTCCAGATGATCAGCTTTCTGAAAAAGGTGATTGGACTGTTTCCTATCCTTTGAAAGTTTCCGGTTATCACATGAGATGAGATTCAGAAACTATTCAGAACGCATTCATTCACTTAATCCCTAACTTTTGCCTGGACCGCCCTTTCGGGTTTTCAATCCACCGGGATACCCATTTTTGCCTAAGTTGCCTTTTCAAGTTTTCGACTTACCGGGTGTACAATCTTTTCATTTTTAATCCCTAACTTTTGCTCGAACCTTTTTATTTTCTTGGTTCGCCGGGATGCCCATTTTTTGCCTGGACTATTCTTTTTATTGTCCAGCGGGTCTATTTTATGCGAAGTATTTTTAAACTGCGTCTGAGTTCACATGGGAAGTGAAGTCTTCGCCATCCATAGTTGCAAGCATTAAGGCTCCCCTGTCAAAAATCTTGGTGAAAATATATGGTCCATCATAGTTAGGATTCCACTTGCCCCTGTGATCTGTCTGAGGAGGAAGGATCCTTTTCAACACTAAATCTCCGACTTGGAAGCATCGAGGACGCACTTTCTGATCAAAGGCTCTCTTCATCCGACTCTGAAACAACTTCCCATGACAAATGGCTACCATTCGCTTCTCTTCGATAAAACTCAACTCATTGAACCTTGTTCGAATCCATTCAGCTTTGTCTAGCTTGACATCCAACAGGACTCTTAGAGAAGTGTCGCAACCTAAAAAAAGGAATGCGAAAAAAAGAAATGACAGAAGAGTCGCCACCGTGCATTATTTATCCCAAAGGAGGGAAAGGAAACGCTCGAAGTAAACCTGGGAGAAAGGAAAGGAAAAGACAAGGTCTCGCAACCAAATCTTGGGTTCGGGAGCCGATTATGCGAAGGGAAGGTATTAGCACCCCTACGCATCCGTAGTACTCTACGGGATCCACTTTTGTTGTTTTTGTCTAAAGGGTGTAGGTTTATCTAATGTACTATTTACTAAAATGGGGGTTAAAATAAAATGACTCGCACGGATGTCGCATCCACTGCATACGTATCTCATTTGAACATGAGAATCAGAGTCTTCGTAGCTCGGCTACCTAGGGGTTAAAGAGGAGTGTGCTCGCTAAGATATCGCGTCTTATGCCTACGTATCTCATCTGGAATGAGAATCAGAGCAAGCTGTAGTTCGGCTAACTACGGGTTAAGGGTTGTGTTTTGGGGTGAACGACGTTACTACGCAATCTACCGGATGCTCGACCTTTGGAGACTTACTCGCCTGTAGTAGAAGGAGTTAACGTGTTCTTAGGAGAAGAAAAATCAATGAGTTTGTTTGTGTTTTAGGAACGCTCATGCAAAAAAGGAAGTCCTAGACGAAGGAACAAAGCTACCTTAATTGGCATGCAAACGAGAGACTATACGAAGCCTAGCAATCCTATGGGGAGACGATCACACCATACATAAAGTAAAATGCCAACAAGGGGGCTTAAACATACATGGGTAGGGCTTTAGTCAAGAGGGGTCATATCAACCTCGACAAACAAGCCATGGAATAGGTAATCAAATGGGCTCTTAACCACTGACATTGAACGTTAGGGTGAGCAGATCAAAAGGGTAATGAGGATAAGACCTCATAGCTCTTAACCCTGGCCAGGGTGAGCTTATGACAAAAAGTGGGGATTCAGGAAGGTGGAACCCTCTCCACTGACTGACCGGACAAAAGATCTTGGGCTTTTGTTCTGAAGCATCGACACGTAGTGCGAGCATAAAGAACGACACACTGAATAACGGGGGATTGATTACTAATCCCTTTTATCCATCAATTGCCTCTTCAGGGAGGTCTTTAGCACTGATGCCTCTTCTTAGAGGTCTTTGGGCACAAAAGTAAACAAACAAAAGAAAACATTGCCTCCTATTGAGGTCTTCCAGCTAAGAAAGCTGTAAAATGCGGGAAAGATGTAAAAGTACCACACGGATAAAGATCCGAAGTAATAGCAACTAACGACACAAGAAACCCAGAGATCTCTCAAGCTGGCACCACCAAAGAAAGCAAGTCAGCACAGGTAATCGGAATAAACCTCCAGGTGGTATCCCACAAATAAAGTGGAATGCCAAGCAAGCTACCCTTTCAGGAGTCATATGAGCCCTCACAAAAAACTCAACAAACAGGTTAGAGTGACAAGATGGGGCGCAATCAAGAGTTGCCCAAATCAAAATGTAACCACATGAATCATGCCATTTAAAATTCACAAAAAGAGCTCACAAAAAGCAACCAAGTGTAGGAGGCCTAAACCTCTTGTTAAACACATGCATCAAAAGGGTATCAAAATTCAAAGTCAGGGGCAAGGATCCACACATCAAGACATGACATACATACTAAAACATGTGCCCACATGCAAAACCTAACGATAATACCTCATACATTTAGAGCATTCAAATTGAAAGCATAGAGTAATGGAAATAGGGCAAACCTGATTGGAGAGATCGAATGAAATTGAATTGCCCGGTTGGGTTTGCAAAGCAATCTGAGGGTTTATATGAGATGGAATTGGCTCTTTGCAGATGAGTTCCTTTCAGTCTCTGGAGGTTGCTCTGAACTCTGTTAGCTCTTCTCTCACTATCTTTTTCCCAGGGTTTTTTGGGAGATGGAAGTCTAGAATTTATAACCTGATTTTTGTGACTTTGTGGGCTCAAAAGAGAGAGGTCCAAGTCCAAGATTTTTCTGTTATATATATATATATATATATATATATATATATATATATATATATATATATATATATATATATATATATATATATATATATATATATATATATATATATATATATATATATATATATATATATATATATATTTTCGTTTTTTTTTTCAAAACGCGTGGGCTTCGCCTAACGAGCATGACAGTTCAGGAAGTTCCTCTGAGCGCAGGTGATTCTGGTGGCTTTTCTTGGGACTCGCTAGGCGACCCATTCTGCTCGCCTAGCGAGCATGACAGCTCATGAACAAACTTTTGCTCCTTCAAGATTAACGTTTTGACTGATGAATAAACCCCATTTGAACATGTTGGAAGTATCTCAAGCCATTCCCTTGTGTTGACTGATCACCCAGATAGGACCCACAAAGTGTCTTGGATGATATTCAAGTTTCTTGGATCTAATTCCGATTGACATGATGAAATGCAATATGAAATGTTAAATGACCTAAAAATGAATGCATGCATGAGGGGGGAAAATTTTGAGGTATTACAGCTGCCCCTATTCAATCAACTAGAGACCCGAAAAGAAGATAGCGACGACTTTCGCACTTTCGAGGTATCAAGGGATTGAATACAATAAAAGCCCGAAAATTTGTACTTAAGTGAAGTGAAGTAACAATGCCTGTCAGAATCAGAAAAGAGGTGGTCTTGAAAGAAGAATCCGTCTGGTACGGTGAGAGTCAGTCTGAATACCAAAAAAGAATGTTAACCTAGATACCAAAATAAATGGTAACACAGAAATAACCATGGCCTGAATGCCGCTCATCAGTCTGAATACTGGAAATGACTTCGATCTGAAAATCGGAAGATATGAGATTATTAATATCGGCCTGAACACCGAGAGGCTGGCCTGAATGCCACAAGTTGCGTCGACCTGAATGTCGGAAACTTCTTCGATCTGAACATCGGAAAACTGGCCTGAATGCCACTTCGATCTGAATATCGGAAAATTGGCCTGAATGCCACTTCGGTCTGAATACCGAAAACTGGCCTGAATGCCACAAGTTGCATCGACCTGAACGTCGGAAACTTCTTCGATCTGAACATCGGAAAATTGGCCTGAACGCCACTTCGGTCTAAATATTGGAAACTGGCTTGAATGCCACTTCGGTCTGAATACCGGAAACTGGCCTGAATGCCACAAGTTGCATCGACCTGAACGTCGGAAACTTCTTCGATCTGAACATCAGAAAATTGGCCTGAATGCCACTTCGGTCTGAATACCGGAAAAACTTCATGCCCGTCAGCATCGGCAAAAATAGGGAAAGATAATAGAGGCGGCGCATGGGCCAATGACACTTGCTGGAGATAATAAAGGTAAGTCATGAACAATCTTCAGTTTGAGTATTGGAAACAACTTCTGGCTTATCACTTGGGATACCGAGAATGTTTTATGCTTACATGCGTATGTTTGAATTTTTCAATGGCGTAATGCTCCATGAAAATGGAAATGCTACGCGATTTGGGAGGATGCAATGCAATATGATTCTACATGCAGGGATGCGAAATGCTGGGTAGAATGTCAAACCGAGGCAAGGGAATCTGCTGGGGAAATGATCACCATCTTATGGACCCTGACAAGGATGTTGGAGATGCGCAGCGCAAAGAACTCTGTGGAGAAATGACCCGTCACACGGTGTTCTAGCAATGACGAAATACCGAGACTCTGACTGGGGAGAGAACGACACTGAAAACCTGCTGTTGGGGAAAGCAATAGTGGTTATGGCAACCATAACCTGCAAGAGAGACGACTTAGCAGGGGAAGCAAACACCGATACGGTACCGAGATTCTGCTTCAAGGAAAGAGACCATGGATCTGGCGTCGAGATCATCGATCTGGCATCGAACCCTAAGGAGCAGCCGCTTCTGCTGGGAAGATACAGTCTGGCACTGTCAACTCCGCTGGGGATATATAGTCTGGCACTGTCAACTCTACTAGGGAGTGTATATTCTGAAACAACCGCTTGGGGGAGGTACAGCAGTGAGAGCCTGCCGGGGATCGAAGAATCCAATGCTCTGATCAGCTTTACAGGGATAAGATACCAACTTCGACTGTTGGGGGAAAACTGAAGGTGAGAAAAACAAGAAAGGGGGGGTTTGAATTGTTTGAAAAATAAGCGCTTTTCCAAAAAAGAAAATCACACAATGATTTTATACTGGTTCGCTTATAACACAAAGCTACTCCAGTCCACCCGGCCAAGGTGATTTCGCCTTCAACAAGGACTTAATCCACTAATCTTGAAAGATTACAAACAACCCCTAAGAGAGAAGAAAATCTCTTAGTCCTCTCAAGTCTACAGACTACAAAGAGTCACTTGAGGAAATCAAACAAATAAAAGATACAAGATATGTAATCTAGAGTGCTTCTAGTTAAGCAAGTATTACAAATTTAAGAACAGATTTTTCACTTGATAAGCAAAAGCTTAGTGAAATTCTTTGAAGACAAAGATGATTTTCTTGAGCGTGAAATAATTCAGTATAGTTTTGGCTAGTTGATTTCTTGCTTGCTGAATGTTGATTTCTTCTCTATTTATATAGGAGTTGAAGTAGTGTTGAAATAGAGTTGAAGTAGAGTTAAATCTGCTGGATAATGAGATGTAATTACGCCATTCCATAAATAGCTTCTGCAGGAGACTTTTTCTTTTAGAAGTGACTACTTACCACAAGTAGTATCTTCTCTCTTGGAAGAGGAGATTAACGTCTCTTTCTAATTGAGGAAATCCATTTGCAGAACTTTAACTTGGCTTAAACGTTACTTCATCATGATTAACAAATCTGATTAGAGTCTTCGTGTATCTGGAGAATCTGGCTTCTGATGTTATCTCTTGAAAGTTCAGATGGCGCTGATAACTTCAGAGTTTACAAAAGGCATTTGTTCAGAGTTAGAGCTTCTAGACTTTACTTCATGTTCAAATGCTTCTGATACTTTGCAGTTTTGTCCAGAGTCAGAGCTTCTTGAAACGAGATTCCACTTTAGATGCTTCTGATACTTGATAATTTGTATCTGATCTTGTTGTGCATCTGATGACATCATCAGATTTATTTCTTCTTTCTTTAGAACCCTGCACACTTAGAAACTTTTCGTTAGGGTGCCATTTTTGGTTTCATCCTTTGTTATCATCAAAATCAAGGAATCTGTTGTAGAACAATTTTTGTTCTTACAATCTCCCCCTTTTTGATGATGACAAAACAACTTAAAATAGCAGATGAAACATGAATAAAATAAGATCAGATAGACAGAAGCTCCCCCTGAGTTAGTGCTAGGGAGTTCAGAAGTTCTTACCAGAGCTTTTCAAGTAATGAGATTTCTGAAACTTTCTGCAAATTCTTAAATTTAATGTTTAGAGTTATTTAATCAGAGCTATTTTTATCAGAGCTATTTCTACAAATGTTGCAGAGTGCTTAAGGTTTTAGACAAATTTTCATCAGAGCTATTTAATGATTTCTCCCCCTTTTTGTCAGAATCAAAAAGGTAGATAAAAAAATAACAAGACAATAAAGAGAAAAACATTTCATTAATCAAAAGCACAAAAGCAATCAAAAACATCAGATCCAAGAGAATATCAGAGCTAAAGAAGGCAGAAGCAAAAACATTAGGCAAGCAAATAAATCCTAAGTGCCTAAGGGTTTGGAGGTTGAGGAAGTCTCTGAAGCAACATGGCAAACATGTTCTGGATGTTTTCATTCAAAGCATCTTGCTTGTCCATCCTGGCCCGGAGCTCATTCTGATCTTGCTTGATCTCTTTCTGATCTTGCTTGATCTCTTTCAGAGTGTTAAGAATCAACGGGATCGCAGAAGAGGACTCCCCCTGAGTCAGAGCCTGCTGAGCTTCAGCTTCAGCAGCAGCTTGGGCTTCTGCATCCGCCTGAGCCTTGGCTTCAGCTTCCTGAATCCTTAGAAGTTCTGCTTCCTTTGCCAGTCGTTCTTCTTCTAACCTCTTTGCTTCTTCTTCAGCTTCTTTAGCCAATCTTTCCTCCTCTAATCTTCTGGCCTCAGCTTCTCTAGCCAGTCTCTCTTGGAGTCTTTCCTTAGAGTCTCTGATGTAGCCATTTCTGACTTGTTCAGAGATACTCTTCAGCCTATAAGACTCAGAGGTCATCCAACTAATGACTCTGTTCCAGTGTGTCCTAACAGATTTAGGATCATCACTAACTTCAGAGTTTTTAGCCAGAGACTTGATCTTCTGGACTGAAGCTTCTGCAACCTGTAAAATGGCCTCCTCAAGGGTAGGTATGGTAAGTTCAGGTTCAGGTTCAGGTGAATGAGGTAGAGAGTTTTGAGGGCTGAGATTTAGAGAGGGAGGTTCAGTTTGTTGAGGTTCAGATTCTGCTTGAAGTTCAGAATCTGGGGATGAGGCATAGAGTGGGTTTACATCTAAGGGTTCGGATTCTGGTTCTGGGACAGCGGGAAGGATTGGTGGGGTGATATAAGGATCAGATGGTCGAATTACAGATGGTTGGGTTTCAGAGGGTGTGGTGGTTGTTTGTTGTGGAAGAGAAGTTTGGAGGGTGGAGGTTACTTCAGATTGTTTTTGAGTTTGTGGGGCGTATTTTCTAGCATAAATTTCAGCTATTGTTGGGGATTTTGGGTCAGAAGGTTCTGTGGATGATGATGAAGAAACACTAAAGTATGGGGGTGTTTCTGGTGCAGAGGATGAGGAAGAGGAAGTGCTGTGGTGATATAGTTGATTAGGGTCAGAGGTTGTTGTGAAATTACGAGCAACTTTTAGAACAGGTGGAGGTTGAGAGGTTCTGATGGTTGAAGGAGGGATTTCAGAGGTTGTAAATAAGGGAGGTGTTGGGAGAGGAGTAGAAGAGGCCATCATAGGTATTACAGAAGTAACAGGAGGAATAGACTTACCAGAAGAAGAGATTTTCAGAGGAGCTGGAGCTTTGGTTCCAGAAGATTCTCCAAGTCTGGGTTTCTTTGCCTTCCTTGCTTCCTCAGCTATCTTCTTCTCAGAAAGACCTCTTTTGTATCTGACCAAATCTTCTTCTGAATCCAAAAGGTCTTCAATTCTGAAATCAGAAATATCAATACCTTCATCCAGCAGACGCTGAAGGTAGATAGCAATGGCATCTCTGGGTTCATTCTTGAAGAACCTTTCAAGGCCATGAGGCATCTTCCTCTGATCTTTTAGAGATTCCCATGACACATCCATAGTGGGCTTGACTCTAATCTCTTTGATGATTCCCATGCTCTTCAGGTTTTTGGCATTCAGAGGCTTTCTAGTTTCTATAGCCAGATCATCCATCAGCTTGGCCTTTTCCAGCTGGTCAACCAATCCATGCTCAATGAAGACATCAGAAAGCAGTCTTCCCAGAGGGATGTAAGATCTTGGCTTCAAGCTGTTTCTGGAGTCTTTGACAGAATCCCTTAGATATTTGAAAAGAAGAACAGGGAGATTGATCTTGATACCTTTCTGAATGCAATATAAAATGAGTTTCTGATCAGCATTAATATAATCAGAGGAGTTGGAGGCTGGGCGATGGTGAATGGTTCCCAGAATTATTTTCAACCATACTCTCAGGTTCTGATGCAATTCCTTGTTCTTAGAGGGATTTCCCTCAGTGTTTGGTTTGAAGATAGTTGGGTTGATAACCTCAGTGATGCGTTTTGACCTAGGAGGAATGTTGTAAATCCTCTTTCCTCCAGTAGTCTCCATGTTCAGCAAGGAAGCAATTGATGCTTCAGTGATGACAATCTTCACTCCCAGAACAAAAGAAACAGTGAACTGGTCATCTGCATCAGCATGTCTCCAAAATTCTTTGACAAGAAGAGGGTAAATGGGACCATAAAGCCTGTTGAAGTAGTTCTCCCAACCTTGCTTGTGAAGATCTTCAGTAAGATCAACACCGTTTCTTCTCAAATTCTCAAAATCTACCAGCGATTCACACAGTACATCCAAATTTTCAAAGGAAGTTGCAAGATGAATGTGGCATTCACGTTCCAAAATGTGAGGTTCTTGATAAACAGGGGTTATGGTAACGCCTGTAACAGTGGGTGTTTGAGTGTTTGAGGTTTGGGGATTAGAACTGGCTTCCATCTGTTGGGAGAAGTTAAAAACTTCTTACTCTTGAGCATTCATGAAGAAGATTGAAGAAGAAGATGAAGAACTTGCAGAGAACTTGCAGAGAAGGGTTTAGGGTTTTAGAGTGAGTGAGAGTGATAAGTGTGTGAAATGTGAGAAAAGTGTTTATATACCTAAGTAAAAACGCATGCAAAACGACACACATACCAGCGTTAGCACAAAAACCAAAATAGCACGTTTGGGGGAAAAATGATTACAGCTAATAAATGAATGTCTAATCCCACAGTTTGCACACTGCTCGAGGAAAACTCAAACGTCTGCCTTTTGAATTTCTTGACAGCTGTCTAGAAGTTCTAAAGTTTGACGCTCAGAGTTCCACGTGTTGATGTATCTGATCTTCAGGAATACCAAAGGATTGGTTTCTGAAGATTTCTAACTCAGATATCTTCTTAACTTGTAGAAGTATCAGAGTCAGAGGCAGAAGTGTATTTGTTTTTATCAGAGTCTCATTTTACATGTTCAGAGCCATATTTTACTCAGGGCAATTTTTAATGTTCAGATGTTCTAAGATAAAAAGAAATCTATCTTCAGCTAGAGGCTTAGTAAAGATATCTGCCCATTGATGTTCTGTATCAATGAACTTCAGCGTTACTATTCCTTTCTGAACATAGTCTCTAATATAATGATGTTTAATTTCTATGTGTTTGGCTCTGGAATGTAGAATAGGATTCTTACTTAAACAAATAGCAGCAGTATTATCCAAAAGATAGGAATGTTACTCTCAAAGATTTGTAGATCTTCTAGCTGATGTTTCATCCAGAGCATCTGAGTTGTGCACAGTGATGCTGAGATATATTCTGCTTCTGCAGTTGATAGAGCGATTGTTGACTGTCTTTTGCTAGCCCAGGAGATCAAGTTGTTTCCCAGAAGCTGGCAATTTCCAGATGTGCTTTTTCGTTCTATTCTATCTCCTGCATAATCTGCATCACAATAACCAGAAAGTCTATACTCTGATGTTTTCTCATACATCAGGCCCAGGTTAGGAGTTCCTTTCAGATACTTAAGAATTCTCTTAACAGCTGTTAAATGAGATTCTCTAGGATCTGATTGGAATCTGGCACACAGACAGACGCTAAAGAGAATATCAGGACGAGTAGCAGTCAGATAGAGAAGAGAGCCTGTCATATGTCGCGAGCATCCAGAGTCCAGGTACCATGATTGGTGTCTGAACTTTGCTGCATAGGATATCTGCAACATAGATGATCTTATCTTTCGGTACCCAGAATCTCTTGGGTCCTTTCAGATTAGTTTTCCCAGAGTTTCTTACAACTTTGGGTCTTCTAGCATTTTTAAATTTGTGTTCTTGTGTGTGTGTGTAGTGATATGAAAAAGGCGATTTAATTTGGTTACTAGTAGAGGTTTCATCTTCCTTAGGATCATACCCAATTCCCCTTTTATTATTCTGACTTACTCCATAAATCATGGATGCCATAATACTCCTATCTATTCCATTCTTCAGAAATTTTTGAAAGGCTTCTTCATATTTATAAATAATTTCATTTGAAGTTTGTGGTGCTTGAGACAACGCTTCTTCTAATTCTAAGCTTTTGGTTTTAGCTCCATCTTTTTCTAACGTTAAAGATCTGATAGTATCTTCTTGTGCTAGAATTGTTGTCTCAAGTTTACTACATTCTTCAGATTTTGCTTTAAGAAGGCCTTTAATGCTTTTAACTTTTTGTTTTAATTTCTGAAGAGAGGTAAGAGTTTCTGATAAACATGATTCTAAGTCAGATCTAGAAAGTTCAGAAAATACCTCTTCAGATTCTTCATCTGAGCTGCTGGATGTGGTAGCCATAAGTGCTACGTTGGCTTGTTCATCAGAGTCAGATTCTGATGATCCTGATTCACTATCGTCCCAGGTGGCCATTAGTCCTTTCTTTGTTCTGAAGGTATTCTTCTTGAAGCTTTCTTTTCTAGGGTTGTCTTTCTTCAACTTGGGGCATTCATTTCTGTAATGACCTGTTTCTTTACATTCAAAACAGGTAATATCTTTATTAGGTTTACCTTTTGAAGTTGACTCTGATCTATCCCCTCTGGGTCTTGATCTTCTAAAGTTGTTGTTGTTCCTTCTTTTCCAGAGTTGCTTAACTCTTCTGGTTAGTAAGGACAGTTCTTCTTCATCATCAGAGTCTTCAGGTTCAGAGTCGTCAGTATCTGCAGTTTCTGCCTGGAGAGCTTTGGTTCTGTCTGACTTCCGTCTTTCAGGTCTGGACTTCAGCGCCACTGACTTGTTCCTTTTCTGAGGCTCATCCTCCTCTAGTTCTATCTCATGGCTTCTGAGAGAACTAATAAGTTCTTCAAGGCTGATATTGTTCAGATCCTTTGATAACTTCAGAGCAGTAACCATTGGTCTCCATTTCTTTGGCAGACTTCTGACTATCTTCTTAACATGATCTGCAGTCGTGTATCCTTTGTCTAGCACTTTAAGACCTGCAATAAGAGTTTGAAATCTGGAAAACATAGCTTCTATAGCTTCATCATCTTCCATCTTGAAGGCTTCATATTTCTGGATCAACGCCAGAGCCTTCGTCTCCTTGACTTGGGAGTTTCCTTCATGGGTCATCCGCAGAGAGTCAAGTATATCTTTAGCCGTCTCTCTGTTGGTGATCTTTTCGTATTCGTTGTATGATATAGCATTTAGAAGTATTGTTCTGGCCTTGTGGTGATTCTTGAAAACACGTTTCTGATCTTCTGACATTTTGCTTCTGGGAACTTCAGCTCCATTTAAGGTTGGAGGTTTGTATCCATCTGTGACAATGTCCCAGAGGTCAGCATCATAACCCAGAAAGAAACTTTCGATTCTATCTTTCCAGTAATCAAACTTTTCTCCATCAAAAACAGGAGGCTTGGCATTGTAAGAATCTTTCTCATTTGAGTGGGCCATTTGTTTTTCTCGCACTGGATCTCTCTACACGGTTAAGTGTTTGATTTGAAAATCAATAACAGAGCCGGAGCTCTGATACCAATTGAAGGTGAGAAAAACAAGAAAGGGGGGGTTTGAATTGTTTGAAAAATAAGCGCTTTTCCAAAAAAGAAAATCACACAATGATTTTATACTGGTTCGCTTATAACACAAAGCTACTCCAGTCCACCCGGCCAAGGTGATTTCGCCTTCAACAAGGACTTAATCCACTAATCTTGAAAGATTACAAACAACCCCTAAGAGAGAAGAAAATCTCTTAGTCCTCTCAAGTCTACAGACTACAAAGAGTCACTTGAGGAAATCAAACAAATAAAAGATACAAGATATGTAATCTAGAGTGCTTCTAGTTAAGCAAGTATTACAAATTTAAGAACAGATTTTTCACTTGATAAGCAAAAGCTTAGTGAAATTCTTTGAAGACAAAGATGATTTTCTTGAGCGTGAAATAATTCAGTATAGTTTTGGCTAGTTGATTTCTTGCTTGCTGAATGTTGATTTCTTCTCTATTTATATAGGAGTTGAAGTAGTGTTGAAATAGAGTTGAAGTAGAGTTAAATCTGCTGGATAATGAGATGTAATTACGCCATTCCATAAATAGCTTCTGCAGGAGACTTTTTCTTTTAGAAGTGACTACTTACCACAAGTAGTATCTTCTCTCTTGGAAGAGGAGATTAACGTCTCTTTCTAATTGAGGAAATCCATTTGCAGAACTTTAACTTGGCTTAAACGTTACTTCATCATGATTAACAAATCTGATTAGAGTCTTCGTGTATCTGGAGAATCTGGCTTCTGATGTTATCTCTTGAAAGTTCAGATGGCGCTGATAACTTCAGAGTTTACAAAAGGCATTTGTTCAGAGTTAGAGCTTCTAGACTTTACTTCATGTTCAAATGCTTCTGATACTTTGCAGTTTTGTCCAGAGTCAGAGCTTCTTGAAACGAGATTCCACTTTAGATGCTTCTGATACTTGATAATTTGTATCTGATCTTGTTGTGCATCTGATGACATCATCAGATTTATTTCTTCTTTCTTTAGAACCCTGCACACTTAGAAACTTTTCGTTAGGGTGCCATTTTTGGTTTCATCCTTTGTTATCATCAAAATCAAGGAATCTGTTGTAGAACAATTTTTGTTCTTACAAAAACATTCGCGATCATCGGCTGGGAACCTTAAGGAAATGCCCCGAGGGTACCTATTCTGAATAGACGATCTAAAGCACTTGACCTTTACAACAATTTTAAATGTTTTTTAAGCATGTACCTGTAAAGCTCTTATGTTTCATGATGCAATGTTTATCAAAAATTCGGACGTCATTTTTGCAAACAAAACAGTAAAATGAAAATGAAAACAGAGATATACTGAATAACATGATTTTATTGATTGAATGGCCTCTGAATAGGCATTTACATCAGGAAGCAATCCCTGGAAAGAGGTAATCGCACAAAAGAAAAAACAAAAATTAATCTAATGGCAATGTGAAATGGATTTCTATTGGGTTCCAATTCTACTATGACTTGCTCGTCTTCAAGATCCTCCAGATGATCAGCTTTCTGAAAAGAGTGATTGGACTGTTTCCTATCCTTCAAAAGTTTCCAGTCATTGACACGAGATGAGATTCAGAACTACTCAGAACGCAGTCATTCGTTTAATCCCTAACTTTTGCCTGGATCGCCCTTTTCGGGTTTTCAATCCACCGGGATACCCATTTTTGCCTAAGTTGCCTTTTCAGGTTTTCAACTTACTGGGTGTACGATCTTTTCATTTTTAATCCCTAATTTTTGCCCGAACCTTTTCATTTTCTTAGTTCGTCGAGATGCCCATTTTTTGCCTGGACTATTCTTTTTACTGTCCAGCGGGTCTATTTTATGCGAAGTATTTTTTAACTGCGTCTGAGTTCACAGGGGAAGTGAAGTTTTCACCATCCATCGTTACAAGCATTAAGGCCCCACCATCAAAAACCTTGGTGAAAATATACGGTCCATCATAGTTAGGAGTCCACTTGCCCCTGTGATCTGTCTGAGGAGGAAGGATCCTTTTCAACACTAAATCTCCGACTTGGAAACATCGAGGACGCACTTTCTGATCAAAGGCTCTCTTCATCTGACTCTGATACAACTGCCCATGACAAATGGCTTCCATTCGCTTCTCTTCGATAAGACTCAACTCATTGAACCTTGTCCGAACCCATTCAGCTTCGTCTAACTTGACATCCAACCGACTCTTAGAGAAGGAATCTCCACTTCAACAGGTAGGACTGCTTCCATACCATACACAAGGGAGTAAGGGGTGGCCCCCGGTCGATGTACGTACTGAAGTACGGTACCCATGCAAGGCGAAGGGTAGCATCTCATGCCAATCTATTTACGTAACGACCATCTTCTGCACAATCTTCTTTATGTTCTTATTTGCCGCCTCAACAACACCGTTAATCTTAGGGCGGTAAGGGGAAGAATTGTGATCCTGAATGTTGAAGTTCTGGCACAACTCCTTCATCATTTTGTTGTTGAGATTAGAACCATTATCAGTAATGATTCTTTCGGGAATCCCATAGCGACAAATGATTTCTTTCTTGATGAAACGGGCAACCACATGTCTGGTGACATTCATGAACGATGCTGCTTCGACCCACTTGGTGAAATAGTCGATGGCAACAAGGATGAAGCGATCCCCATTGGAGGCGGTCGGCTTAATCTTTCCAATCATATCGATGCTCCACATAGCAAAAGGCCACGGCGAAGACATCACATTCAAAGGATTTGGCGGCACATGTACCTTATCAGCATAAATCTGGCATTTATGACACTTCCGAGCATATTTGAAACAATCAGATTCCATGGTCATCCAGTAATATCCTGCTCTCAACAATTTCTTAGCCATTGCATGTTCGTTGGCATGAGTACCGAAGGAGCCTTCATGAACTTCCTACATTAACATGTCTGCTTCGTGTCTATCCACGCATCTAAGCAGAACCATGTCGAAGTTCCTCTTATACAACACATCGTCTTTGTTCAAGAAGAAACTGCCTGCCAATCTTCTTAAAGTCTTTCTATCATTGTTGGATGCCCCTGCAGGGTACTCTTGATTCTTCAGAAAGCGCTTGATGTCGTGATACCAGGGTTTGTCGTCAACTATCAGTTCAACAGCAAACATATACGCGGCCCTGTCGAGGTGCATCACATCGATCCTGGGAGCGTGGTTCCACTGAATCACGTTGATCATGGAGGATAGAGTAGCAAGAGCATCTGCCATCTGGTTTTCGTCACGAGGTATATGATACAACTTTACTGTCGTGAAGAAAGTCAACAGTCTTCTCGTGTAATCTCTGTAAGGGACCAGATTGGGCTAGAGGGTGTTCCAATCACCATTCACTTGATTGATCACTAGAGCTGAATCTCTGAAGATGTCCAAAGTCTTGATTCTCAAGTAAATGGCTTGCTTAAGACCCAAGATACAGGCTTCATACTCAGCTTCATTATTTGTGCACTCAAAAGTCAGACGAGCGATGAAAGGCATGTGGGCACCTTTCGGAGTAGTAATGACAACGCCAATTCCACTTCCTCTGGCATTGACAGCCCCATCAAACAACAAAGTCCATTTTTCATTTGGATCAGGTCCCTCCTCGACAATTGGCTCTTCGCAGTCTTTCGTCTTGAGGAACATGTTGTCTTCATCTAGAAAATCAAACTTCATCGGCTCGTAATCTTCAACCGGCTGTTGAGCAAGATAGTCTGACAGAATACTCCCCTTGATGGCTTTCTGGGATGTATACTAGATATCGTACTCTGTCAGTACCATTTGCCAACGAGCAACCCTTCCGGTGAGAGCTGGCTTCTCAAATATATACTTGACTGGATCCATCTTGGAGATCAATAAGGTTGTGTGAGACAGCATGTATTGTCTCAAACGCATAGCAGCCCATGCAAGTGCACAACATGTCTTTTCAAGCATCGAGTATCTCGACTCGCAATCTGTGAATTTCTTACTCAGGTAGTAGATGGCATGCTCTTTCCTACCTGTCTCGTCGTGTTGACCGAGAACACAACCCACGGAATTCTCTAGTACTGTCAAATACATGATCAACGGTCTCCCTGGGACCAGAGGCATAAGGATAGGAGGATTCTGCAAATACTCTTTTATCTTCTCGAAAGCCCTTTGGCAGTCATCATTCCACCTGATGGCCTGATCTTTTCTCAACAATTTGAAAATTGGCTCACACGTGGCTATTAGGTGAGAGATGAACCTTGCAATGTAGTTCAACCTTCCTAAGAAACCACAGACTTGTTTCTCTGTTCTTGGCTCAGGCATTTCCTGTATCGCTTTCACTTTGGCCGGATCCACCTCAATCCCTTTTTCACTAACAATAAAACCCAATAGTTTTCCAGATCTCACCCCAAAAGTACACTTGTTCGGATTAAGCCTCAGCTTGAATTTTCTCAAACGCTCAAACAATTTCTGCAAATTCACCAAATGTTCTTCTTCCGTCTGAGATTTGGCAATCATATCATCAACATAAACCTCGATTTCATGATGAATCATATCATGGAAAAGAGTCACCATCGCTCGTTGATATGTTGCTCCGACATTTTTCAGACCAAACGGCATCACCTTGTAGTAGAAGGTGCCCCATGGGGTTATGAATGTTGTCTTCTTCATGTCTTCTGGTTCCATCTTAATTTGATTATAGCCAGAAAAGCCATCCATGAAGGAGAATACCGAGAACTGAGCTGTGTTATCCACCAAAACGTCGATGTGAGGTAATGGGAAATCATCTTTAGGGCTAGCTCTGTTCAGATCCCGGTATTCAACACACATCCATACCTTTCCATCCTTCTTAGGTACTGGAACGATATTTGCAACCCATGGTGGATAATTTGTGACTGCTAGAAACCCTGCATCCAACTGTTTTTGCATTTCTTCCTTTATCTTGACAACCATCTCTGGTCTTGTTCTTCTGAGCTTCTGCTTGACCGGAGGACAATCCTCTTTGAGAGGTAAACGGTGTACCACGATATCTATGTCAAGCCCGGGCATGTCCTGATAAGACCAGGCGGAGATGTCAACATACTCTTGCAGCAATTCAATCAGCCCCTTCTTCACATTATCTTCCAAAGTAGCCCCTATCTTGATTTCTCTCTTGGCGTCCTCGGTGCCGAGATTAATCACTTCAATAGACTCTTGATACGGTTGAATGACCCTTTCCTCCTGTTTTAATAACCTGGTAAGTTCTTCAGGGAGTTCACAGTCTTCATCACCCTCTTCTTCAGCTTGAAAGATTGGATTTTTAAAGTCGAAGCGAGCCATAGCAGAATCGTTATCAATAGGATCCGGTGATGTGCATCTGTATGAGTGATGGTATGTGCTTATGAGTATGAAAAAATCAAAACTAAACAAAACATTGCTAAATATTTTTTGATTTTTGAAAACTGCAAAAATAGAAAGGCAGTGAACGAAATATTTGAATGCAAAAAGACGTCCTTTATTGATGATAAAAAATGCAAGTATCCACATAGATGAGCCCTACAATGAGTCATTACGCCTGGGTGGAACGTAAGACTTGGACATGCATGAATAAACAAAGAAAAATACTCCTCCAGAAAAGTGACTTGGATAATCTCCTCAGAAGACCAGTTGCGGATGACTTCACCCGGGATCCTCGGACGCACCCAGTCATCGATGTCGCAATCACTATCCCCATCTTCATAGTTGATTCCTTCGGGTACCATATCGGTGAATGCCTGAGTCAGCTATCCACATAGTGGAACACCAAACAACTGAGAACATTGTGGCGATACCTGTTATGCAAGACATGCAGATGGATATGCAAATGCAATGACATGTTTATCAATTCCAAAAGGTATTCTACCCCCCTTGATTCCGGTCTCTCATCAGATAAGATATCCCTTTTAAAAGTACCAGAAAACCCCGACTAGAATCAAGAAGAAGATATAAACCCCACAGAAATGGATAAACATGTGTTAAATGATATGAATGCATAATGATGTGATGCAATGCAGTGATGTGCAAATCAAGGTTGCTGTATCTGCTTGAATATCTGTTGGGTTGCACTATCTGAAGAGAAACCCACTGAAGAATGTAATACGAGATTAAAACTTTGCTCCAGAAAACTGGGTTGGTTGTATATCACGAGGCACATGATCAGAACTTCAGCATGAATTTTGGAACCGGGAACCATAGAACACAGTCATCAATTTAGAACCCATACTTCAGAACCAACGGTCACTAACAAGGACCAAACAAAAGTCACTAACAGGGCACGGTCACCAACAGTACCTGTAAATGATTCATTCCCGCCCCACTCACGGGTGTAATCTAGGTCAGGGTAAGGTCAAGAGAAACGCAGGATAAACAATCCTTTCAAGAATATCATCATATGCATACCAGGTGTATGCAACGATAATACCCCATCAGAATCTGAACTTCTCGCGATACCATGTTCCGCTAAGTGGCGCCATACCACCCGCTTCCCATGAATCACTCTATTCCTAGGTGTCCTAAAGTTCACTCATAACCTGTGTATTGGGCCTTTTACCTCTTGTGACTCCCACCCGACAACAAAACAGATGCACAACCAGTACAATATGCATGAGACAGTAAAGCGCACATAGGATGCAATACAAGTAGATAACTATGCAAAGCAATAAACAAATAACATACAATAGACAATAAACAAACAAACGCTAGGAAAGGCCCACTAGGGAAAATATATGTCCCCAGCAGAGTCGCCAGTTGTCGCAACCTGAAAAAAGAATGCGAAAAAAAACAACCAGCGAAAAAAATAAATAACAGAAGAGTCGTCACCGTGCGTTATTTATCCCAAAGGAGGGAAAGGAAACGCTCGAAGTAAACCTGGGAGAAAGGAAAGGAAAAGACAAGGTCTCGCAACCAAATCTTGGGTTCGGGAGCCGATTATGCGAAGGGAAGGTATTAGCACCCCTACGCATCCGTAGTACTCTACGGGATCCACTTTTGTTGTTCTTGTCTAAAGGGTGTAGGTTTATCTAATGTACTATTTACTAAAAGGGGGGTCAAAAGAAAATGACTCGCACGGATGTCGCATCCACTGCATACGTATCTCATTTGAACATGAGAATCAGAGTCTTCGTAGCTCGGCTACCTAGGGGTTAAAGAGGAGTGTGCTCGCTAAGATATCGCGTCTTATGCCTACGTATCTCATCTGGAATGAGAATCAGAGCAAGCCGTAGTTCGGCTAACTACGGGTTAAGGGTTGTGTTTTGGGGTGAACGACGTTACTACGCAACCTATCGGATGCTCGACCTTTGGAGACTTACTCGCCTGTAGTAGAAGGAGTTAACGTGTTCTTAGGAGAAGAAAAATCAATGAGTTTGTTTGTGTTTTAGGAACGCTCATGCAAAAAAGGAAGTCCTAGACGAACTAACAATGCTACCTTAATTGGCATGCAAACGAGAGACTATACGAAGCCTAGCAATCCTATGGGGAGACGATCACACCATACATAAAGTAAAATGCCAACAAGGGGGCTTAAACATACATGGGTAGGGCTTTAGTCAAAAGGGGTCATATCAACCTCGACAAACAAGCCATGGAATAGGTAATCAAATGGGCTCTTAACCACTGACATTGAACGTCAGGGTGAGCAGATCAAAAGGGTAATGAGGATAAGACCTCATAGCTCTTAACCCTGGCCAGGGTGAGCTTATGACAAAAAGTGGGGATTCAGGAAGGTGGAACCCTCTCCACTGACTGACCGGACAAAAGATCTTGGGCTTTTGTTCTGAAGCATCGACACGTAGTGCGAGCATAAAGAACGACACACTGAATAACTGGGGATTGATTACTAATCCCTTTTATCCGTCAATTGCCTCTTCAGGGAGGTCTTTAGCACTGATGCCTCTTCTTAGAGGTCTTTGGGCACAAAAGTAAACAAACAAAAGAAAACATTTCCTCCTATTAAGGTCTTCCAGCTAAGAAAGCGGTAAAATGCGGGAAAGATGTAAAAGTACCACACGGATAAAGATCCTAAGTAATAGCAACTAACGACACAAGAAACCCAGAGATCTCTCAAGCTGGCACCACCAAAGAAAGCAAGTCAGCACAGGTAATCGGAATAAACCTCCAGGTGGTATCCCACAAATAAAGTGGAATGCCAAGCAAGCTATCCTTTCAGGAGTCATGTGAGCCCTCACAAAAAACTCAACAAACAGGTTAGAGTGACAAGATTGGGCGCAATCAAGAGTTGCCCCAAATCAAAATGTAACCACATGAATTATGCCATTTAAAATTCACAAAAAGAGCTCACAAAAAGCAACCAAGTGTAGGAGGCCAAAACCTCTTGTTAAACACACGCATCAAAAGGGTATCAAAATTCAAAGTCAGGGGCAAGGATCCATACATCAAGATAAGACATACATACTAAAACATGTGCCCACATGCAAAACCTAACGATAATACCTCATACATTTAGAGCATTCAAATTGAAAGCATAGAGTAATGGAAATAGGGCAAACCTGATTGGAGAGATCGAATGAAATTGAATTGCCCGGTTGGGTTTGCAAAGCAATCTGAGGGTTTATATGAGATGGAATTGGCTCTTTGCAGATGAGTTCCTTTCAGTCTCTGGAGGTTGCTCTGAACTCTGTTAGCTCTTCTCTCACTATCTTTTTCCCAGGGTTTTTTGGGAGATGGAAGTCTAGAATTTATAACCTGATTTTTGTGACTTTGTGGGCTCAAAAGAGAGAGGTCCAAGTCCAAGATTTTTCTGTTATATTTTTTTTTATATATATTTTTTCGTTTTTTTTTTCTTTTTAAAACGCGTGGGCTTCGCCTAGCGAGCATGACAGTTCAGGAACTTCCTCTGAGCGCAGGTGATTCTGGTGGATTTTCTTGGGACTCGCTAGGCAACCCATTCTGCTCGCCTAGCGAGCATGACAGCTCATGAACAAACATTTGCTCCTTCAAGATTAACGTTTTGACTGATGAATAGACCCCATTTGAACATGTTGGAAGTATCTCAAGCCATTCCCTTGTGTTGACTGATCACCCAGATAGGACCCACAAAGTGTCTTAGATGATATTCAAGTTTCTTGGATCTAATTTCGATTGACATGATGAAATGCAATATGAAATGTTAAATGACCTAAAAATGAATGCATGCATGAGGGGGGCACATTTTGAAGTATTACAAGAAGGAATCTCCACTTCAACAGGTAGGACTGCTTCCATACCATACACAAGGGAGTAAGGGGTTGCCCCGATCGATGTACGTACTGAAGTACGGTACCCATGCAAGGCGAAGGGTAGCATCTCATGCCAATCTCTGTACGTAACGACCATTTTCTGCACAATCTTCTTTATGTTCTTATTTGCTGCCTCAACAACACCTTTCATCTTAGGATGATAAGGGGAAGAATTGTGATGCTGAATGTTGATGTTCTGGCACAACTCCTTCATCATTTTGTTATTGAGATTAGAACCATTATCAGTAATGATTCTTTTAGGAATGCCATAACAACAAATGATTTATTTCTTAATGAACCGGGCAACCACATGTCTGGTGACTTTTGCAAATGACGCTGCTTCGACCCACTTGGTGAAATAGTCGATGGCAACAAGGATGAAGCGATGCCCATCGGAAGCAGTCGGTTCAATCTTTCTAATCATATCAATGCCCCACATAAAAAACGGCCACGGCAAAGACATCACATTCAGAGGATTTGGCGGCACATGCACCTTATCAGCATAAATCTGGCATTTATTACACTTCCGAGCATATTTGAAATAAACAGATTCCATGGTCATCCAGTAATAACCCGCTCTCAACAATTTCTTAGCCATTGCATGTCCGTCGGCATGAGTACAGAAAAAGCCTTCGTGAACTTCTTGCATTAACATGTCCGCTTCGTGTCTATCCACGTATCTGAGCAAAACCATGTCGAAGTTCCTCTTATACAACACATCGTCCTTGTTCAAGAAAAAACTGCCTGCCAATCTTCTCAAAGTCTTTCTGTCATTATTGGATGCCCCTGCAGTGTACTCTTGATTCTTCAGAAAGCACTTGATGTCGTGATACCAGGGCTTGTCATTCACTATCAGTTCAACAACAAACACATATGCGGCCCTGTCAAGGCGCATAACATCGATCCCAAGAGCACGGTTCCACCGAATCAACTTGATGATGGAGGATAGAGTAGCAAGAGCATCTGCCATCTGGTTTTCGTCACGAGGTATATGATACAACTTTACTGTCGTGAAGAAAGTCAACAGTCTTCTCGTGTAATCTCTGTAAGGGACCAGATTGGGCTAGAGGGTGTTCCAATCACCATTCACTTGATTGATCACTAGAGCTGAATCTCTGAAGATGTCCAAAGTCTTGACTCTCAAGTCAATGGCTTGCTTAAGACCCAAGATACAGGCTTCATACTCAGCTTCATTATTTGTGCACTCAAAAGTCAGACGAGCGATGAAAGGCATGTGGGCACCTTTCGGAGTAGTAATGACAACGCCAATTCCACTTCCTCTGGCATTGACAGCCCCATCAAACATTAAAGTCCACTTTTCATCTGGATCAGGTCCCTCCTCAACAACTGACTCTTCACAGTCTTTCATCTTGAGGAACATGATGTCTTCATCTGGAAAATCAAACTTCATTGGCTCATAGTCATCAATCGGCTGCTGAGCAAGATAGTCTGACAAAATACTCCCCTTAATGGCTTTCTGGGATGTATACTGGATGTCGTACTCTGTCAGTACCATTTGCCAACGAGCAACCCTTCCGGTGAGAGCTGGCTTCTCAAATATATACTTGACTGGATCCATTTTGGAGATCAGTAAGGTTGTGTGAGTCAGCATGTATTGTCTCAACCGCTTAGCAGCCCATGCAAGTGCATAACATGTCTTTTCAAGCATTGAGTATCTCGACTCGCAGTCTGTGAACTTCTTACTCAGGTAGTAGATGGCATGTTCTTTCCTACCTGTCTCGTCGTGTTGACCGAGAACACAACCCATAGAATTATCCAGTACTGTCAAGTACATAATCAGCAGTCTCCCTAGGACTGGAGGCATAAGGATTGGAGGATTCTGCAAATACTCTTTTATCTTTTCAAAAGCCCTTTGACAATCATCATTCCACCTGACAGCCTGATCTTTTCTTAACAACTTGAAAATTGGCTCACACGTGGCTATTAGGTGAGAGATGAACCTTGCAATGTAGTTCAACCTCCCTAAGAAACCACGGACTTGTTTCTCTATTCTTGGCTCAGGCATTTCCTGTATCGCTTTCACTTTATCAGGATCCACCTCAATCTCTTTTCCACTAACAATAAAACCCAACAGCTTTCCAGATCTCACCCCGAAAGTACACTTGTTCAGATTAAGCCTCAGCTTGAATTTCCTAAAACGTTCAAATAGTTTCCGCAGATTCACCAAATGTTCTTCCTCCTTCTGAGATTTGGCAATCATATCGTTATAATAAACCTCAATTTCATGATGAATCATATCATGGAAAAGAGTTACCATAGCTCGTTGATATGTTGCCCCGACACTTTTCAGACCAAATGGCATCACCTTGTAGCAGAAGGTGCCCGATGGGGTTATGAAAGTTAACTTCGCCATGTCTTTTGGTGCCATCTTGATTTGATTATAGCCAGAAAAGCCATCCATGAAGGAGAATACCGAGAACTGAGTTGTGCTATCCACCAAAACATCGATGTGAGGTAATGGGAAATCATCTTTAGGACTAGCTCTGTCAAGATCCCGGTAGTCAACACACATCCGTACCTTTCCATCCTTCTTAGGTACGGGAACGATATTTTTAACCCATGGCGGATAATTGGTAACTGCTAGAAATCTTGCATCCAATTGTTTCTGCACCTCTTCCTTTATCTTGACAGCCATCTCTGGTCTCGTTCTTTTGAGCTTCTGCTTGACCGGAGGACAATCCTCTTTGAGAGGCAAACGGTGTACCACAATGTCTGTGTCAAGCCCTGGCATGTCCTGATAAGACCAAGCGAAGACATCAACAAACTCTTGCAGCAATCCAATCAACCCCTTCTTCACATCATCTTCCAAAGCAGCCCATATCTTGATTTCTCTTCTGACGTCCTCGGTGCCGAGATTAGCCACTTTAGTAGACTCTAGATGCGGTGGAATGATCCTTTCCTCCTGTTTTAACAGCCTGGCAAGTTCTTCAGGGAGTTCACAGTCTTCATCACCCTCTTCTTCAGCTTGAAAGATCGGATTTTTAAAGTCGAAGCAACTCATAGAAGAACTGTTATCAATAGGATCCGGTGACGTGCATCTGCATCAGTGATGGTATGTGCTTATGAGTGTGAACAAAAAGTGCAAACTAACAAAACATTGCCAAATATATTTTTTTGATTTTTGAAAACTGCAAAAATAGAAAGACAGTGAGCAAAATATTTGAATGCAAAAAAAGACGTCCTTTATTTATGATAAAAAATGCAGGTATTCACATAGATAAGCCCTACAATGAGTCATTACGCTCTGGGCGGAACGTAAGACTTGGACATTCATGAACAAACAAAGAAAATTACTCCTCAAGAAGAGTGACTTTGATAATCTCTTCAGAAGACCAATTGTTGATGACTTCACCCGGGACCCTCGGACGCACCCAGTTGTCAATGTCGCAATCACTATCCCCATCTTCTTCGTTGATTGTAGAGATCTGGCCATACTGAATGATTCCAACACTGGAGAAAGTCATCGGCCCCTGACAAGTCTGAGGCGTTGAAGTTGTAGGAGTCAAAGTTGGCTGATACCTAATCCCGAACTTGTCTTCCTTTATCGGTAACTCCATCAGACATCCCCAACCGGGGAAACACCTGAATTCACCACGGCTTGTGCCTGCTTGAAGGACGAGATAGAGGCACTTGCTTTAACCTTTTCCACCGGAGCTGCATCCTTGACTTGAACCGCCTCAAAGGCATGGCACAGGGTCTCATGAATTTCACCTTCTACCTCTACGTACTTGAACGTAGACAGGTTACTGACCAGGATGTCCTCCTCACCACAAACAGTGATAATCCGTCCGTTGGCCGGGAACTTGATCTTCTGATGTAGAGTTGAGGAGACTGCCCCAGCGTTGTGGATCCAAGGATGACCCAGCAGGAAACTGTACGAAGGACTGATATCCATCACATAGAAGACGGTGTTGAAGGTTTGCGATCCAATCAGAATTGGCAATTCTACCTCTCCAAACACCGACCTCTTGGAACCATCGAAGGCTCTCACCACAAGATCAGAAGGCTTCAAGACCAAGCCTTCTACTTCTAACCTTGACAGGGCTCTCTTGGGTAGCACATTGAGAGAGGAACCTATATCCACCAGAACATGTGATAACACAGTGTCTTTGCGTTCCATCGAGATGTGCAAAGCCTTGTTATGATTGCGTCCAGCTGGTGTCAAGTCAGAATCAGTAAAACCCAACCCGTTGCTTGCATGAACATTTGCAACGATCGCTTCTAATTGGTTTACTGAGATCTCCTGAGGCACATATGCAGCATTTAGGACTTTCAGCAGTGCCTCCCTGTGTGCCTTCGAACACAACAGTAGTGAGAGAATAGATATCTTGGACGACGTCTGAATCGACTGATCAACTACCTTGTAGTCGCTTTTCTTTATAATTCTCAAAAGCTCGTCCACATCCTTCGTGAAAGCAGGCTCAGAGCCAGCCTGTGGTGTAGGGGAACCCTCATTCACAACTTGCTTGCCTTTGGCTTTCGCTGCGGCATCAGCATTATCAGCTTGGGTAACGGGTGGTGAGAACAGTCTACCACTCCTGGTGAATCGCCTGATTCCACCAACATTGTCCACTGCGGGATCTTTTATTTCCACTTCAGATTCAGCCTTCTGATTCTGCACCTCTTCTATTTTCAGTGGCTGCCCCACTCCATGATTATGCGTGTACACACTCCCCCCATAATACCAAGGAATGGCCCTTTCGCTGGTGAAAGGTAAAGGACCGGGGGTAGTGATGGTCATAGTGGATGGTCGCACTGGTGGTACCGGTTGCGCTTCTGGCACACTGATCTGAGCAGTTGGGTAGAAAATTGTGATAGTAGCAACATCACAGTCATACTCAGAAATCTCATTCATTGAAAAAAAACATCTAAAACATCGGAATCAAGTTCAACAGATACATCAGAATTAAACACATTGGGATATCAATAACAACATTGGAAAAATTAAATACATCATTATGAATTACAGAATCAACAGGATCAACATCTGTGAATTCCTCAACAGCATCTTCAAACACCTCTTCATCAACCCCTTCAATGGACTCTTGGACAGACAAGTCTTCAGCCTGGAGGATACCATCGTCGAGCAAGGCCTGGATACCTTGCTGTTGCTTCAAACAACCTCTGCTCTGCGCAGCACAACCCAAACAACCGCTCCCACAACCGGGGAAAACATCGGCCTTCAGCAAGTAGTCTTTAATCTCCCACAATAGAGTTTCAACTTCAACACATCCTTGACGGATCTAGCTTCTCCTTCCACCATATTAACATTTGCACCACCATGTTGCGGCATGGGATTGTTGACGACATTAGGAGCCGGCGCGAAGTTGATGGCCTTTGAATCTATGAGGTCCTGAACTACGTGCTTAAAAGCTTTACAGTTCTCAATATTATGGCCAGTTGCCCCAGAGTGGAAATTACACCTAGCATTGGCGTCATATCCCACTGGAAGCCTGCCAATAGGAAGAGCCAGAGTGCGTAACTGCACGAGTTGTAATTGTTGAAGGCTAGGAAGCAATTGAGCGTACGACATTGGAAGAGTGTTGAAACGCCTGTCCATCATCCTTTGCCTCTGTTGGTAGGCGGGTCTACTACCCTGCTGTTGCTGGTGCTGAGTTTGTTGACGTTGTGGCTGTTGTTGTTGCACTGGTGCTACAGCCGGAATAGTCACAGCCGCAACATACGGTTGTTGATGGTAAGTCTGAAAATTGTTCCTTCTGAAACCCCTGTTCTAATATGAAGACAAAGAATTCGCATCCCTCTCTCTCCGCTTCTGTCCTCCAATAAACGGCTTTTTCACCCCTGATGATGATCCAACCCCACTCTGGATCTTGCATGTCTTCAAGTAGTTCTCCACCCTCTCACCGATAGAGACTACATCAGCGAAATTGGAGGTGTTACAACCCACCAGACGTTCCAAGTAAGGTCCGGGCAGAGTGTTCGTGAACATGTTGGCCATCTCCTTCTCCAACATCGGAGGCTGGACACGGGAAGCTGTCTCTATCCAGCATTGAGCATATTCTCTGAAGCATTCGTTGCTCTTGAGAGACAGGTTTTTAAGTTGGGTTCTGTCAGGCGCCATGTCTGTGTTGTACTGTATTTGCTTTACAAAAGCCTCAGCCAAGTCTCTCCAGCAACGGATGTGGGCTCTGTCCAACCTCATATACCATTCCAAAGTTGCCCCAGCTAGGTTGTCTTGGAAGAAGTACATAACCAGCTTCTCATCATCGGAGTATGCAACCATCTTGCGGAAGTAGGCTTGCACATGAGTCTTCGGGCAAGAGTTTCCATTGTATTTGTCAAATATCAGAACTCTGAATTTCGGTGGCACCCTCACACCTGGGACCAACCCCAAATCAGCAACATCTACCCCCATAGCATTATGTCCTTCCACCGCCTTCAATCTCTCCTCCAATCTCCTAAACATGGGGTCCATGCCATGGCCCATGCCAAAGTCCTCCGACATCAAGGTGAACTGATCCTCCTGATCATCATGAATGGGTTGTTGATCAGGGTTGGCACGTGGGATCGGGATAGGCCCTGGTCCACTGGAGGATCAACTACCGTCTCTAGTTGAGTAGTGGCAGGATTCCTCTGCATCATCTGTCTGAGCTCTTGTTGTCCTTGAGCCACTCCTTGAACCACATCCATGAATTGGTTCATGCGGATCCTCATCTCGGCAAGCTCTTCTTGTAGGCCTTCCATTGCTCTCTGTTGATTTTTGCGGGTACCGTACCGGTGAATGCCTGAATCAGCTATCCTGCTAGTGGAACACCAAACAAATGAGAACACCGCGGTGGTACCTGTTATGCAAGACATGCAAATGAATATGTAAATGCAATGACATGTTTATCAATTCCAAAGGGTATTCTACCCCCTTGATTCCAGTCTCACATCAGGTAAAAAGTGCAGGAAGACCGAGCCGTGGATAAACTTCTGAGATCAAGATGTAATAGAGAGAAAACCTTCATACAGATGAGTTCAAGGAGAAGGGCCTTAGCCAACAGTATACCAAAAGAGGATCTCCACAACAAGCCTGTGGATCATCGCTACAAAGTGACAAGTAAACACAACAAGTAAGAAGAGGAACAAAAATCAGGAATCAGCCTCCTGTATACAACCCATAAGGACTGCTCCTCACTTCAGCCAGCAGTGCCACCGTGTCGGGATGATCTGGAGATTTTGTCAACTCCGAGTTTTCAGTTTGAAGTTCCTTCATGGCGTTCTTCAATTTGTCATACTCCTCTCGGCTCACCGTTGTTGATTGCTCAGGAGTAGGTGGATACAAAGGTTCTTCAATAGGAAAGGGCAGACCAAACTCTTTGACTCTTCCCTGAAGCCAATCTTCATACTGAGGATAAGTCCTCCAATCTCCTTTTCCAAGCATAGTCCTTCCTCTCTTGATCACCTTGAGTCAGGCCTCAGTCGCCTTTTGGGATACAGTCAGATCAGATGAAGAATGGAAAAACAGAGATTCTTCCACATCTTTTTCCAAAGGCGGAGTTCTTAAAGCATATCCAAACTGTCTGAATGCTAGAGAAGGATTATAGTTGATTCCTCCTCTTCTTCCTACCAACGGTACATTCGGGAAGTTCCTACAACTGTGAATAATGTATGCCCGAAGCAAGTTCTGGTCAGCCCACCATGAAATATATTTAGCTCTTATCCCCATCAATCTCTTCGACCAACTCAACGAGTCCTTGAAGTCAACGGACGCTCCTGACTTGGGTAGATGAGAACTAAACCACTTATAAAACAAGGGCACACAACAATTCATCAATCCTCCTTTTCTATTCTCATTCTTGTGATGCACCGAGTGAAAGAAATCTCCCAGCAAGGTCGGCATTGGATTTCCCAACACGAAGAGGCGTATTGCGTCTACGTCCACAAATTTTGCAACATTAGGGAACAGGACAATCCCGTACACGCAAAGAGCCAACACAATATTGAAACCTCTCTGATCACCATCTCCAAGCTTCTTCTCGGCTTCTCCGACTAAGAAACTCAAATGAGAACCACTGACTCCTCCCTTCTGACACATATTATACTTCAAGACTGACTTCCCCAAATATATGGCTGAAGCAACCATGCCGAGATCGAGAAGAAACTCGGAACTGTAGAATAGAAACTACGACTTGATAGGAACTCTGAGGAAACTGGCAATCTCCTCCAAAGTAGGGACCAAAATATAATCTGGGAATGTAAAACACCTCAACGGAGGGTCATAGAACTGCAACAGTGTAAAGAGAGCATCGTGTTGATCTTTGGAGAGAACCGTGATGAAACTTAGAATCAAACCGTAATCCTTCCGGAATCTTTCTAGAGAATCATGATCCATTAACTTCATCAGCTGCTGAATGGGATCCAAGCAAACCACAGGAAACTTGTAGGCGATATGTCTCTTTCTGCCAATATCCATCTCAGGAGAACCAGAAAACCCCGACCAGAATCAAGAAGAAGATATAAACCCCTAGTAATGGATAAACATGTGTTAAATGATGTGAATGCAAAATGATGTGATGCAATGCAGTGACATGGAAATCAGGATTAATGTATCCGCTTGAACATCTGTCAGGTTGCACTGTCTGAAGAGAAACCCACTGAGGAATATAATACGAGATCAAAGCTCCGCTCCAGAAAACCGGGTTGGTTGAAGGTTAAGGTTTCCTAAATTTAGCCCGCCCCTCACTGGTAGGTTCTAAGAACAGAAGTTCGTCAGCTTCTAGCCCTTCAGTCGAATAATACGTTTACCACTGAAGGTTTGGCATTATTACGGGATAAAAGACCTCCACTGACTCCCCTCAATAGGACATCCTAAAAGCAAGTTCCCAGCCTCGGGGTCCTCGGATTGAGCAGCGAGAATGCGCCCACCAGAGCTAACATAATCACGTCTCGGAGGAGAGGCCTCGACTGAGTCCTCGGGAAATGGTCACCAGAGTCGACGATTTCTAGAGGAACATTTGTCGTTATGGAACACCCATAGGACAGAATATATCCAAAAGAAACCTCGTTTGGATGTGGGTCTTCATGAACGACTTAACGTAGTAGCATGACACGCAAGCCTCATGACTATCCACTCTAAAACCTGTGTGTACGCTCAAGCCTGGGTAGTGGGCTTATCTCTCATGGAGCAACCCATCCAAACAAACAATCAACCCCACCGAGCTAACATATACAAGCAATGATATGTACACAAATGCAATAAGATAAAGCAGATAAATGTTGGAAGTAAAGAACTGTACAAGAGAATAAACACCCAACAAACAAGAAACTACAAAAGCTAGGAGGGACTCGCATGGGGAAACCGGGTCCCCAGTAGAGTCGCCAACTGTCGCAACCTAAAAAATAGATGCGAAAAAAACAACCGGCGAAAAAAGAAATGACAGAAGAGTCGCCACCGTGCGTTATTTATCCCAAAGGAGGGAAAGGAAACGCTCGAAGAAAACCTGGAGAGAGGAAAGGAAAAGACAAGGTCTCGCAACCAAATCTTGGGTTCGGGAGTCGATTATGCAAAGGGAAGGTATTAGCACCCCTACGCATCCGTAGTACTCTACGGGATCCACTCTTGTTATTCTCGTCTGAAGGGTGTGTGTTTATCTAAGGTACTATTTACTAAAAGAAAAGGGTTAAAAGAAAATGACTCGCACGGATGTCGTATCCACTGCATATGTATCTCATCTGAATATGAGAATCAGAGTCTTCGTAGCTCGGCTACCTATGGGTTAAAGAGATGTGTGCTCGCTAAGACATCGCGTCTTATGCCTACGTATCTCATCGGGAATGAGAATCAGAGCAAAACGTAGTTCGGCTAACTACGGGAACAAGGGTCTCGATTGCAACTAGGGCAAGAGAAAGGGGAGGTCTCGATCGCAACGAGGGCGAGAGAAAAGAATCGCAACAAGGGCGAAAATAGGCAAGGATTGGTTGTTTGTTGTTAGTCAAAACTTGGCAAGACATCGCATCTCGTGCCTACGTATCTCATCTGAACATGAGAATCAGAGTTGTCGTAGTTCGACTAACTAGGGGTTAAGGATTGCCATCTGAACATGGACTTACAAAAGAGGACACCATTTGTGTCAAAGGAAAGCGGGAAATGTGTTCAACGTCTTAGCAGTAGGTGTCGCATCTCGCTGAATCGAGTCTTAGGCAGATACCTCTTTGCAATAGAACGGACTGGCATGCCACAAGATCGGGGACGCACGGAAGGTCTAAAAGTGGGGAAGCTCTGCCCTAGGGTTGTCATACAATGTGGACCTATGTGTTAGGATTTATAATGGGAGCATCTACCTAATGTTAGCATGCGAAGAATAAGGGAATTCTACCTATGTTATCATACAAAGGGTTCTACCTAATGGGTGCTACCTAAACGGAACAAGAGTCGACAGATGGAGCGCGGAGAGGAGTTACGGATAAGGGTAGATAGTGATGCCGAAGGCAATCGACTTACAGGTAGATGGCGATGCCTGAGGCAATCGACTTACAAGAGGATGGATGAATACGTGCTGGTTCTGTTAAGTTTTGAAAGTGATTACTCGATGTTGGATCGAGCTTTTGATCTTGCTTTGAAATGGTTATCGAATGTTCATTTTAATTCTTGTATTAACAGATGAATAAAGAATGAAAGAATAAGCATTATAAAATTCATGGGAGAGGGATACATTTGTTATGAATGGGGATTGTTCATGGCAATCAAACAATAATAACGTATGCCTCATACAACATACAAGTAGGCCACAGTTGTCAAACAATAAGATATATAAACAAGTATATGATCAAATCAGAGAATCAAAGAATGAATGAAGGAGCATCAAACAATGCATGAGGAGTATAAATATGTCAAACAATCAAACAATAGAAGCATGGATGAAGGAAACAAATGTAACAAGTATCAGATGAATCAGACAGATGAAACTATGCACACAAAGGATCAATGAATAATTTAATCGGGAAATGATGCAAGGATCAAATAAAATCAAGATGAGAGGCCTCTAATACATGGCCTATGAGATGAGCAAGGGAGGATCAAAAGATCTCTTCAATTGCCATAAGCAATCCCTAAGTCAAACATCAATCATGGAAAAGTCAACTGAAAAGTCAAGTCAACTTAAAAAATATGAAATAAATAGTAAATTAATCAAGAAAATTATGAAAAATTAAACTAAGTGAGGTGGGGTCAGGACATCATCATTCCCCAAAAAGATTTTAAAAATAATGTGAATTAGTGTATAAATTAATTGAAACAAAACAGAAGTCAAATAAAAAGTCAACCAAGCAAATTAGGTCAAAATTAATCCAAAATAAATTGAAAATGGGAAATAAAATTCCAAGAAAAGGTAAGATTGACCATGAGACATTGGTCAACCCTCATCCCAAAACTCAGAACCTAAAAATAATTCTAGGTCATGAAAATAAAATTAATAAAGAAATGTGTGTCAAAATGAATCATTTAGAATAAACAATTAAAATTAAATATTAACATTAAATAAAGATGAAAATTAAAATAAAAATAAATTAAATAAAACATTAATAAATGTGAAAAGTATTTTTTGGTATTTTTATGAATAAATAAAATATTTTTATTAATTAAAAAACAAAATAGAAAATAAAAATAAGAATTAAGAAAATAAAATAAAATGAAGTGGAATGGATTGCTGATGGGCCAGGCGCGTGGGGGTGCCAAAAGCAGGTGGGCAAAGGCCCACGATCCAAGCAGATTATTTAAGTGTGACATAAAAATAAAATGTATATTTTATTCATGTAACCACCATATCAATTGGTCACGGGTTCACTTAAGTCACTAAATGCCAAAAAAACAAACAGCGGCCAAGATTGGAGTAAAAACGAGCGATCCAAAGGCTTATGAGACGACACGTGGTCCTCCTCTCCAATGGGTTAAAAACCCTAATGCCATGCAATAGAAACACGTGAATGCAGACGAATTTCTTCCATTTTCCACACAACAATGCTCATGCTACAGTGTATCAAATGGCATGGTATAAAAAGCAAAGTTTAAGTATGCAATGAGTAGAACAACATGGTATTTTGTTTCAGTAAAAATAGTGGCTCAAACATGAAGAAAAGTGAACAACAAGGGACCCTCATGAACACGGATACAACAAAAATTCCACAACACAAACCCAAGCTCAATAGCAATGCATCATGGTGAGGGCTTCATAGACAAGCATGGCATATTGTTAACATGGGAAACAACATAAAGCAAGCATGTAAATATGATGAACAAGCGTGGAATGAGCATGGAAAATATGATGAGCAAGCATGAATATGGCCATGGAAGAGAGTGATAAAATGCTTACCTAGTGGATGCAAGGTCCACTGCCTCTTGGTATTAAAGAGGATGGAAGGAAATGAGGTGCTTTGAAACTTCAAGAATTTGTGAAAATGGAAAGGAAATGAAAACCATACTTGCCTTTGCTTGCCTTGCTCTAAAGTTTTGCAGCCACCCTCTTCAGATTAGGGTTTATGTGCCTTAAATATGTTAGATTTGAAGTGTCTAATGAGCTTGCCAATGTTTGTTTTGTTTATGTGCAATATGATACAAAAGGTGAGGTGGTGAAAGAAAGCTCTAATTGTGGCAAAAACTTAAGTGGGTGGACAACAAAAGTACATGACCAAATGAGGAAAAGCATGTGGCTGGTCGATTTTATGGTCTGGCTGCAGCAGGGCATGGCTTGAAAATAAATTCAAGAGGGTGACTTTAGGACTATGTATCTTGATGAATACATGACCAAATGACAAGGCAATGCAAACAGTAGGAAGAGTGCATGGAGCTTAACATCTTTCATGTTGAACACAAGTTGAAATGATGAGTGGAAAGAGGTGAAAAATGGCCATGAAATCGTGTTTCATCATCTGCAAAATGGCTGGGCCAGTTTGGCCTAAATGCTGCCTAAAAATTCAGTCCATGATGCCAACTTTAGATGAGTGCATCTCCCAAACCAATGATCCAAATGGGATGATTCTAAAAAGGTGTGAAAGAGGAAATGGCAAGGTACAATTTTCATAAAGAAAGTATTTTCAAAAGATGCCTTGAAATGCAAGAAATCTGGCCAAGAAGTCTTGACAAATTTTGCAGATTTTGGACTTAGAAAATTTTCTAAGTGTCCTAAAATAATGTCTCACTTTGACCAAGCATAACTTTCTCAATTTTAATCGAAATGGAGCAAACTTTATATCTCTAGAAAGCTTGGAACAAGAGGAACAACTTTCATGTTGGAGAAATTTCAAATGGAGTTTGCATCTTGATGGAAAATAGGCTCAAAGTGAGTGCAATAATCATGAAAACTTGCCCTAAATGGAAAGTCAATTATTTCCAAATTTAGTAACTTTTCCAACTCCTGATTAAATGATGAATCCATGATCCAACCTTGATCAGATTTCACATGTAGGATCCCTTAGGCATGAATTTTGAGATTCCACTTCCAAAATGTCAGGAGTTGACTTTTCTGGCCCCACAGTTGACTTTTCCCAAACTGTCTGATTCCCGATTCCATTGATCAATTGAAGCACCTCTGGCTCAAATAAAGAGCTGATTTTTTGTATGTAGACCCTTGTGGGCATATGGAGGGCCATGGAAAAAAGTTTCACCCAAGGAATTAGAAATAAACTGATTTTATACCAAACCCTAGTTTTAGGGGAAAATGATCAAGAACTGATTGCACTAATTGCCAATGGATCTTTCTGAGATAGTTGTGAATCTTCCTAGGCCAAGATGCCTCTCTAATCATGACATGAATGTGCCCCTCTATTTCCAACCAAACATTTCCTATTGCAGATAGCCCTGAAACCCTAATTTCTGATTAAATTCAGATGCACACTCTGATATCTCTGGATCTTTCACTAATGAACTGTGGACCACAATAAGATGCCTGGGCTACCTTGAGACCCTTGAGACTTGTATACTTGGAGAATGAAGTCCAATTCTCAATCTTGCTTTATGTGGGCTCCTTTTGTTAAGGAGTGATCAATCAAAACCTGATTTTCTAGTCACTAATGTAGTATGCAATGAGTATGACCTAGTATGATGACAATGTAGTGTGAAACACAATCCCATGCTTCCATGAAAAACGAAGGGTAAATTTTGGGGTATTACAGCTGCTAAGCGCTTATGCCAGTATATGTTGAATCATACAACTTGGTTGATATCCAAGATGGATCCAATCAAGTATATCTTTGAAAAGCCCGTTTAACTAGGAGAATTGCCTGTTGGCAGATGCTGTTATCTGAGTATGATATTGAGTATCGAGCTCAAAAAGCTATCAAAGGTAGTATCTTGGCTGATCATTTGGCGCATCAACCAATTGAAGATTATCAGTCCGTTTAATACGACTTCCCTGATGAGGAGATTCTGTATTTGAAGATGAAAGACTGTGAGGAGCCCACTCTCGATGAAGGGCCAGAGCCTGGTTCCCGATGGGGTATGGTGTTCGATGGTGCTGTCAATCAGTATGGAAATGGTATTGGGGCAGTGATTATTACTCCTCAAGGCACACATTTTCCTTTTACAGCAAGGCTAACTTTCAAATGTACGAATAATATGGAGGAGTATGAGGCTTGTATTATGGGTTTGGAAGAGTGTATTGATCTTAGGATCAAACATCTTGATGTTTATGGCGATTCGGCCCTGGTTGTTAATCAGATTAAGGGTGAATGGGAGACGAATCAGCCTGGCCTCATCCCATATAGATATTATGCAAGGAGGATTTCAACTTTCTTTACTAAAGTTGACTTTCATCATATTCCTCGAGACGAGAATCGGATGGCGGACGCTCTCGCTACGCTTGCTTCAATGATTGTTGTCAATTTATTGAAATGAAGTTCCGAATATTACTGTGATGCGCTTGTATAGACCAGCTCATGTGTTTGCAGTTGAAGAGGTGAAAGATGATAAGCCATGGTATTATGATATCAAGTGTTTTCTTCAAAGTCATACTTACTCGCCTGGGGCATCTGTTAAAGATAAGAAGACTTTAAGGAGATTATCTGGCAATTTCTACCTTAATGGTGATGTGCTTTACAAGAGGAATTTTGACATGGTTCTGCTCAGATGCGTGGATAGACACGAAGCAGACTTGTTGATGACTGAAGTCCATGAAGGTTCATTTGGTACTCATTCCAATGGACATGCTATGGCAAAGAAGATGTTGAGAGCAAGCTACTATTGGCTGACAATGGAGTCTGATTGCTGCAAGTATGTGAAGAAATGCCATAAGTGTCAGATCTATGCAGATAAGATTCATGTTCCCCCGACACTTCTGAATGTTATTTCCTCACCATGGCCTTTCTTCATATGGAGAATTGACATGATTGGCGTGATTGAACCTAAGGCGTCGAATGGTCATCGTTTTATTCTCGTAGCTATTGATTACTTCACCAAATGGGTTGAAGCAGCATCGTATGCAAATGTGACCAGGGAGGTGGTTGTGAAGTTTATCAAGAACCAACTCATATGCCGATATGGTGTGCCAGACAAGATGATGAAAGAACTGTGTAGTGAGTTCAAGATTACACATCATAATTCTTCTCCCTATAGACCCAAGATGAATGGGGTTGTTGAAGTTGCTAACAAGAACATCAAGAAGATTGTTCAGAAGATGGTTGTTACGTACAAAGATTGGCATGAGATGCTGCCATTTGCTTTGCATGGCTATCGTACATCTGTCCGCACTTCAACAGGGGCAACCCCTTTCTCTCTTGTATATGGCATGGAGGTTGTGCTCCCAGTGGAGGTTGAGATCCCATCAATGAGAGTCTTGATGGAAGCCAAGTTTACTGAGACTGAATGGGTTCAGAGTCGTTATGACCAACTGAATTTGATTGAAGAGAAGAGATTAACTGCCATGTGCCATGGTCAGTTATATCAGCAAAGGATGAAGAAGGCCTTTGATAAGAAGGTCAAACCTCGTGTGTTCTGAGAAGGTGACCTCGTGCTCAAGAAAGTCTTGTCTTTCGCGCCCGATTCCAGGGGCAAGTGGACTCCAAACTATGAAGGTCCATATGTTGTTAAGAGAGCCTTTTCAGGCGGTGCTTTGTTGCTTACAACTATGGATGGGGAGGATTTCACTCGTCCTGTGAATTCAGATGCAGTCAAGAAATACTCCGCCTAAAAAAACAGAATAGCTCGCTAAGTTGAAAACCCGAAAGGGAGGCTTAGGCAAAAATGAGCGTCTCGGTGGATTGAAAACCCGAAAGGGCGGTCCAGGCAAAAGTTAGAGGCATGAAAAAAATGAATATATATCCCGCTAGATTGAGTACCTCACCCTGGGGCAATCTAGGCAAAAATTAGGGATTTGGCAAGTAACTCCATCCCGACAAGATTGTGTTCTACAACTGTCATATATCAAAGATTCTCGCTCAGTCATCATCAACTAAAGCTTCGAATACAGTGGATATAGAGTTGGTGGAGAAACGGTCATTATGTTCAATGTAGCCCTTTTTCCATGTATACCACCAATTTCAAATTTGTAAAGATCCATGGAGTCTCGCCATTTGCGGACTACCATTCTATTAAATAAATTTGAGCATTTATCGAATTCTTTGCACTCTTATTTGTTTCTGTTTAACAAATGTTTGCATGTTTTAATTGATGAATATCATTGTTTTAAATAAATAAAGTTTTCATAAATAAATTGTTTTAAACAAAATGAACATTCACAATGACCGAAAGGATAAATGGAATGTCCTGAGTGCTTTCCCAAGGATAGTATAATCACCAAAGGGTAAGACATTTGTTCATATTCTGGAATTTTTATATCCTCTTCATCAGCTTTCAGTTGTCTCCCCGTTGAGCGCAAAAAGAGTAGTACATCATCAGCTTCCCAGAGAGTCTGGTATGAGAAGTTCTCTTTGATGGCAGTGGATTGATCTATCTTATTGGATTGCTTTCTCCTAGCAGAATTTGTGGATGTTCATCCAACGTATTCCCGAGTAGTTTTTTTGTGCATACATGCTTGTTTCCCCCGCGGAGTCTTAGCAATCCATGATTGGTTGTATGGTTTGATTTGTGGATGATCCTTTCTGTTCCAGTTTTTGCCTTGAGACGCGTATTCCTCTATATCAGGCACTAGCATTTGTGTTTTACCAATTATATGGTTGTCATCCCTTGTGTGTACTGACCTAAAATCCCTTATAGATTGATAAAAATTGATATGCTATTGTACTCACGAGGAGGTTCGTCTATCCTCAGCATGAGTAGAAGTCCCCAGCGGAGTAAGCATGTGTTCCCTGTAGAGCTATCTTTCCAGATAATTGTCTCCTCAGCAGGAAATTGCCTAGAGCAATTGATGAAGGGCTTGTCCCCCTTTTCATCCCCAGCATGTCGTTTGTTGACAAAGGATTCATTTCCGATTTCCTCAGCCAGGGTAGTTCCTTTGAGCACATTTGCGGCCTGTCCCTAGTGGTGTTGCCTGATCCGAGTCTGATGATTTGTATCCCCTCTGAGTCTGAAGATTTCTTCTAGCATTAAGAATTGATGTGGAAGATGTCTTTGTTTCCTTCCCCAGTAGAGCAAATTGCTCTTTCTCCCCTTAGCAGAGTTTCCTCTCCAGTAGATAGAAGGGAGTGTTTTGACTGATGTGTATCTGGTTGGTGGTTGTTCCCCACGGAGTTTCACATCATTCCTTGATAAGTTCCCCAGTAGAGTTTCATCTCCGGCGGATCTTATCGTTATTTTATAGCCTGTCCCCGAGAGAGATGATGGAATCTCCCGGGCAGATCTTCTGCGTCTTCCTTATGTCAGGATTGTTTACCCCTGGAAGATTCCTCCTGTGCAGGGTGTTGTCTCTTATAGTTGGAAGTTGTGACTTTGCCTATCCCCAACTGTGATCGACGTCTTCCTGTGATTCTTCTTCTTCCAGAGATAGTCCCTATCAGAGTTTGAGTTCTCCGTTTGATCATCTTCTTTCGCTGCTCCTGAATGCATCTTCTTTGTATCCTTAGCGAATGTAGCTTTGGGATAGTGTTTGATATCCCCGATGATTCATTTTCATCCTGGTCGGGTTGTTCCCCAAACTGAGTTCTCCAGTAGGCTTCGCCCTTCTCGTCGAGACATTGTGTCAGGTGTTTGTTCATGATTCTTGGGCTCGTTTGTGTTAGATATGTCTGTTTGTCAGCACAAATCATACACAAATCACGCATATACATGCATAATCATAGCATTCAGATATTCATGTTGCATTCTTTGCCATATATCTTTGCTTGTTATCCGCTTCTATTGGTGAAATATTCTTCCCCAAGTAGATGTTTGCGTCTGATCTCTCCATATAGAGTCAGCTCCATAGGCAGAAAGTGTATATCTTTCCTTCTTTATTCCCCACCGAGTTATGTCCTCGTGGATGATTATTGTTTCAGCTTCCTCCCCAAATGTGTATTGGGATGGGAATTACTCCCCTAAGTTATATCCTCACCGGGTTGAGTCTTGTTTGATTATGTCTTTCTAGTTTGTTCCTGGATTGACTTTCCTCTCTTGATATCCCCCTGCAATTCCCTGTGGTTTAGTTATTCAATTGCTCAGTAACCAGTAATTGCCCATCTTTTCCCCAGTGAATTTTTTGGCCTTCTACCCAGTAATCGGTAGTTGTAAGTCCTATTTTTGCGGTTTTCTACCCAGTAACCGGTAGATGTAATCCCCTCTTTGTTGGTTATCTTTACCCAGTAACCGGTATTGATATTCCTTTGTTTTTTAGTATACCACCCAGTAACCGGTATTGATATTCCTTTGTTTTTTAGTATACCACCCAGTAACCGGTGATATATCTATTGGATAACTGCTTTTGTCAGGCAATTTATCCCTTGCGAGTCATCTTTCATTTACCCTTGTTTGGTAATGAATGTTTCTCCTTCTGATTGGTCATCATTTTATACCCAGTAACCGGTATCTTAGTGTCCTTTCTTTTTGGTCGATTTATCCTTCATTAACCCAGTAACTGGTTGTGGATAATCTTCCATGCGAGTATGTTATCTATGTTATGACGGTAATAGATAATATATCTCATGCGCTCTTCAGTTGAAGTCTTTTTCTTCCTCAGTCGAGTAGGATTCATATTTCCTTGTGGAATCAAATGTCCATCATGTAAGTCGAGTTTGCTTTTTCAGCCCTCCTTTAGGATGATGAGTGTCTTGGATATGTTCCCAATTCACGCCTGGTTGGTGACCTATTATATGCCCAGTAACCGATATCCCTGGTGTTCCTTCCTTATGCTCCCTATTATGACTTTTTGTCCCCTGTGGAGTTAGATTTTCCTAAGTTGAGATGTGCCTTTTGGGTCCTCCTCAGATGCTTCGGATGATTGATATCTCTCACCCTTATACCGGTTTTAGATATTCTTACTCCCTGAGCATATTGTTCTCTCACCCAGTAACCGGTGTTTTGATAACATGTCTCTCTTTGAGTTTATTACCCAGTAACCGACAATATCTCGTTGTTTCTTCCTCAGCTTGAGTCCTTTGTGGACATCCCCGTCTGAGTCCAAATTTTTATCCGACGTATCCTTTGTGGATAGTTTTGCTGTATTGGCGTATTCCCCAATATATGCATCTTTGCGTCAGCTCGAGTCTTTCCATCGATTTATTTTCGTGGAATCCCTTCGTATCTCCCAGCAAGTCTTCAAGTCGTGACCTGCTCATGCACTTTTACCTTATTTCCCCCAGAGTCTTTGTCTCCCTAGCGAGTGTGTTACTCCTATGGATTTTCAGTTTCTCTCGATTTCTTTTCCTTTATGGAAATTATTCACCATGAAGATTTTATTTTGCATGCATACATTTGCAACATGAGGTCTCTTAGGGACCAAAATTCGTCTCTTTGTTATTATTTAAGTTCATTCTATCTCGTCGAGACGAAGATTTTAACCTTAATATCTCCGGCTAGAACGACCTAAAATGGGGCATCTGTAAGACCCTAATTTTGACCCTAAGATCCCTCATGGCATCATGTTATTGCACAAATGCATTACCTTAAGGATCATAGCATGTTTGGCTCCTTAACCCTAGGGTTGGGACTTGTGTGAGTGGTTTGAGACCACCAAGCATGCTTGTATTGTATATTATTGCTTTTCTTATTTGATTACTAACCAAAAACACAAAAATATGTCACTAACTCTTTTTGTTTTGAAGCTCAAGTGATCATGTGCCCCAATGCTCCTAGGAGGCTCTTAAGCTTAATGAAATGGCTAAATGAAGATGAGAAAAAGCATGAAAATGGTCCACAAAGCTCCTAATCATCATATATGTCTCCCAAGTATCTCAATTTTCCAATTTGATCAAGATAACCCAAAGGGCTTGAAGATTGTTTCCCAAGGAAACCCTAATTTCACTATGCTTTGATTGTGCCTTGCCCATGAAGCAATCTCAACCTCTGATCAAATTTAATCAAGGGAAGTTCTTTCATTCATCATTTTATGCATATATGAGCCTATTTGAGATCATAAATCATTTATTCATCAAGATTGGAAGTTTGGCCTTGAGAAGTTGACCAGTCAAGTCATCTAACTAAGCTGAGCCCCATTGAGATATAACTTTTGATGTGTTTGTCAAATGAAGATGACCCCAAGAGAAAAAATGTTCTTAAGAACTATATGAACAACTTTCATGTTAATAAAAAATCCATTTGAAACTTGGAAGGTCATCATGCATTTCAAAACATTATAGGTCATTTTGACTGAAACCCTAATTTTGGGTCGACTTACCAAGGATATAACTTCCTTATTTTTTATGATTTTAAGGTGAGAGAAAAGGAATTGGAAATATTTAGATGTCTACTTCAAATGTTATGTTGGACAAAATTTCATAATCCTAAAAGAAACACATATGATAATACAAAACATTATAGGTCACATTGGACCTAATCCATTGAATTTGAAAAAGTACCCAACTTCAAATGCTTGTAACTTTGTCATACAAAATCCAAATGATGCAAATGGTGGTTTCAATTTTCCATTTCGTGCACTTACAGTTGGTACACCATGATCTTCCACTTCACATTTCTCACAATATAGGAAGAGTGAGGAAGATCCATGGATACAGTGGTGATCTCCATCACATGAGCTTCATTTCCATGTCCTTACTTTCCATTTTTGTTAAACTTTTTTTCTCTGCAACAGGTGGTCGGTTTCCGTTGGTTCGCTGGAGAAGACGATGGTTTCCACCACCACCACCACAACGTGTCTTGCTTCCCAGCCCTTGGATCTGGACGCCACGTTTTAATCTCATTCATCCATTATGTTTACTTTATTTAATTCAAAATGTTGCGCGCTTGACTCGGTTGCACCGTGTTCTTCATGATCCGAGCCATTCAACCTTGCCACGTCAATTAATGAATCTCATCCAGTGGCTGCGCATTTTTTCATTTATTTCTATTTTATTTTATTTTCAATTAATTCCTTTTATTTTCAAAAATTCATAAAAAGCTTATTTGAAGTCATAAAAATATGAGACCAACTCCAAAAAATTTCTTGAAAAATCTAGTTTCATATTATGATTTTTAATATTTTTGTGACTTTATTTAATATTTTTTGTGAATTATTTGGTTTTTAATAGTTTTAATTCATTTTAAAATACTTTCTGACTTTTGAAAAATCCAAAAATATTTCCCTAGCATTTATGGATCATGATAAATCAATGAAAAATAGTCTCATCAATTTCTTATTTGATTTGAGATTTATTTGAGATTTTAATCCATTTTGTGCTATTTTTAATTGTTTTTAAATACTTTCTGATTTCAAAAATTGTTGAGAAAATTAGTCAAAGTTTGTTTAACTATGTTGAAGCTATGAGAATTTAATTGGACTTGTTGAAGTTGATTTGAATTGAATTTGAGGTTTGACCTTATTTGATTCTTTTTTATTTGCCTTTTATTTAAATTCAAAAAATACCAAAAAAATATTGTTGACTTGTAATCTTCATTTCTTTTCTGTTTGACATTGATTGATGATGACTTGATTCACATTTGATCAATTGGACTTGATACTTGTCTTCTTTTCCATTCCCTTTCATCTTCACCCCTTTCTTTTCATCAATTACCAATGAGTTAATGTCTTATGGTTGGTCTTGACAAATGATAGGTTTAACCTTCTTTGATCCAAACCAAACTCAACTTGATCCATGATCAAGTGAGTTGTTTTGTGTCCAAGATATGTTGCTTCTTGGTCAAGCAAATAACCTAAAGTCCATACAAGGCCCTTCCCCTTTTGTTTTGGCATGGCAAGTTTAAGGAGCTTGGCTTACTAGTCATGATCTCTAACTTGTGTTCTTTGCCTATATTTTTATTGACCGGCCTCAGATAGGTGTGACTACTACATTAGTCCACTTACGATTGCTTAACATAGCGCTACATTATCTTATGACAAGCTAACATAACCTTCACTAATTACTAACTTTAATTTGAGCATTTAATTTCTTGCCCTTTACTTTTAATGCCATTTATTTCTTGCTCATTTATTCATATTGCTTTTCATTTTGCTCACTTGAGCACATATTTTATATTTATGTCTTTTTTCTTTTGCTCATTTGAACCCATTATTGTATATAAATATATTGTTATCTTATGTTTGTTCGTGTTTGTTTTGTGTGAACCAAATGCAACAGGAGAAAGGACTTAGAATTAGGACTTACCTATGCTTAAAGGAGTTCAAGAGCAACTAGGCCTCATGCCTTTAGAATGCTAATGTTGTTGAAGAGCAACTAGGCCTCATGCCTTTAGAATGCTAAAATTCAAAGCTGATCTTAAAGGACTTCTCATCCAAACTTATTCTTTGTCCATTCCCCTTATTTGTGTTGTGAACTTTTTGATGTTTGCTCTTGTGTGATAGGGATCCTACCTTGAGATTGTGGAAAGAGGACCATTGTCATGAGTAGCCAAGTTAAGAGACAAGCCAAATGGAGATCCTAGGAGCTTGAATCCAAATTGTGTGATTGCTTATTTGTGTGCTAAGTCCAAAGGAAAGGAGCATCTTGAATCATCTCTATGATTTCAAGAAAAGGAACTCCAAGGGTTTATCTTTTCTCTCTTATCTTTGTAAGCTTTAGGACTAGCCCTTCTCTTCTTCTCCCCACTCTAACCAAGCCAAAATCTTTTCTTCAAACTTTGACTTTGTTTTAAACTAGAAACCTAGGCCTTAAGCCTTTGACTTTTCAAAACCATTTTCATAAACACTCATTGTGAATAAATCTTAATCCAACTTTGACCTCATTTTGTAAATAAATCTAACTTGTAAATATAACTCACATCAAGTTGTTTTTGTGGTTCCAATGGCCACCTTAGTAAAACCTTTTCATAAACATTATCCATAGGTTTGAGTTATCATAGTGGTTGATATAAATCTCACCTTTAGTAGTTGGATTATAAGTCTTCCATGCTTATTATAGGGTTAACCCCTCACTAGCATGTTGAAGCCTTCCTCACATGGTGGATTGTTGGTTTAGGTTGAGTTTTCTCCCTTTGATAACAAAAGACTTTAAGGCTTTTGATCAAATCAATTCACCAATCTTTGAGATTTTTACCATGAACTACGAGGTTTTGATCCTCCTTTGTGATGGGACATAAGCAATGGGTTCATCCATTCAAACAACAAAATTTGTAAATATAATCTATTCTTTTCTCATCCATCCAATATTTTGTACAAATCTTTCCACAAATACCAACCTACAACACAAGTTTACAAAAAGGGTTCCCTTAGAATACTAAGGATGTTTTGGGTGCGTAAAACCTTCCCATTTCATAACCAACCCCCTTACCCGGATCTCTGACATTTTTATTAGTTTTTTATTTGAAAAACTTCTTACCTTGGCTTTTGTTCGCTTTTTAGCCTTTCCTTTGGACAAATAAAGGTGCGGTGGTGACTCGAATTGTATGTTTACTTTTGGTTTAGTCAATAAACCTAAAGGTAACGAAAACCCCCGTTATAATTACCGCGTTCAATGTCAATGGATTCAAGTTTCAAATGTTAGAACGAGAAAGTCTTTTAAAAACCCAAAACAATGGAGTTTTTGGCATGTTTGGAACACGAAGTTATTCAAGAAATAATGATACCTAAATGAGATTTTGAGGGGTTCCTTACTATGGATTATTGATAGAAAGTATTGTTCTTTCCTATGATGGCTTCATAGTTCCCATGTTTAAATGTGAATGGGCTAATACCACAAACCCAATAGGCATAAATATGGATAAGTTGGGTTTTACCTTTATAAATTTTGCAAGACTACTACATATTGGGGAACATGAAGATAATGAGTCATACATTCAAGCGTCAGCAACTCAGATGAATTTTTATGTGGATGATGCGAATGAACAAGGATGAAGCATACCTGTTCATTTTAATCCAAGATAATTGTATGACATGGGCGAAAATGATGAAATTATGACACTCATTGTGCCATATCCATCACAAATTTTGGATTTTTTTTCTAATGATAGAACTTCAGCAGCAAATGATAACAATAATTAAGATATAGTTTTTTATTGATTAGAAGTTTAGCTTGTTTGTAACTCATGTCAGACTTATGTTTTTTTGTTGGTTATCCCTAATTAATGTATGAGATTCTTACTTTTTATGTTTATTCATCGTTATAAAAATGAAGTACCAATATATGACATTGTTACTCTATGTTTTATTGCATAATTTATCTTTTAATTTATTGTATTTATGTTATGCTTATTAAATTTATAGTCATTAATATAAAATTTTGATGTCAACTACTTTTAGTATACTGACTTGTTTATCACCTATATTTGTAGTTGAAGCCTATTGTGAAAGAATGAATTCATCATATGAGGATATTATCTGCAATACAATTGAAGAGAATTAGTAATACATTCTCAATACTTCTCTATACAAATTAATTGTATTGATTGTTGGCTAATATTCATTGATGCATTTTATTTAGTTTGTGAAGGGTCGTCCGAGGTTTGTTCAATATGGAGAGCTTGAAGTAAACAAGAATCACCTACGTTCAACGAAAACTAAAATTATCAATAATCCATCCGCCAATCCAAACTACAATAGCCCCTCCGCCAATCCAAACTACAATAACCCCTCCACCAATCTAAACTACAACAAGCCCTCACTCGGAAGATGTTCTGGTAGAAGATATTATGGTAGAAGATGAGGTTGAAGATGTTGTGGTAGAAGATGAGACTGAAGATGTTATTCAAATGGATAGTTTTGAGTATTGGGCTGTAAATGTTATTAGTAAGCAATTTAAGGTTAAAGTGTCTTTAAATGATTTAAATGTTTTGCATAGTTGAATTATGACATTTTTTTATTTACACTTTTATGTGATAGATAAGGCGGGTCATATTTCAAACACATGTTTAAGTATGCAAGACTTGGTTGCGAAAACAGAGTATGATGGGACATGGATAATACTTGAATGGGATAACACCCATCGTGTAGTAGAACCAGTTGCTCGTTTGGGTAGATTTATTAGAATGTTTAATGACTTGCCCATAATGCTCGAGAATTTGAAGGAAGTTCCAACGGATAGAAAAACAAATTTTTATGATTCAAAGATAAAGGTATCATTAATAAACAACTATGTATTTTTAAAATTAATTTCATGGTGATTATTATTTGGTTTGTCAACTAATTTTTATTTTTATGGTTAGCGCCATTTTATTGTTGATGATGGGCGTAACAAAGATTTCATACTTTCTTCTACTGCAAAGAAATAAAAGGATGGTCAACATCAGTTGTTTCATCAATTCTATATATTGGATCTCACTTTGGATGAAAATCTTACAAATTATCCAAAAGGCATTAAGGAAAATGATTAGGATATTTTTGCTCAATATAGGCGAAAAGAAAAAATATAGGTAATATTAGTGTTTTACTCGTATAATTGTATTTTTAATATATAAGCAATGCACTGTATCTTATCCCTATTTATAACGTGTGTTTTTATTTGTTACCAATGTAGAGAATAGCAAAAAAAATCCCAAAATTTAGGAAAATTGAAGACTCTACCCGCATACACTCGGATCTAAGTCGCTTGCCAGGAAGTAACATGAGTTGGTATGTCTAAATTTATATATTGTTGATTGTGTTCCTCATAATACAATTAATTAATATTTGTTCTTATTTGTAGGAATTGAGAGATGGACAACCATAGAGCAGATGAGAAATGTATGCAGTTTCGCATAAAAGTCTGACGGGTCTTTTGTTAATGAAGATGCATACAACAATAATGTAAGTACAAGTTAATTTTAAAATTCACATTACTTAATTCATTTATTTAGATTTGGTTACATGATATGATATATTTTTTATTGACATACATACACACGCATAACACAATTATTTGTTAGTCTCATTAAGGTTTGAGAAAATATCAAACCTTTTGGCATCTCTTAGAGGTGAGGAGAATCTATCTATTATAGATTCATCAACCTGAAAATGACATAGTAAGAATGAAAATTCTAACTTGTGAACTTGTGAGTTGAAGATTATTTTGAAATATTTAAGTACAAGTTAATTATTTTGAAATATTTGTTACTCTCCATAAGGTTTGAGAAAAGATCAAACCTTTTGGCATCTCTTTGAGGTGGGGATAATTTGTCTGTTATAGATTCATCAACTTGAAAATGACATAGTAGAGTACAAAATATAAAATGAAACCAATAGTTGAAATCTATGAAATACGGGATTGGTAAGGTGAAAGATAAATGACTTAATACACATACCAATCCATGAAAGTCAGGATTAGTAGATGAAGGCACTAATATATATAACTCCTTGACAACAAAGTATAAAATGAAACCAACAGTTAAAATTTGTGCTTGTGTAGTAGATACATTAGGTCGATTGGGCCAACTCGGTCAAGCTATGGAGTTCACTAAAAATATGCCAATAACCCATGGTCCAAGTGTTTGGGGTTCTTTTTTCACTACCTATGTAATACATAGGAATTCAATGGCATGAGACTGGTGTCTCTTAGAGCTAGAACCTGAAAACCCTTCAAATTATATCTCTCTTTCAAATACGTTATACCAAATTAAGATGTGTTACTGTAAGAATTAAAAGTGATTGAAAAAGTTACCATATTTGGATTTTTTAAGACTCAATGACTCTAGAAAAACACTTTGTTTGCTTCCCTGGTTCAAGGAACTTACATCCTTTACATGTGGAGATTTTCTCTTAGGTCTGACCACTTTTATTTCAATTGAAACCCTTTTCAAAGAGCTTACGTCCCTTACAATATTAACCTTATTCATCTTAATTTAAATATCATGTTCATCTTTAATGAATTGCTTGCAATCTCTCACAACCTTTTTTGGTGACACCAAAGTAGGAAAAGACTTTTCCACAACTGCGACAACAATTCAAATATCAAGATACAAAGACTATAGATTTAGGAAATGATAGAACATTAAACAAATAAGAAAAGAATAAACATAATAAGAATATAAATCATTTACAAACATCATCTAAAAATTTACCATAAGATGATGTTTATAGAAGATTTTCTGATACATTATCAAGAACAATAGTATCTGAATCATGATTTTCCAAGACCTTCGAGGCAGAGCTCTGCTCTCTACCTGAATGTTTGAGAGAACTTCCGGACGCAAGTTGTTGTTGCTTCTGCTGACAAACTTTAATGTCATGCAACCTGGTACTCCGCCTATCTCTGTTACTACCATAAGCAACATCACACCCACTCATCTCCTTTGAGTTATTGCATTCTTCTACAGCATCTTCAGGAAACACCTATGAAGTAGCAATGAAATCTTGCTCACCTACAACAACAATCAAAACACCACTTAGATACTAAAGAGATAAATGATAAAACTGAAAACATAAAAATAACTATAATGTGATCAAATAGTTTAGACAAATTCGTTTCTATTTGCTAAGCATGTTTTTCTTCTGCTTTCCAAATATTTTATTTGCGTGTTTCAGTTTTTTGGTTTGCTTCTGCATATGTGCTAGCATGAAACGCAACCTATCCATGCTATTTGCATGTGCAGAAAAAATTACAAGCTCCAATTAAGGAATATGTGTCTGAAAATGAGGCATTTTAGAAAGTCTTTGGAAAAGAACATCCTAGATATGTTCGTAGTATGGGACTTTGAGTTACACCATCTCAGATTAATAGATCTACGAGATAGGTACCTTCTTCTGCAGAAAACAAAAAAAATAAAGGAAATGCATGAAGAAATTATTGCACTAAAAGAAAATAATTAAAAAATTGATGAATTGATGGAGGAAATCACACTCTTAAAGCAAAGGGACAATGATATGAAAGAGGAAATTGAACTCTTAATGCAAATGCAAAATTCTAGTGAATTACAGATATATTATTTTTGATGAATTTAAAGTTCAAGATCATGAGTATTATTTTAAAAAGTATATTATTTTAATTTTTTTCAGGGATTGCAATCACATGTTGATTGTAGACGCTCTTCTGAGTCTAGCTACCGAATTGCAGATAATCGATCATCAAGAAGGATAAATTAGACTTTTCTATGAATTAATTAGATTATGAACTTTCCTATGTATTTTTTCATTATGATGCATATTATTATAAGATTAGAATTTGATATATTTTTGGTTTATTGTATTATATTATAAGATTATGATTAGATATGTTTTCAGTTTATTGTACTGCATGACATGATTATGGAACTCATATTTTTTTAATATTATTATGCTTATTTGATATTAGATGTCTGTGATTTGAATTTTAATAAGTTAAAAAGTGATAAAAATAAAACAAAAAGATAAAGAAATATTACAAATAAAATATAGTAATTTAAAGAAAAAATAATAATATAAAAAATGATACTATAACTATAAAAAAAACATAAATAAAAATATATCAGTTGATAATAATTTAAATAAAAAATAATATTATAAAAAAAATAATACTTTAGATAAAAATTAATAATGGTTTAAACTGTTGCTAAAATTAAAATTTTATAATTAGTAGTGCTTTAAATTGTTATAAATTAATTATATTAAGAATTTATAAATAAAACTACGACGGTTTGAACCGTCGGGATATTACACTCACAACGGTTTGAAACCGTCACAACTTGTAATTTTCTTCAGTTGCCTACCTGTCGCAACTTAGAACGATGGATGAAACGACGATTTTAGCAACAGTACAGCCTGACAACACACGTTTTTGCAACAGAATATGAACCGTCATGACTTGCCATTTGAGGCAGTTCTAACCTCCGTAGCCTGCCAAAATTAACTGTCACAACTTTCCAATTTTCTTGTAGTGAGAATATTTTAGTACATATCATGTCAATTAGTAACATCCATATCAACAAATAACTCTATGGCATCAATCATAATATTTTAACATATATCATGTCAATTAATAACATCCATATCAACAATGAACTCTATGACATCAATTAACAACTTCCATATCAATGTAGAACTCTATTGCATCAATCCCAACATGTTAACACATATCATATAATTTCAGTAATTAATAGAGCACGGAGATTAGGATTAATAACAATAACATACAAATGTTTTGCACAAACCCTTCAAGGTTTAATTTATTCATCAATAAGGGTATATTTGGTTGGGGATAAATGGAGAGGAGGGGAGGGAACATTTAATAGTTTATGTGTTTGGTTCAAATTTTAAGAGGGGGAGGAGAGGTAGATGGAGGGGACCCAAATCCCTACTGAAACACTTTTTGCTTCCCCAATTTGGGGGAATTTGGAAGGGAGGGGAGGTGTTTCATTTTAATTATAATTATATTTACACATTGTAATACCCCAAAATTTACCCTTCATCTTTCCTGGAAGCATGGGATTATGTTTCACACTGCATTAGCATCATACTAGGTCATACTCATTGCATACTGCATTAGTGACTTGGGAATCAGGTTTTGTTTGATCACTCCTTAACAAAAGGGGCCCACACAAAGCAAGATTGAGAATTGGACTTCATTCTCTAGGTATACAAGTCTCAAGGGTCTCAGGTGGCTCCAAGTATCTTATGGTGGTCCTCAGTTCATCAGTGAAGGATTCAGAGCTATTAGAGTGTTCATCTGGATTTAATCAGGAAATTAGGGTTCATGGCTTCCTGCAACAGGCAATGTTTGGTTGGAAGTAGAGGAGCTCATCCATGTCATGATTAGAGAGGCATCTTGGCCTAGGAAGACTCACCATTATCTCAGAAAAGATCCATTGGCAAGCAGTGCAATTAGTTCCCGATCATTTTGCCCTAAAACTAGGGTTTGGTATAAAATCAGTTTATTTCTGATTCTTTGGGTGAAACTATTTTTCATGGCCCTCCATATGTCCACAAGGGTCTACATACAAAAAATCAACTCTTTATTTGAGCCATGAGTGCTTCAATTGATCATTGGAATCGGGAATCAGACAGTTTGGGAAAAGTCAACTGTGGGGCCAGGAAAGTGAACTCCTGACATTTTGATAGTGGAATCTAAAAATCCATGCCTAGGGGATCCTACATGTGAAATTTGATCAAGGTTGGATCTTGGATTCATCATTTAATCAGGAATTGGAAAAGTTACTTAATTTGGAAATGGTTGACTTTCCATTTACGGCAAGTTTTCATGATTGTTGCACTCACTTTATGCCCATTTTCCATCAAGATAAAATCTCCATTTGAAAATTTCTCCAACATGAAAGTTGTTCCTCTTGTTCCAAGCTTTCTAGAGATATAAAGTTTTCTCCATTTGGATCAAAATTGAGAAAGTTATGCTTAGTCAAAGTGAGACATTTTTTTAGGACACTTAGAAAAATTTCTAAGTCTCAAAATCTTCAAAGTTTGTCAAGACTTCCTGGCCAGTTTTCTTGCACTTCAAGGCATCAATTAAAACTGCTTCCTTCACAACAAGTATACCTTGCCATGTCTTCTTTCACCTCCTTTTGGAATCATCTCATTTGGATTCATGGTTTGAGAGATACATCCACCTAAAGTGGGCACCATGGCTTGATTCTCTAGGCAGGTTTTAGGCCAAACTGGCCCAACCATTTTGCAATGTTGAGACATGATCTTGAGGGCCATTTTTCACCTTCTTCCATTCATCATTTCAACTTGTGCTCAACATGAAAGATGACATGCTCCATGACGTCTTGCTACTGTTTGCATTGTCTCACCAATTGGTAGCTTGCTCATCAAGATACATGGCCACAAAGTCACCATCTTGGACTTATTTCCTTGCCTACCAAACCATACCAACAATGCTGCACAAACCAAGCCAGTTTTCTGTTTTTCTCTTTTGGCCATGCACTTTTATTTCCACTCACTTAAACTTTGCCAAAATAAGTAACCTTCTAACACTACCTCACTTTTGCTCCATTTACTCATGAACCAAAACAAATCAGATTGGTTTGAGCCCATTAAAGACACTTAGACCCACATATTTAAGCACTAGAAACCCTAAACATGAAGGTGGCTGAAAACTTTCGAGCAAGCAAGCAAGGAAAAATCACAGATCAGATTTCATTTTTCTCTTCAAGCTTTTGAGTTGAAATTCTTTGAAGCACCAAAGCACCATTTCTTCTTCCATTTTATCCACTACCAAGAAGCAGTGGACTAACTTCCACTAGGTAACCTCCTTGCACCATCTCCATAGTTATGTTGTTTGATACATCTATGCTTACTATGCTCATCATCATGTTGTTTACCACGCTTGCTTCATGCTGATTTTCATGCTTGTTCCATTGCCATGCTATGCTTGTGTTTGCTTCTGAAGCCCTCCATATGAGGCATTGTTCATATTGCTTGATTTGTGTTTATGCTGTTCATATCCGTGTTCATGTGGTCGTCTTGTGGTCAACGTTTCTCCATGATTGAGTCATCATTTTACCTAAAATAAGATACCATGATACTCTTCACATTTCATACTTGAACTTTGGTTTTTATTTCATGATTTTTGGTGCACTATCGTGTTTGCATTTTGGAGTTGAAGATTGGAAAAATCCACTGTTTTTTTCACGTTTTTTGCATGAACATGGGGCTAGGGTTTTGACATGGAGAAGACGATGATGTGTCATTTTGTTGACCCTTAGATCTAGCGCATGTCTTTTAATCTGGGCCATCCATGCTATTTTGTCTTGTAGTGTTTTAATGAGACTTGACCAATTGATGCCATGTTACATAATTTATTTTAATAAAACGTTATTTAATTTTTGTCACGCGCTGAATAATTCACTTGGATCTTGGGCCTTGCACCATTCTCTTTTGACACCCCTGTAGCGGGGTATTCGTTACCATTAGAGATATTGACTAAATCCAAGGTAAATCATACAAGTCGAGTCGCCACCGCACTTCTATTTATCCAAAGGAATGGTTAGAAAGCGAACAAAAACCTAAAAGTTTTATCGAATCAAAAACTAGTAAAAATGTCAGAGATCTGGGTAAGGGGGTTGGTTATGCAATGGGAAGGTGTTAGGCACCCATAGCATCCTAGGTACTCCTAGGGAGCCCTTTTCACATTTATTGTAAGGTTGTTGTTTTTTTTTTTTGTAAAAATTTATTTGTGCAAATATGATTGAAGGGATGAGAAAAGAATATACAAATTTATTTATATTTTGTGTTTGAATGGATGAACCCATTGCCTACGTACCATCTTAAAAAAAGATTAGGATCAAAACCTCGTAGTTCGGGGTATAAAAATTCAAAAAAAAGTTGGTGAATTGATTGGTCCAAAAACCTTAAGGTCTTTTGTTATCAAAGGGAGAAAACTCAACCTAAAACCACAAATCTACCATGTGAGGATAGCTTCAACATGCTAGTGAGGGGTTAACCCTATAATAAGCATGGAAGACTCATTGTCCATCACTAAGGATAAAGGTGAGTATTATATCTACCTCAAGGATAACTCAAACCTAATAGCTAATGGTTATAAAAAAAGGTTTGATTAAGAAGGTGGCCATTGAAACCACAAAAAGTATTTGAATGAGTTATATTTACCAATTAAAAGTATTTACAAAAATATGGTTAAAGTGGATTAAAAGGTTCAATTCAGAATAAGTGTTATAAAAAATAAGTTTTGAAAATCAAAAGCATAAGGCTTAGGTTTCTAATGTTGAAAACAAAAGTTATTGTTTGCACAAAAAGTTTTGGCTTGGGTTAGAATGGGGGAAAAAAAAGAAAAGGGTTAAATTCCTAAACATACAAGAGATAAGGGAAAAGAAAATAAAACCACATTAGGAGTTCCCCTCTTGAGATCATATTGATGATCCAAGTAGCTCCCATCCTTTGGAATAAGCAGTCACAAACAAATATCTCAAGCCATTAAGCACAGGTAATCAGAATAAACCTCCAGGGGGTATCCCACAAATAAAGTGGAACACCAGGCCATCTCTGCAAGAGTCATGTGAGCCCTCACAAAAAAACTCAACAAACAGGTTAGAGAAACATGATAGGGTAATCAAGAGTTGCCCCCAAATCAAAATATAACCACATGAATCATGCCATTAAAATTCACAAAAAAGCTCACAAAAAGCAACCAAGGGCAGGAGGCCTAAACCTCTTGTCAAACACATACATTAAAAGGGTATCAAAAAATTTCATGTTGAAAGTATAAAGTAGTGGAAATAGAGCATACCTGATTGGGGAGGATCGATTGAAATTGAGTTGCACCCGTGAGGTTTGCAGAGCAATCCGAGGGTTTATATGAGAGGGAATTGGTTCTTTGCCGATGAGTTCCCTTCAGCCTCTGGAGGTTGCTCTGAACTCTGTTAGCTCTTCTCTCACTTTCTTTTTCCTGACAGGGTAATAGGAATGACATTTCCTTTTGTTTCACTGAAACTCTGAATTTATAACCTGGTTTTTATGGACCTGTGGGCTCAAATGAGAGAGGCCCAAGTCCAAATTTATTTTTTTTTGTTATATTTTATTTATTTATTTATTTATTTTATTTTTTATTTTTTATTTTTTTCGTTTTTCTTTTTTTTTTCTTTTTTTTTTTAAATTTTTTTTTAGTAAACAAAAGTAAGAGAAACAATGATGTATAATTCAAGCATGCTTGGTGATCTCAAACCAATCACAAGGAGTCCCACCCAAAGGCAAAGGGAACCAAGATGCTCATGATCCTTGAGGCTATGCAAATGCAATGTTATGATGCCATGAGGGATCTTAGGGTCAAAATTGGGATCTTACAAATGCCCCTATTTAAGGTCATTCTAGCCGGAGAAGTGAAGGTTAAAATCTTCGTCTCGACGAGGTAGAATGAGCTTAAATAATAACAAAGAGATAAATTTTGGTCCCTAAGAGACCTCATGATGCAGATGTATGTATGCAAATAGTACGAACTCTGTGGGGATATGTGTCCACAAAGAAGAAAAGTCATCCGGAGAAACTGGCAATCCATATGAGAAATACACTCAATGGGACAGAGACTCTGGGGACTCTTATGGGGATAGGAGAGGGAATAAAGTGCGTGAGCAGGTCACGACTCAACGCTTGGGGAACAGAATTCCAAAGGGAAAATATCCAATGGAAAGACCCGAGCTGACTCAAAGGTGCATGTATTGGGGAATATGCCAATACAGCAAAAAGAAACACAAACAGGAAACCAAATGCCAATCGCTGGGCTTATATCAGACTTCTCACAAAGAAACGCAAACAGGAAACCGAATGCCAATCGCTGGACTTACATAAGACTCCAAACACACAACAAATAGGAAACCGAATGCCAATCGATGGTCTTACATCAGACTCCTAACACACACAAAAAGGTTATCAAACAGACAAGCTAATAGGGAGTCTGGAACTCGAGCCTAATAGCTGTCAAGCAAACACACACAAAAAGACAAGGTTGCCCGGAGAGATCTCGCACGATCTCCTGCCTACGTACCTCATCTGGTATGAGGATCAGGGCGACGTAGTTCCCCTTAACAGGGGAGAAACTTTCTCCTAACCAGAGACCGGGAAATAACGAACTAAAAGGGAGACTGACTCGAGCCTAATAGTTGTCATGTATCCACAATAGTCCTAGGTTGAGGTTTCTAACAAGAGTTTGACTCACACAGGCAGTGAGTCAACTCAAGTCTATCTCTACGTACGTTCAACTTCCTCGAAAGTTGATCATACGACTCCTACAGAAAGAAGATGAGAAGCGAAACAGATAAACATCAAAAGCAATCAGCACACACTATACGCAAACAAGGGGGCTCAAGCAAGGTTGGGCTTTAGTCAAGGGGTCATATCGACCTTGACAAACAAGCCAAATACTGGAATGGGTGGTCAGGCTCTTAACCTCTAACATTGAGAGTTAGGGTGAGCAGATGAAATGGAGATGAGGGTTATGCCTCATAGCTCTTAACCCGGGCCAGGGTGAGCTTGAATCAAAGAATGTGTGGGAGTCCAGAATGTGGGACTCTATTCCACATGACTGACACAACAAGATTTTGGGTTTTTATTCAAAGTGCATCAACACATGGTGTGAGCAAGATGAAAGACACGACTGAATAGCAGGGGATGGATTGCACATCCCTTTTATCTGCCAATGCCTCTTCACTTAGGAGGTCTTTGAAGTACAAGGCACAAAGATAAACAAACAAAAACATGGCCTCTTAAGGAGGGCTTCAGACAGGTGCCTGCCAAAATAACATGACAGGTCTTCCAGACTACATGGAGAATAGGAAGTTACCTAAGTGGTATGCCAACCACAAGCAAAGCAAAGCAACTCAAATAATGATTTAAAGCGACTAAAGTACCTGTGTAAACAACCACACAATCAGTATAGTATTCAGACAAAACAATCAGAAAGTCCAACAGTGAGACAAGCAATCATCAGACAACATCAATGCAAGGCATGAGATGCAAGCAAACTAAATTAATTCATCATCCACAAGACCTACAAAACAGCAAGGTTGGTCAACCAAAATAACTTGTATCTCAAGTGATGAGATCACATCAACCAATGTGGCTAATTGCTTGAAACCTGAAACACAAAGTCCAAAGGATGAGAACAAACCACTAGCTCAAAGGCTAGGGTCAAAGGTTGGGCAAAAAGTCAAAACAGAACTTGATATTCAACATGAAGCAACTACATTCACTCAAGAACATGTCCTAAAAAGGACCAAATCAAAATCATTAAGCAAAGTCATGTAGTGAGCAAGAGAAGACAAAGACAATTTCAAAGCATTCAAATGATCATCAAGAATCAAAATTCCATATCAAAACAGAAATGAATCAAATAATTCTGGAAATTTTCATGAGCATACAACATGTCCAATACAATCATCATGCCAAAAATCATAAACAGAGGAGCTCATTTGATATGTATATGAAAATGCACAAGTTAGACATCCAATTGTGTGACACAAATTGTCACACCTAAAGTACATGTGTCCCAAACAGTGAAAACAATAGCAAAAAATGCCAAATAAAATCACACAAATCCATCATCATTTTAAGAATCATCATGTAAAATTTCATGGCATTTGGATCAATATTGAGCATTTCATGATAGAAAGAATGAAGCAATGCCACATATGCACACATGATCAATCAATCCCAAACAAATCAAATTCCAGAAAATATAAAATCATGAAATCCGCACCAAAAAAATAAAGGACATTCCAAGGATCATTTAGTAAAAAGAATGGAATTATTTGGATGATTTTTCAATTTAATATGAATTTTCAAAGTTTGGAAAAAATGTTTGAATAAAATGTGGCATGGCATAGAAAATCATGGAGGGAAAAGCAAAAAATGAGAATTAATTTGAAATAGTGCTTCAGGCAGGAATCGAAGTGAGTAAGCGCTCAACACAAAAAATAAATCTCAAACAGAATGGAATTATTTGGATGATTTTTCAATTTAATATGAATTTTCAAAGTTTGGAAAAAATGTTTGAATAAAATATGGCATGGCATAGAAAATCATGGAGGGAAAAGCAAAAAATGAGAATTAATTTGAAATAGTGCTTCAGGCAGGAATCGAAGTGAGTAAGCGCTCAACACAAAAAATAAATCTCAAACGCGCCCAGCAGGAATCGAACCTGCTCCCTTTACGTTCAAAGCGCGTCAGGCCTAGACTTAAACCCGCTCCGACCGTGTACATGGCGGAGCTGCAACATTTTTTTTTCCAGAATTTTACAAACTATATACCGTTGCAAAGGTCTTGATGAGTACATTACAAATATCATAAAAGCTAAGCCTAATTCATCATCTATTTTCTGGATCAAAGGAAATAAGTTTCTAGATCTAAACTTTAATCCAACATAACTTCTTCATTTTTCATCCAAGTTTCATGAAATTTATATCAGAATTCTCAGTGATGAAAGCTCTACAAGTTTATGTACATAAAATCAAGATTTATGAGATTCGAATTTTTGACCTCTTGAAGAGAAGTGGATGAAAACAGTTTGTTCAAGCTTCCTAAGCCTCCAAATCTCCTTCTCCGCTCTTGTTATGAAGCTTGATGTAGAAATGGATGCTTGCCACGATCTAGATCTTGCTTAATTTGCACTTGCCATTGATGTGTTCATATGCTTGACATGCTTCAAACCTTGCTCAAATTCCACAAAAAATGGATGAATCATGCTCCAAATGTCATGAGGATGATGGATCTATCAAAAAAATGTGTGGTTGTGTGGAGAAAATTTGAATTCCAATGAGAGAAAAATTTGGAGGGTAAAAATTTTCTAGATCTAGAATTTGTGATTATAAACAATTCTGTTATGATTTGGTTTATATATGCTCTACTAATCACATCCAAATTAGAATTAGGCATGAGTTAATTAGGATTAGTGAAAATGAGAGGTGTTTTGCAAATTTGGAAAAGTGTGGTGCATGGCCTAATTTGGACGTGAATAGTAACATGCAAGCATCCAATTTCACTCAAAATCACCTAATGAACACAATGGAAATGGTATTTTGTTCATATGATGCACCAATTTTAAATTCCTCAATTTCCCTCCAAAATTCACTTGAATTAGCACATGAGCATATGATTAAATTTCATGAAATGCAAGATTGGATTTGAAAAGCATAGGTCAAGACAAGAATTTTTCAAAAAGAGTGGCTTCATTTGGAGTTTTGAATCAAAAGTTATGGCACTTTGAAGTTCCATGCATACTTCATGATCATTTGCTCATATCTCCTCAACCATTCATCATAAATTCATGATCTTGGACTTTTTGGAAATGGGAGAGAAATATCTTCAACTTTCATGTTCAACAAAAATTTATTTGAAGCTTCTTTGATGATGTAAAAGAAAGTTGAATTTGAACCAAAATCTTTCCATTTTTGGAAACTTGAAATTACAGGTCACTTTCCATTTTTGGAAAATTTTGCACTGACCTCAAATTCTTCAAGATATATGTTTGTAATGACAAATGAACCTCTTTTGAACATGAATGAGATGTTGAAACTCATTTCTCCACCTCACAACCCTCAGTTGACTTTGTGTTGACTTTCTGGTTGACAAATGATCTAGAAGTGCTCTGATCAGCTTGAGCCTCCACCACTTGGGGAAATGGCTCCAAAATGAAACCCTAGCTTATATAAGCTCAACATGATAATCATATGATCCTCATCCAAGAAATAACATCATCTCTTTGAAAATCCCTGGCTGAAAGAATGCAATTGATTGGGGTTGACCAGAGGTCAAAACCCTAATCCCAAGGAACCTGAGCATGAACTCTGAAACCTTTGATAAGGACATAACCATGATGATGATGATGTACCCTTGCAATCAATATAATGCTCCGCCTTTTGAAGGGCCAAGAAAACCCTAATTGAAGCACAAACCCTCAGATGGTTGGTGATCAATCCATGAGACCCCCAGGCTTGAATCTCTTAACCTCTCTATCTTCTGAGAAAGACTTGGGAGGATGACTTGTCTATTCACATGATATGCAATATGCAAATGCCTAATGGCCTACAAAATGAAATGCAATATGCTAAGCTAGTCCCAAGAAGAGGAGGGAAAATTTTGAGGTATTACAGTTGCCCCTATTCAATCCACTGTGAACCTGTCGATATGAACAGCCTCGGCTTTCAGATGATCAGGGTGAAGAGTGATTGAATACCAAGAACAGACGAACAATTTGCGCTCCGCTAGGGATTATTATATCTTTTTATTTTCTTGAACCCCACAAATTTTTGATTTGATTGATTTTTTTTGCTTTTTCTTGGATCCCGAACAATTATTTTCGCGCGTATGATCCCGGATCACCGCATTTGAACCCCGACAACTTCATAACACTCCTGTTTGCCAAATCATGAACCCCGATCTCCATTTGAACCCTAGTCGCCTGACGATAACTCACGATCGCCGTTGTGAACCCCATTCTCCAGAAAACACCCCGTGACTCCTTTTCTCCATTTGAACCCCGCTCTCCAGAAAATGCCCAGCACTTCCTTCTCTCCATTTGAACCCCGTTCTCCATTTTCTTGTGATAATTCCGCTGGAAACACCGGAAATAACACCGAAACACCACTCTGATGGGGACATATCAGAGGGTACACCTTCACGAAAGGAAGGTAACATGTGCATTTCTTCCTCAGAAGATACCCATAACGACTTTTGTTGGCCTCGCCAAAGTCTAAGGTGACACATGATCAGAAGACAATCCTGAGGACCTCATCCCAGATATAATCTTCAACTCCAATCTCCATTTGAACCCCGTTCTCCAGAAAATGCCGCAACATTTCCTTCTCTCCACTCTTCGATCTTCGCGCTGATCACGTAACGTTCTTTGATTTTATTTCCATCTCCGCCCGACGGAAAATTTTCCTCCAATATCGCACTACTGGGGAACATTGTTGCTCTAACGTCATGATGCTAAACTCCTCAGAGTAACATCTTCTAACTTCTATCTCGCACGACAGAAATCTCCTCCAGTATCGCACTACTGGGAAATACCGATGACTCAACGTCACGATGCTAAGCTCCTCAGAGTAACATCTTCCAACTTCCATCTCGCACGACAGAAATCTCCTCCAGTATCGCACTACTGGGTAATACCAGTAACCCGAAATCACGATGCTAAACTCCTCAGAGTAACATCTTCACCATCCTATGAAACCAACTCTCAAGTGGTAACCACGACTTGAGCAACTGAGGCTTGCAATGCTGATGCTGATCTTCCAACCAGCGAAACCACTTCTCAAACGGTAACCACGGCTTGAGACTAGTTTATGCTTGCAATGCGTATGCATGATTTTTTTTCAGCGTAATGCTCCATAATTATGGAAATATTACGCAATGAACTATCCAATATGCTATGCTTATCTAAATGATGAATGCATAAAAAGTATCCCCCTCAAGGGACTCCTCTGGGGAGCTCGAGGCACTCTGCTGAGGAACTCGACAACACTCCAATCTCCACCCTGCTGGGGAAATAGCACTGCCGCTGGGGAAAGGACAACCTTCAACAGGGATGAACTCCACTGAACCCAATCCGTTTGGGGACTTCGCTGGGGAAGAAACCACCAACACACTCTGCGGGGAAACAGCAATCTTCGACTTGCTGGGGGAAACTAACAAGCTCCGCCGTGCCAGGGGAAACAGCTACCAACAGACACCTCTGCTGGGGAAATAGCAACCTTCGGGCCTAGCTGCTGAGGAAACACCAATCTCGAAACTGCTGGGCAGATAACAATCCCGACTCTGCTAGGGAGGAGACAGACCTTGAATCTGCTGGGGAGGTAACAATCTCCACCCTGCTAGGGGAAATAGCAACCTTCCGGCCTGGCCGCTGAGGAAACACCGATCTCAAACCTGCTGGGGAGATAACCATCCCGACTCTGCTTGGGGAAATAAGGAAAGTCTGGCACAGAACACCCGTCGACTCGTCGAACCCCGGTATTCCACATCTAAATCCAGTGTCAGCTTTCCACTTTTGAGAGCTCCCAGGCTCGTCTGGACTTTTCTGATTCATCACCTTGTATTCCCGACTTCTCCGTACTTCACAGAGATCGAACTCCCTGGATTCATACAAACTTTCCAGTCCTCAGACTTTGAAGAGTCTTCTTGATTAAGTCTCCAGGATCATCTCACGTTCTTCCGTCGTCTTTTCACCGTTTTTCCATTTCTCTTGTCCCTGACTGGACTCCACGGGGATCCTTTGTCAAAAAGGCTTCTCATCACAACCTGCAAGTGAGTGAAAATACCTAACACTGTCGCAACCTAAAAAATACAGTGCGCGAAAAAACAACCGGCGAAAGAAAATGACAGAAGAGTCGCCACCGTGCGTTATTCATCCCAAAGGAGGGAAAGGAAATGCTCGAAGTAAACCTGAAAAAGGAAAGGACAAGACGGGGTCTCGCAACCAAATCTTGGGTTTGGGAGTCGGTTATGCGAAGGGAAGGTATTAGCACCCCTACGCATCCGTAGTACTCTACGGGATCCACTTTTGTAGTTCTTGTCTAAAGGGTGTGAGTTTATCTTGTGCTGTTTACCAAAAAAAAAAGGGTTAAATGAAAATGACTCGCGCGGATGTCGCATACACTGCATACGTATCTCATCTGAATATGAGAATCAGAGTCTTCGTAGCTCGGTTGACCTATGGGTTAGGGGGATGTGTGCTCGCTAAGACATCACGTCTTATGCCTACGTATCTCATCTGGCCTGAGAATCAGAGCAAAACGTAGTTCGGCTAACTACGGGGTTATGGATTGGGTTTTGGACGAACGACGTCACTACGCAATCTACCGGATGCTCGACCTTTGGAGACTTACTCGCCTGTAGTAGAAGGAGTTAACGTGTTGCTTTGGGTTTTAGGGTTTGGGATGCTCAAGGGCAAAAAGGCAGTCCTTGACGAAGGAACCGCGCTACCTGCAGGGATACGAACACATACAAAACAAACATGTATAAAGTAAATGTGCCAACAAGGGGCTCAGAAGTAAATAAACAAAAGAAAACAAATGCCTCCTATCGAGGTCTTCCAGTTAAGAAAGCGTTAAAATGCGGAAAAGAGGTAAAAGTACCACATGGATAAAGATCCGAAGTAACAACAATTAAAGGAGTAAGAAACCCAGGGATCTCCCAAGCTAATGCCATCAAAGAAAGGTGAGTCAGTACAGGTAATCGGAATGAACCTCCAGGGGGTATCCCACAAATAAAGTGGGAAAACCACGCAAACCATCTCTGCAAGAGTCTGATGGGAGAGACCGGTTGAAATTAAATGGCACGACTGGGTTTGTAAGGCAATGTTAGGGTTTGCGTGAGATGAAAGTGTGTGAGTTAGATTGAATTTTTCAGAGCTGCCTGGGGGTTGCTCTGAGTTCTCTGTCAGGTTTCTCTCCAGGTTTTGTCAAGGGTTTTGTTTCAAGGAAACCTCAGAGTATTTTTCTTCTCTCCTTTTTCTGTCTGATCTCCCTCTTTTATAACCTGATTTTCATGGCTTTGTGGGCTCAAATGAGAGAGGTCCAAGTCCAAGTTTTTTCTATTATATTATTTTTTATTATTATTTATTTTTTTGTAAATTTTTTTTTTTTTTCGTTTTTTTTATTTATTTTTTTAAAAGTTTCTTGGATCTAATTCTGATTGACATGATGAAATACAATATGAAATGCTAAATGAATGCATGAATGAGTAGGGCAAATTTTGGGGTGTTACAGCTGCCCTTATTCAATCATCAGCTAACCCGAGTAGGATGAAAGCGAACAGCTTATCAGAGAAACAGGGTGAGCTGTGATTGAATACCAAAGACAGACCGAAAATTTGCGCTCCGAGAACATCACAAAAACGCGGAAATACACCGCACTGTTTATTTTTCTTCCGATCCTCTAGCTTAATCTGGAGTTTCGATCCTCTGGCTGAACCTATACTCAATTTAGTCCTCTGGTTGGATATTAATTTTGATCCTCGGGCTGGATACGATTTTGATCTTCTGGCTAGATCTTCTTCGATCTTCTGGCTAGATCTCCTTCATTTCGATTCTCTGACTGAATCTATTTCCTTTGATTCTCTGGCTGAATCTACTTCGATCTTCTGGTTAGATCTGAATTGTTGCGATTTTCAATCTTTTGGCTAGATCTTCTTTGTTTCGATTCTATGGATGAATCTACTTCGATCTTCTGGCTAGATCTGGATTGTTTTGATGATAAATTCCCATCATTAGGATCCCGCATCTGAGGCATGCGCTGGTTGACCCTCTTTTGAAATCTACACCCAACCTTCATATTAGATATGCAGCTTCGAGAATATTCCACTTTTGGGCTTCGTACATATTCTTCGGGCTAGAACATGTTGTAACGACTCCTCAATTAGACTTGGGCTTGCTGGGGATATAAAGCTTGTAGGCGACTTCACTGGGGAATCTTCAAATTGAGCCTTAGGCTGGCTTACTGGAACACGATTCTCAGGCTGAATCTTCGAAATGACCCTCAGGCTGGAACACTGGAACACGATTCTCAGGCTGAATCTTCGAAATGACCCTCAGGCAGGATCACTGGAACACGATTCTCCGGCTGAATCTTCAAAATGAACCTCAGGCTGGATCACTGGAAAACGATTCTCAAGCTGAATCTTCGAAATGACCCTCAGGCTGGATCACTGGAAAACGATTCTCAGGCTGAATCTTCGAAATGACCCTCAGGCTGGATCACTGGAAAACGATTCTCAGGCTGAATCTTCAAAACGACCCTCAGGCTGGATCACTCACGCTTGATCCTCTGGCTGGATCTCATGACCTTGGTTGTAAAGTAATTCTTCAGTCTGCTTGGAAGAACCTTGTCATACCCCAATTTTGTCCGGCCATATTTAAATTTTCGTAAATCTGATTTCATTTTTAATTTGCATCATACGCACAACATGACATGCATTTCATCATGAATAAAACCTAAAATATCATTCAGAATAAATTTATTGAAAATACAGACAAATTGGTTAAATCATTTCTCAAGAATATGTAAAATCAGCGGGTAAAAAGTTTCAGAATTAAAATTACAGACACCAGTATTATTAATCTACAGTTCATGTAGTTTAACCTGGTGTGCTCGTTGTATTTTTCAGCAGCTGTTTCAGTTGCGTTTTGACCCGCCTGAGCCTTTTAACCGGTGAAAATTTATTTCAGAATTTGAAGAAACGCTGTATTTTTTCAATAAGTATATTTTGCACTGATCATTCTCATGCATCCGATTTAATTTTTCGAGCAAATTTTTGCCCGAATTTTATTCATTTTTAGTCGTTTTAATTTTGTTCTTTCGTCAAAATAGTCAGATTGAATAAATAAAATTTTCCATGTTATTATTTTAATGTTAGCAAGGTTATTTAAAAAGTTGTGAATTTTATTTGATTCAATTGATTAAAATTGTTTTAAATCGATTAAGTCATCTAAAAAATGCATTATATACATTTTGATTTATTTAAATAATGTGTGTTTCTTGGTGTGCTTCTTTGATTCAATCTGAGTCGTTGATTCAAATCAATCAAGGGTCTAAGTTCACAATCCATGTACATTTTATTATCCAATCAGAATTTAGAAATAAATTGAATAATAATTAAAAAAAATAATAATAAAAAAAATCTCTCTCTCTTGAATGGATAACTCCAACAGTAATAAGAAAAAAGGTGACCCCTAATATCCAGGCTCAACGACTCTCTGCTACAACAAAAAGGAAGAAAAGAGGAAAGAAGTGAAAATGATGACTAAAAAAACTCTCCACATTATTACACGTTACCACACTACCTATACGCGGGCTAACCTCACTCATCCACTTTAATTCTCTCTGCTACAGCAAATTGAAAAGAAACGCGCTGCAAAAAGCTGCTACCAGCCGCAGCTACCAAAAGCAAAAACGGCAAGGCTACCAGCTACAGCAGCACACTTCCAAATGCCAAACTGCTACAGGCTAACACATCCAAGCCAACATGTGAGCCAACAGTTTTGCAATAAGATCCCAACGACAACCACGCTTCAAGAAAAAAAAAAGCTTAAATCCTTCAACCGATCGCTTTCCACCTCCACACCATACAACCCTCGCCGTCACTCTTCTTCATCAACAACCAAGCACACAACTTTCATCTTCTTCGGTATCTTCGATCGAAACCCACCTCCGTTTTTCTTCCCAAAATCGCCGCACCTCGCACCGCCGGCAAGCGAACTCTTTCAGCCTTGACAACAACTACTCATAGCCACCATCCCAAACCATCACTAGCGGCGTCGTCATTTTCGACCTTAGATCCACCGTTATACTCTCGTTCACCACTGTGTATGACCATCGGAGTCCCTTTTTCCGGACATCACCCTCATAACCTCCAGTGGCCGACAATGAAAAGCTTTATGACATCCCTTTATTAGCTCACCACCGTCATTTGGCAATATCTATTCACTTTCTGTAATCATAACAACTTGTTAGTTTAAGAAGATCTTGAAGTGATTCAAAGAATAAAATTGGATGCACAACAAGGCAAGGCCAGTTCAGTTATTATGTGCAGTGGATTACATGTTATTCAAAATCTAAGGGATTTGACGCTAGTAAAAATATTGAAGAAGCAATTGCCCATGAAGATAAAGCTACCGTGATTCCACATGTCTATGTCCTTATGTTGCCGGCAAGTAAGCTCCTTATCTCACGTTTTATTCTGATGATAAATTTCATGTGAATTATAGCTTTAGTTAATTTTTATGTATAATAGATCTCATTTTATATCATTAATAAGTTTTTTCATATTAACTTTCAATTGTAGCACTAGCTTGCCACTTTTAGATTTTTTTTTGTTAGTACTTTATGATTAAACAATTTTTTCTATATGTCTGTTTGTAGCCGGTGCGAGCTAAAATGTTCTTAGCATATTTAGTTTCTAAAATATATATATCTTAGCATGATGGCTTAAAGAATAAGTGTTATCACACTAGTGGTCAACACGAGTGGAAAAAAGGGATAGAGAGAGATAGTCTAAATATATTACTCTAAACATATTAACTTTCAACTTTGTGACTTGGAGTTTATGCTGCTTTGATTTAATTTCATTGCAATTAACATCGGACTTTAACATGTGGATTCGGCAATTTTATGTCGTTATGCCACCCAAATTTCAAGTACATCAATAGAATATTTTCACCGTGTTATGAATTTGCGTATGACATTAATCATGTTGTCATCACGCATAAACCGGTTTTTGAGCACATTGTGATTTACCTGCTTCAGTCATCTCTAATTAAATTAATTAATTAAGTTTTGATTAATTATTTAATTTTGATTAATTAATTTTCATTAATTTAATTATTTTGATTCAATCAAATAATTTTGATAATTAATTTAGTTAATCGATTTAACCGAATTTTAAATGAATTAATTTTGTTAAATAGAAATTGGTTGATTTCTCCCACTATCACAACTTCACATTATTTCAAACCAAAACTATTTCATTTCATCATCAATTCATAATCACTTTCAATTCTATTCCAAACCAATTCATCGTCGATTCAAAACCATTTTAAACCATTAAAACCACATAAGTCTCGATCCAATATCAAGCCCATTTTCAAATACCCCTGTAAGTCGATCGCTTTTAAAAGTATCGCCATCAACCTCACATAGCTTACTCTTGGGCTTTCTTACAATGAGACCTATTCGATTTTAATCGAGTAGATGATTGATTCACTCAATAAAATACAATTTATTCACAAACACCAATTCAAACCTCGATCTAATATCGAGCATTTTTATTCACACTCAATTAAAATACCCAATCACAATCAAATACTATTTCATTTAGAAATCAAAAGGGGGATGGTTTTGAGTTTTCAACTCCTCTCCTCGATTATTTGAATACGAGTTTTCTTACTCGGTTAATCAATTAATCGTCATTTCTAACTCGCCCAAACTTAACCTAATCAAATTATTTTCATAATTTGGAAATGAAAAGGGAGATGGCTTTGAGTTTTCAACTCCTCTCCTCGATTATTTGAATACGAGTTCTCTTACTCGGTTAGTCAAATAATTGTCATTTCTCTTAAAAAACTTCTAAACCCAATTAAATCAAAATACTTTTATGATAAGCGAAATGAAAAAGGAGATGACTTTGAGTCTTCAACTTCTCTTCCAATTGTTTGAATACGAGTTATCTTACTCGGTCAGTCGAACAATTGTCATTTTTCCACCAACTTATACCGTAAGTCAAATCATTTCATAATAACATGTACGAAAAGGGAGATGGTCTTGAGTTTTCAATTCCTCTTCTCAAATGCTTGGATATGAGTTGTCTTACTCAGTCATTCAAGTATTTGTCGTTCATGCTAAAATACATCAACCATACGCAAACTTATTTTCATAATCACTCAGATGAAAAAGAAAGCGGTCTAGAGTCTTCTATTCCCTTTTCCGATTATTAGGATACGAGTTGTCTTACTCGATTATCCGAGTATTCGTCATCCGTTCAAAACACTTTAACTATTATCAAATCCTTTCTATAATTAAGGATGAAAAAGAAAGTGGTCTGGAGTCTTCTATTCCCTTTCCCGATTATTAGGATACGAGTTGTCTTACTCGATTATCCGAGTATTCGTCATCCGCTCAAAACACTTTAACTATTATCAAATCCTTCCTATAATTAAGGATGAAAAAAGAGAGTGCTCTAGAGTCTTCTATTCCCTTTCCCGACTATTACGATACGAGTTGTCTTACTCGACTATCCGAATAATCGTCATCCAACCAAAAACATCTCAACCAATCAAACAAAACAACAAACATATTAATTCAACTTGTCACCCCCGTGTGACCAAAACCCTTCTTTCAAAAAGAACACTGTTAATCCTTTCTGATGCGCACAACAAACTAATGCTTAAGCCTCCGCCGAGAGTAGACAAGCCAACGTTTAGCCCTTAGAACGCGATCTAAACAGTTGTTCACTAAAAGACACCAACAAACCGTAGTTCCCCGAACTACGAATGCTCTGATTTCCTTATTTAAGGATACGTAGGCAGGAGATTGCTGTATCTTCGCAAGCACACTAATAAAAAACCTCCCCTTTACCTTTATGAGGTTCTCATCCATTTCTATTTTCGATATTTTATAACCCAAAGATAACAAACAAACATAAATTAACACTCGAAACACAAATTAGAACTAAAAGGTTCCCGTTGAGTACAACGGACGTAAGGGGTGCTAATACCTTCCCCTTACGTAATCCACTCCCGAACCCGAATATGGTTGCGACGACCATTATTCTATTTCCTAAAGGTTTTATCGATATTCTCCTATCCCTTTATTGGGATAAATAAAGTTCGGTGGCGACTCTGTTCGAACAACATTTTCCGCGACCATCGCGAAGAATCGTATTTTTCGAGATGCGACAAACCTGTTTATCAGCTTATGTGTATGCTTGATATGATATGCATGCAAATGCAAATGTTATGCATGGTGTAAAAAGAAATCTGCTTGGGGAAGCAAACTCTGGTAGGGAACAGATCGCTGTATCAATCCTTGAATGCTCTGTGGGGAATGATCCGTCTGCCGGGACCAATGAGCCACCAAAAATAAATTGGCTGCTTGAAAAGTTGACCTTGCGGGGGGAGTATCAACTATGGAAACTTTGTTCGGCGAGGCTCTGTGAGGAGAGTCTGTGGGGAAAACACTTCTTGGGGAAATGTCGTAGGAAACGACCTTTGCTGGGGATATGGACTTGCTAATCGCCCTCAAGCTGGGGATTAACAAATCTGTTAAAAATAATCTGCTTGGGAATGAGATGAACACTGGGAACACCACCCTCTCATCTGTTGGTTATGCAACCACTCCGTTGTTGCTAGGAAGATACAGTCTGACACTGTCAACTCCGTTGGGGATATATAGTCTGGATACTGTCAACTCTGCTGGGAACATGCTCTGCTGAGGAGAAACTTTGTCAACCGCTTGGGGATGAGGATTCATGACTTGGCATCCGGTTCCTGTGACCTGCAACCAAAAATACACGTATGCCTCGGGGGAATTACTCGGTTTGAATTCACCGTCCGGGATTAAGCACATTCAAAGCAATTTTAAATGTTTTCCTGTGCAAATCATCTGCAAAAGCCACCATTATGTTCATATGCAATATGTTTTATCAAAAATTCGGACATTTTTGCAAACAAACTGATAAATGAAAAATAAAGAGGCTCTTTAACTGAATTATTCGACTCTTACTGGGAAGAAAATTTGTGCCAGGAATAGGCGAGTATATCAGGAAGCTGATCCCTGAAAAGAGGTGATCGCTATAAAAAGAGAACTATCCTAATGGCAATGGGGATACGGGGTCCCACCGAGTTTCGACTCTGCTATGGCTCGTATGTCCTCCAGACGCTCTGCTCATCTTGCTTTCTGAAGTGGATGATTAGTCGATCTTTAACCTTCAAAGATTGTCGGATTGAATGAAACGGTGATATAACACTGATGAACTCAGATCACAGTCATTCGCTTATTCCCTCTTTTGCGTGGACCGCCCTTTTGGGTTTTCAATCCACCGGGATACCCTTTTTTGCCTGAGCCGCCCTTTCGGGTTTTCGACTCACCGGGTGTACTCTTTTTTTATTTTTATATCCCTAATTTTTGCCCGAACCTTTTCATTCTCTTTTTTTTTTGTTCGTCGGGATGCCCTTTTTTTGCCTGGACTATTCTTTTTATCGTCCAGCGGGTCTATTTTATGCGAAGTATTTTTTTAACTGCGTCTGAGTTAATAGGGGACGGGAATCCTTCACCATCCATGGTTGTTAGCATCAAAGCTCCGCCATAGAAAATCCTTTTAACCACGTACGGACCCTCATAATTCGGTGTCCATTTGCCCCTATGATCTGTGTTGGGAGGAAGAAATCTTTTGAGTACCAATTCACCGACTTGATACCCCCGAAGGCGCACTTTCTGACCAAATACTTTCTTCATTCGTCTCTGACCGAGATACGTCAATTCTGGGTACGTAGTTCCGGCATAGCACCTTAATCATCGAAGACAAGGTAAGCAAAGCATCAACAAATTGGTTTTCTTCAAAAGAAAGTCAACAATCTTCTCGTGTAGTCTCTGTAAGGAGCCAGATGAGGCTGAGGTGTATACCATTTCCCGTTGGTTTGATTGATGACCAAAGTTGAATCCCCGTATACATCCAGGGTTTTAATCTGTATATTGACGGCTTCCTCAAGTCTTAGGATACAAGCTTCGTATTCGGCTTCATTGTTGGTGCAGGGAAAAGTTATTCTGGCACCAAATGGCATATGAACCCCCTTCCGGTGTGATCAACACTACACCAACTCCGCGACCATTGACGTGGACCGCCCCATCAAACATCATAACCCATTTGGATTCAGGGTCAGGCCCCTCCTCCGGGAGTGGTTCCTCTCAATCTTTCGATTTGAGAAACATGATGTCCTCATCAGGAAAGTCAAACCTCATAGGTTGGTAATCATCAATCGGTTGCTCTGCAAGATAATCTGACAAGACACTTCCCTTGATGGCTTTTTGTGAAGTGTATTGGATGTCATACTCTGTCAGTATCATTTGTCACCTAGTAACCTTTCCGGTAAGTGCTGGCTTTTCAAAAATATACTTGACTGGATCCATTTTTGATATCAATAGAGTCGTGTGAGTCAACATATATTGTCTTAGTCGGCGAGCAGCCCATGCCAAAGCGTGGCAAGTTTTCTCGAGCAATGAGTATCTTTGTTCACAGTCGGTAAACTTTTGCTAAGGTAGTTTATAGCATGCTCTTTTCGACCTGACTCGTCATGCTGACCGAGCACACAACCCATTGACCTTTCTAACACAGTCAAGTAAATGATCAACGGTCTTTCCTCTCGGCCTGTGGACTTGCCCCGATCTTGATCTCTTTCTTGTCGTCCTCGGTACCAATGTTGACGGTCTCAATCACTTCCTGGTAAGGTGTAATAGCTCGGTCCTCCTGTTTCAACAATCTGGCTAACCCTTCAGGCAATTCACAATCTTCCTCAACCCCTTCTTCGGCTTAATAGATAGGATTGTCGAAGTCATACTTGGCCATAGCAGTGTCGTTAGTAGTGAGATCCGGGTGGTCAGCTCTGCATGATGGAGGATCATGCTTTACCTTAGAATGAGAGTTTTTTTTTTAAAGAAAGAAAAAACGAAAAAAGAAACATTGCCATTTTTTTTTGTAAAAGTAAAAAAAACTGAAAGAAAGAGAACACAAAATTGTTTGCAAAAGCCGTCCTTTATTGATGATAAAAAGAATTGCGAAATGTAACTAAATGGATGGCCCTACAAATGAGCCGTTACACCTTGGGCAAAGTGTAAGACTTTATTATGCATGTAATAAAGGAAAACAATAAAAATCACTCTTTCAGTAGAGTAACCCGGACGGTTTTTTCAGACGACCAATTGTCGAGCTTTTCTCCCGGGACACACGGGCGAATCCAGCTATCTAAGTCACAGTCGTTGTCAGCCTTGTCTTCATCTGCAGCATTGACGATGTGGGGAGAAACCAAACCCCCGCTGGAGAGAGTACCGGTTTCATTCTTCTGAGATCCCGGAGCATACCCCAATCCAAACTTGTCTTCTTTGATGACTGGCTCCACAAATTTGCCCCAGCCTTGGGCATTACCAGCTTTAACCACTTCGACAACTTGCTTGTATGAAGAGATAGAAGTCTCGACCTTCTCAAACTCATGTGAAAAGACAGCTTCGGGCACGACCTCATTGATGTTGATGGCTTCGAAGCCCTGACACAACATCTCGTGCATCTCGCCATCCATCTCTACATACTTAAATGTAGACAGGTGGCTAACAAAAATATCCTCTTCACCACAGACAGTGACGACCTGACCTTCTAGTTCATATTTGAGCTTCTGGTGGAGGGTAGAAGTAACAGCACCGGCAACATGAATCCAAGGCCGACCTAGCAGACAGCTGTAGGCAGGCTGGATATCCATCACATAAAAGGTGCTCTTGAACACCTGCGGTCCAATCTTAACTGGCAACTCAACTTCGCCAAAGACAGCTCTCTTAGAGCCATCAGAAGCCCTCACAACTAAGTTACTTGGCCTCAGGATGGTGTCATCGCAATCCAACTTCGTTAAGGCTTTCTGTGGAAGAACTTTCAGAGAAGAGCCTGTATCAACCAAAACATGGGAAAGCACCACCCCTTTGCACTCCATTGTGATATGCAAGGCTTTGTTGTGATTCCTGCCCTCAGATGTCAGGTCATTATCGGTGAAACCTAGCCCCCGGCTAGCGTTTACATTGGAAACTACCGACTCCAGCTGGTTAACAGTTATCTCCGGTGGAACATAGGCCATATTCAGTACTTTCAACAAGGCTGCTCTGTGCGCCTCAGAGCACAGCAATAGTGAGAGAATGGAGATCTTTGAGGGTGTCTGATTTAGCTGGTCGACTACCTTGTAGTCACTTTTCTTGATAATCCTCATAAACTCATCCACTTCCTTCTCGAATGCGGTCTTAGGAGGATCTTCCTCAGTAGTAACCTCTTCGGCGGCCATCTGTTTCCCTTTAGCCTTGGCAGCTGCCTCGGCTTCAGTATTCGCGCGTAATGTTGATGGTGCAAATAGGCGTCCACTGCGAGTGAAGCCACCAACCCCTCCAACATTGTCTACAGCGGAGCTACCAATGTCAATGTCTTCTTCGTTAACTTTCTGGCCTTGGCAGTAGATATTAGCCCCATAGTGCCACGGGATAGCACTGTCTTTCTCATACGGAACGGGTCCTGGTATTGTGATGGTGATCGGACTAACCAAAGTCGGTTGAGGGTTGTCAGAGTAAATTGCAACTGGTGCTGAACTTTCGATGTTCACCGCTGCTGGTTCTGTACTTTCTGGGAAATATATTGTTGTCGGAGCAAGTCTCTCGGGAACACGTATTTCTTCAGGAGTGAAATAAAACGTCACCGTCGATACATCATTCTTCACTAGACGGGCCTGATTGAACTGAAGACAACCTTCATCTATCAGTTGCTGAATACCCCTTCTCAAACTGTCACATCCGTTTTCGGCAGCTTGACAATTTCTGCATTCTTCCCCACAGCCCGGGAAAATCTGTCCTTTCAGAAGTCGGTCTTTAACCACCGATAGCGAAGTCTTCACCTTAGTCACATCAGAAACCAAATTCAAAGTTTCCCCACTATCAACAGCATTAATCCTCTGCCCGCCGTGAGCCGGCATCGGGTTCTGGATAACATTAGGCACCGGAGCAAAATTGATAGCCTGGGCATCTCTCAAATCTTGTACCTTTAACTGGAGAGCCTTGCAATTATCTGTAGTATGGCCAGGTGCGTTGGAGTGAAAAGCACATCTGGCGTTGACATCATAACCTCTAGGCAAATTATTGGGATCGATTGGTGGGGCCAGAGTTCTCAACATAACCAGATTCATGTCAATCAGCTTGGGAAGTAATACTGAATAAGGCATTGGGATTGGCTCGATGACCCGGTCTGTCTGCCTTGGACGTTGTTGATAGTGTCTCTGCTGACCCGGATTACCTCCTTGTTGTTGATTCTTGTACCTGGGTTGTTGTTGCGGATGATATTGCGGTTGAGGAACAGGTGTTGGAATAGTGACTGCGGCCACTTGATCTTGATACTAACTAGGGCGTCCTCTACCCCTGCCTCTGCCGGCATACACAACGCTTGCCTCGCCTTCTTTTCTTCGCTGACCGTTACCAGCAAACGGTCTCTTGGGACCTGATGAGTTGGAAGCACTATTGTCTTGAATTCGGCCAATCTTCAACAGACTCTCGATTCTTTCTCCAGCAATTACTATCTCTGCAAAGCTGATTGACGGGCAAGCAGCCAATCTCTCAATATAATTGCCTTGAAGAGTGTTCATGAACATGTCCGCCATCTCCCTTTCAGACATAGGGGGTTGGACGGACGCAGCAATCTGTCTCCAACGCTGAGCATACTCTCTAAAGGTTTCCTTGGCAGTCTGAGACATACCTTGCAACAAGGTCCGATTTGGAGCCATGTCCAAGTTGTATTGATATTGCTTGACAAAAGCCTCTGCCAAGTCTTTCCAGCTCTTGATGGTAGTACGAGACAAATGAGAATACCATTCACGAGAAGCTCCAGTTAGGCTATCTTCAAAATAGTACATCCACAGCTTTTCATCTTCCGTGTGAGCTCCCAACCTTCCCAGATAAGATTGGAGATGAGTGCGTGGGCAAGAAGCCCCATTGTATTTCTCAAAAGTAGGGGGTTTGAACTTGTGAGGAATCCTTACTCCCTGAACCAGACCAAGATTTGTGACATCAAAGCCTAAGGAATTTTGAGACTCCAAAGATTTGAGCTTCTCAGCAAGCTCATCCATACGGCGAGTGGTCTTGAGGGCCTCGTCGTGCAAAGAAAATTGATCATACTGATAATCTTCAGTAACGGGGCGCCCGTTAATCCGAATTCCTTGATTAACATTGTACCTTCCGCCAATACTATTTCCAACATTCCCTGTGTTGCCAACATTACCCGGGTTTCCATCAGCATTTGCGTTACCCGCGTTACCAGTGTTCACAGAGTTATCAATGTTCCCAGGGTTACCAGGATTTCCCTCAGCATTTGGTATCTTCACCTTCGGATCGGGTCTCGGTTGCTCAACCAACTCCCTCATCTTTTCCTGGCCTTCTGCCATACCAATCATCAATGTCATGAACTGATCCATCCTTTCACGCATATCAGCCAACTCTTTCTGTACTTGGTCCATCACTAGTTGTGGACGATTTTCCTTTGTCGGGTACCTGTGGACTCGCTTGGGACCAATAACTGCCTGATACAGGGAACAAACATTAGACACTGCGGTGACACCTGCAAAACAGACAAGGGTTAATATGCATGGTATGCGATGCACTGCTTGTTCAGTTTTAAGGCACCCCCGTTTTGAAAGGGAATACCCTGCAAGCATGAGATGTTGGATGCAAATATGCAGATGATGTTATGCAATGCAAATGCATGTCAATCAGAATTGATGGATCCGCTTGAACATCTGTCAGGTTGCACTGCCTGGAGAGAAATTCACTGAGGAATGTAATACAAGACCAAAACCCTGCTTCAGAAAACCGGGTTGGTTGGAGGTTAAGGTTTCCTGAATTTAGCCCGCCCCTCACTAGTAGGTTCTAAGAACAGAAGTTCGTCAGCTTCAGCCCCTCAGTCGCGAATAATACGTTTACCACTGAAGGTTTGGTATTATTACGGGACAAAAGACCTCCATTGACTCCCCTCAACAGGACATCCTAATAGCAAGTTCCCAGTCTCGGGATCCTCGGATTGAGCAGCGAGAATGCGCCCACCAGAGCTAACATAATCACGTCTCGGAGGAGAGGCCTCGACTGAGTTCTCGGGAAATGGTCACCAGAGTCGACGATTTCTAGAGGAACATCCTGCCATTACGGAACACCCGTAAGACATAATATATCCAAAAGAAACCTCGTCTGGGTGTGGTTCTTCACGAACGACTTAACGTAGCAACACGCCATGCAAGCCTCATGATTATCCACTCTAAAACCTGTGTGTACACTTATCTCTCATAGAACACCCCATCCCAACAAACAAACAAACAGATCCAACAGATACAACAGATGCATGCGAGCAGGTAAGCAAATAAATGTACAAAAGCATGAACACCCAATAAACAAGAAATCACACAAGCTAGGAGGGACTCGCTTAGGGAAGATGGACCAGCAAGAGGTCAACTTCTTAGTGTCCCCAGCAGAGTCGCCAGCTGTCGCAACCTGAAAAATACAGTGCGCGAAAAAACAACCGGCGAAAGAAAATGACAGAAGAGCCGTCACCGTGCGTTATTCATCCCAAAGGAGGGAAAGGAAACGCTCGAAGTAAACCTGAAAAAGGAAAGGACAAGACGGGGTCTCGCAACCAAATCTTGGGTTCGGGAGTCGGTTATGCGAAGGGAAGGTATTAGCACCCCTACGCATCCGTAGTACTCTACGGGATCCACTTTTGTAGTTCTTGTCTAAAGGGTGTGAGTTTATCTTGTGCTGTTTACCAAAAAAAAAGGGTTAAATGAAAATGACTCGCGCGGATGTCGCATCCACTGCATACGTATCTCATCTGAATATGAGAATCAGAGTCTTCGTAGCTCGGCTGACCTATGGGTTGGGGGGATGTGTGCTCGCTAAGACATCGCGTCTTATGCCTACGTATCTCATCTGGCCTGAGAATCAGAGCAAAACGTAGTTCGGGTTACTACGGGGTTATGGATTGGGTTTTGGACGAACGACGTTACTACACAATCTACCGGATGCTCGACCTTTGGAGACTTACTCGCCTGTAGTAGAAGGAGTTAACGTGTTGCTTTGGGTTTTAGGGTTTGGGATGCTCAAGGGCAAAAGGCAGTCCTTGACGAAGGAACCGCGCTACCTGCAGGGATACGGACACATACAAAACAAACATGTATAAAGTAAATGTGCCAACAAGGGGCTCAGAAGTAAATAAACAAAAGAAAACAAATGCCTCCTATCGAGGTCTTCCAGCTAAGAAAGCGTTAAAATGCGGAAAAGAGGTAAAAGTACCACACGGATAAAGATCCGAAGTAACAGCAATTAAAGGAGTAAGAAACCCAGGGATCTCCCAAGCTAATGCCATCAAAGAAAGGTGAGTCAGTACAGGTAATCGGAATGAACCTCCAGGGGGTATCCCACAAATAAAGTGGGAAAACCACGCAAACCATCTCTGCAAGAGTCTGATGGGAGAGACCGGTTGAAATCAAATGGCACGACTGGGTTTGCAAGGCAATGTTAGGGTTTGCGTGAGATGAAAGTGTGTGAGTTAGATTGAATTTTTCAGAGCTGCCTGGGGGTTGCTCTGAGTTCTCTGTCAGGTTTCTCTCCAGGTTTTGTCAAGGGTTTTGTTTCAAGGAAACCTCAGAGTATTTTGTTTCTCTTCCTTTTTCTGTCTGATCTCCCTCTTTTATAACCTGATTTTCATGGCTTTGTGGGCTCAAATGAGAGAGGTCCAAGTCCAAGTTTTTTCTATTATATTTTATTTATTTTTTTATTATTATTTTTATTTATTTTTTTATATTTATTTTGTAAAAAATTATTATTATTATTATTATTATTATTATTATTATTATTATTTTTTTTTTATTATTTTAAAAAAAAAGTTTCTTGGATCTAATTCTGATTGACATGATGAAATGCAATATGAAATGCTAAATGAATGCATGAATGAGGAGGGCAAATTTTGGGGTGTTACAAACAGCACCTGCAAAAGAGATCGTTAGATAAAAACGTGCCCCAGGCGTGCCAAGATTTCAACACCTGAGTCACTCAACCTTCCAAATAAGATTTCAAGTTTTCAATCTTATAAACATGCATTGGAAGGGACCTATATGTCTTAAAATGCAAATATTCTTTATCAAAAATAACTGGATGTTTTTGCAATCAAAGCGGTAATGAAAACAAAAAACAAAATTATTTGACTGAATATGCATTTTATTGATTAAAAAAGGTGGGGCTCGTAATTGAGCAATACACAGGAAGCAATCCCTGAAAAGAGGTAATTGCGCACAAAAGGAAAATCTACCCTAATGGCAATGTGAAATCGCGATCTCATCGAGTTCCAACTCGGTTACACCCCATATGTCCTCAAGACTCTCCGTGCTTTCTACCTTCTGAACAAGACGATTCCGACTGATCCCTGCCGGGGATTATCCAGGATGTCATAACCAAAGTACAAACGATCATGCTGGACGCAGTTGTTCGTTTCAATCCCTCTTTTGCCTGGACCGCCCTTTCGGGTTTTCAGTCCACCGGGATACCCCTTTTTGCCCAAGTCGCCTTTTCAGGTTTTCGACTTGCTGAGTGTACAGTTTTTTCTTTTTATCCCTAATTTTTGCCCGAACCCTTTCCTTCTTTTTTTTTTCGGTTCGCCGGGATGCCCTTTTTTGCCTGGACTATTTTATTCTTTTCGTCCAGCGGGTCTCTTATACGAAGTATTTTTTAACTGCGTCCGCATTCACAGGGGATGGAAAATCCTCACCATCCATGGTCGTCAACAACAAGGCTCCGCTAGAGAAGACCTTCTTGACCACGAATGAACCTTCATAATTGGGTGCCCACTTGCCCCTTCGATCGTTTTGAGGAGGAAGGATCCTTTTCAACACCATGTCTCCCACGTGATATACCCGAGGTCGCACCTTTCAGTCAAAAGCACGCTTCATTCGTTGCTGGTACAGTTGCCCATGATAGATGGCCGCCAACCTCTTTTCCTCGATCAGGATCAACTCTTCATACCGAGTCCTTACCCACTCAGCCTCTTGCAATTTCACGTCCATCAGGACTCTCAACAACGGGATTTGGACCTCAACCGGTAGCACGACTTCCATCCCATACACAAGCGAGAATGGCATTGCCCCAGTAGACGTACGCACCGAGGTACGATACCCATGCAATGCAAACGGCAACATCTCATGCCAGTCTTTATAGGTCACAACCATCTTTTGCACAATCTTCTTAATATTCTTATTGGCTACCTCAACCGCCCCATTCATCTTCGGACGATAAGGAGAAGAATTGTGATGCTCGATCTTGAATTCGCGGCACAGTTTTGCCATCATCTTATTGTTTAAATTAGAACCATTATCAGTAATGATTCTCTCGGGAACCCCATATCTGCAAATGATGTCTCTCTTGAGGAATCTGGCAACGACCTGCTTCGTCACGTTCGCATAAGAGGCTGCTTCCACCCACTTGGTGAAGTAATCAATAGCCACTAATATGAACCGGTGCCCATTCGAAGTCGTAGGCTCAATCTTTCCGATCATATCAATGCCCCACATAGCAAACGGCCACGGAGATGACATCAAGCTCAACGGATTAGGAGGCACGTGCACCTTATCAGCATAAATCTGGCATTTATGACACTTCCACACGAAATTGAAACATTGGGCCTCCATCGTCATCCAATAATATCCGGCTCTCAGCAACTTCTTCACCATTGCATTCCCACTGGCATGGGTACCAAACGACCCCTCGTGTACTTCTTTCATCAATTGGCTTGCTTCTCTATCATCAACACATCTGAGCAAAACCCAATCGAAATTCCGCGTGTACAAGACCCCATCCTTGTTTAGATAGAACACCATGGCCAACCTCCTCAGAGTCTTCCGGTCCTTCTTGGATGCTCCCTCAGGATACTCTTGGGTTTCCAAATAGCGTTTGATATCGTAATACCATGGCTTCTCATCATCAGGTGCTGTGTCAACAGCAAACACATAAGCCAGTCTATCCAGACGCCCCACCTCAACACTAGGGAACTGATTCCACCACTGCACCTTGATTAACGCAGCCAGAGTAGCCAAAGCATCTGCCAAAGGATTCTCTTCTCTAGGCACATGATGCAATACCACCTTGGTGAAGAACGTCAACAATCTCCTCGTATAATCCCGGTATGGAATTAAATGAGATTGATGCGTATACCATTTCCCGTTAACCGGATTCACAACCAAAGCTGAATCTCCATATATAACAAGCTTGTTAATACCTCAGGATTGGCATTAATTTTAGAAAACAAATAATGTAATCACCTCTGTTGTTTTAATATGTTGGGTTGAAGAAATTCAACATCTGGACCAACATGTCATGTACGACGTCACGACGTCAGGTCTGTGACATCGCACATGTGTAGGAAACTGAATTAATTAATTCAGTATATGTTCTGGGATCAGCAAGGATATCTGGTGAATATCCTAACTCCCAGGTGGAGGTCTTGAAGAATAAATCAGAAGATATATAGGCTCAAAATATGGAGATATATATGGAGAGAGTTTAGGAACTTGAAGACCTTGTTTGTAGCAGAATTTTTCTGCTGAAGTTGCAACAGCATGGAACAAGTATGCTGCAATTTTCTGAAGGCCCAAATCCAGTTGGGTGATTAGGTTATAAATAGCTGATTGTAATCTAGTTTTTGTAAGCCTCTTAGAATGAATTTTTAGGGGTGTGTGTAAGGTAAACCTCTCAATCTGTGGGAAGGTTACCATGTGTTTCTCAGTGGTAAACCTGAGAGTGTTTGTCACTCAAAGCATGTAGGCAAGAGTGATTATGTTCTTGAATGAAGCTGTGAAGCAAGTTCAAGGTGTTTGCACATTACATTGTATTTGTAGTGATAGGAATGGAAACTGGAGGTTTCTATCTAGGAGTTCCTAGGTATAGATTGCATTGGGTAGGGATTAAGTGATGAGTTGTAAACGGGGGAGTTTAACTCTGAATTGATACTACTAATAGTGGATCTTCTTCCTGGCTTGGTAGCCCCCAGATGTAGGTCATGTTGGACTGAACTGGGTTAACAATTTCCTGTGTTTGTTTTCCTTCTGTATGATATAATCATGTCTGCCATAACTAAGCATGTATTCCAGTCTGTTCATCAAGATAATAGCAGACCTGATACATAGCCTTCTATTGGAATGTCAATCAGAATGTTTTGACATTCATCAACAACAGCACATACTGTTTAATAAGCTGATGCATTCAGTTCAGTATGTAGTGAAGTCTGGAGTTCAAAAGCACACCAGACCTGGCCAAAAAGGATCTTTGTGAAACTGTCAAACTGGATCCCTTGACAGTTCTTCCTGTAAGCTGATACTGAAGTAGAGACTGGTTGGTCTTTTACAGTACAGCAAATTTAGCACAGTCTGTTTTCAGGAACCAAACAGACTTAGCATATGGTTCTGGACTTGGATGTCAAACGGAATGTTGTGACATTCACTCATGACTGCATATGCTAAATTGTTGGATGATTAGTTTTCTGTTTCAGGATTTTTCTCAGGCTATTCTTCAGGAATTCACCAGCGGATCTAAAATCTAGGAAACTAACAACTAAGCTACAATTAATGAACCTGGCAAATAATCTATTTGTTGGCTCCTTAATAAGTGAAGATTAGTTTAACTTGTTACAACCTTTAATTTAGGAAATACAAGTACATGACCAACAAACTGGAACAATGTAACAGATAATGTTCAAAACAGGATTGAGACATCATGCTGATATCTGTGTAGGAAAACAACAGAAGTGAAGGTTATGGTGCACATAACTAAGGGTTCCTCCTTTCTAGGATGTCATAGAAGGAGAGGTCGTGACACTGTGAAAAGGTGCACATTAGTACAGAGTGTAATAACTGTCTTGCTGTAATAGGTACAATGTTAGATCAGATGTCGTGACTTGAAGTAGAACATCTGAATACTGACTACGCCAGAATTTCAATTGGTATCAGAGCAGGCATCCTGTTCTGTCTCTGGATGAGATCCATGGGTGATACTTTCTGGTAGCTGGCAAGGAGTTATGTTAGTACTGATGCTGGAACCTGTGTAAGGTTTTGTAATTCCCTGAATGGTCCCTTGAAGTAGGTGGATGGACTGTTCATGACAGGAATGGTGTGTACCTGTCTCTGGAGGTTGGCTATTGGCCTGTGTGTGGGACAGCTGTGCCAGTACTAAAACACATTCAAACCTGGTATGGTCTTGGAGGCCAATCTGGTGAAGTGTGTGTTCATAGGTTGAGTTGTATTATGATTTCCGCTGCATAATACATGGCAAAACTCAAACTCTGATGTAGTTTCCCCTCATGTGGATGAAAGGCTGCTGTGTTCAAGATCTCATCATAATCTACTGAAGATGTCAAAGATACTTGAGTCCCCTCAAGTCCACTCATCATGACGTTCTCACTTCAGGATGGTAAGAGTCACTTAATCACTGATTCTCTTACTCTCTTGAGTAGTGTATATGAAGACCTTGAAAGGAAGGTTTGTTCTAAGGAGGTGGAACCATTGTTCTATGTGATGTTAGAACATGTTGTTCAACAAGTATGCAGCTACTGGTTGAAGAGCAGATGTTTTTAGGGTCCAAACAATGGGATAATTCTGTTTGGAACCTACTCCTGACCTGGAAGAGGAGACATCTGTGTGTGCTAAGTTGACAAGAGCAGGGTCAACTGGGTGTGTGCTCAAGAAGGTCATCCCTAGAAGTTGAGCTGGTTGAGATGTGACATTGTGCAATCTCCTGCTGTTAGGCTTCTCCCTGCAGTTTGATCAGGGTTGGATAGTTGTTCCCTGAAGTACTATGGTGTGTTGGAAGACAAGTCTCCTGGATGTTGGCAGTCAATAATGGGGTAACCTGACTGTGATATCATTTAAGGGGGTTATAACCATGAATCTTGGTATTCAAACACCACGTTCAGAAGTGGCAGTTCTTACTAGGAGTGAGAATATGAAGATTCAGAGGTTGGTTGAGGTAATATGCTCTGGCAATGCATATCTACTATTGACTGGTGATGTTTGTCTCACTAGTACTTATGGTCAGCTGAAGTCTGATTGGTGTGATTGGAGGAGTTAGTTGCCACTGGTAAGGGATGGTGGATGTCGTGTTGAGACATTTGTGTGTAATGCATGGATATTGGTGTGGAGTTTCCATGATTGTTAATTTGAGGAGGAGTTTTGGTTAACCTCCTCACGTTTGGTCAGCCTAGGGTCAGGTTGGCGGTTGACCTGTGTCACATGGGTTCTGGTTGATGTGTGACACATTTGCAAGGAAGGATTCATCTCTCTCATTCCTAAGGGTGAATCTAATCTGGAAAGAGTCTCAAGACTATTAATGTGCTTGCAAGCAGAAGATGTTGACACAAGAAGAGTATTTTCAAAGTATTCTTATGGTGGAAGTATCTGAAATGATGATTGGGAAAGGATTTAAGATCAATGTCTACTTGTGCCAAGTGCAAGTGTTTAATTGATTATCCTTGGAGCTCAAGATAACTGATGTTCTTAAAGATGTTGGAACATCACTTCTTCAAGACCCTGTGCAGAATCACAGGAAGGACAGTACATTGGCTTATGATCTATCTCTTTGGTGGCAGCAAAAGCATATGATCTCTGAAAAGGTTTCCTGGCAAGAAACATGTTCAGCCTTGGTATGTACAAGAAGAAGAAGACATCATAGTCTTGATGGTGGTTACTTGGATCAGTTTATTTCTGATCTAGGTAAGGAAGTGCATTAGCTTATGCACACTGTGAAGTCAAGAACAAGTGGCAGCAGTCTTGACATCATGGAAACAGCCTTGCCTTAGGATGTGGAATCCTTGGTAGAGCTGAAGGGTTAGTTTCTAACTGGTCCTTCTGAAGACTCATACATCAGAGTGTCTGATGTCTTTGGAGAAGAAGCAGGGATTCATCAAGGTGTAAGCTTGGATGACTTAACTGCAAACCTGCAGGATGGAGGTTGTTTACTCAAACTTGGTTCCACAATCAAGTCTATGAGAACATTGAACTCTTGTTCTGTGAAGGGAGGAAGTTCTTTCAAGTGGCAGAAGAAGGAGCTGAATTCAACAGCTGGATGTCAAAACACAATGTTGTGACATTTGGTTCAACATCAGATTCTTAGTTGGTGAAGTGGCGCATCAACTTGAGATAGAAAGGTCTACAGGGTTGTAGATTGGATACTTCAAAAAGCTTGAAGTTCAAGTCTCACTTGGAAGGTCAGAATATCTTTGGGAGAAGTCTGATAAACTTGGGGAGGTCAAAAAGCAGCATTTGACCTTTTCATATGAGAATTCATGAAGGAGGTAATCAACCAGTGGCAGTTGGTCTGTCTCAGAAGTGAGTTCGAAGAATCAAGATAATCAACATAAGGCAGCTGGTTATTCTTGAGGAAAGTCTGAGACAAATTACTTTTGAGCAGAAAAGTAGCAAGTTGAAGACTAAAGGAGGTGTTTTCTATTCATCCCTTGGAGCTTGTGGTAGGAGTTCTGAGTCATCTATGGAAGATTATCTCATGTAATGGGATGAAAAGGTGTATGTCCCAACTTATGTCTGGGTTCTTCTTGATCAAGCTGGCGACTCAGTGATATTTGAAGACTATCAGATGGTGTTCCCTGTTATGTGTGAAGGATGTCCTAACGAATGTTAGAACATTTTGTGAAATGGCTTTCTGTTCTGGTTAGAAGAGAGATTGACACAGAGTGTGGATGTGTTCAACCAAGAGGGTTGAACAGAGGGTGCGCTCTTGAAGACATGAAGATGAGTCTTATGTTTTCCATTCATCAAGTGGGTTGAGTTCTTTTTGAATCAGGGAGAAGGTGAAGGTCCAACCATGTTGGATATGTGTGACCTCCAAGAGAGTAGGTTGTCCATGACAGGGGGAGTTGTGCCTTTGTGCTGCAAGCAATCACCAAGCTTGTGGTCTATGTGTTCCCAGATGACTAGGTAGTTATCAGGATGCTGTGATGTACAGCAAGGCTGAGTGAGCAGAAGAATGTCTGACCGGATGTCATGACATTGCCCTGGACAGTGCTGTTAATTCCTTCTGAATCTTAAAGTCATTAGGAATTATGAGGGTGATGTGGCCTAGTCTGATAAACCAGAATAAGCCTGATGGCTACAGCTGTGTGGTACAGGGGGAGTAACCATCCACTGAAGTGTGAAAAGTTGGCTGTAGCAGTGCTAGGTGTCAAGCCTCTACTGGAGGAATGACAGAGGTCTTGGGAAATGTTGAAGACTGGCTGAATGCAGGAATGTTAAGACATCGAGTGCAACGTGTCTGACTGCATATATGGAATGGTCTCCATGCACTGGAACGGCTGTTTTGGAAAAGAAACAGTCAAGAGCTATAAAAGGCATTCAAAGATAGTCTGAGATTTTGTTGGTGATTCTCTGACTGTTTCTCAGCAAAAATAAATGCATCTTGACCAAGCATTTATTTCTACCGGATATTCCTAAGCACAGGCTGGACTATTTAAAGGATGCAAGAGCCCCCCCTTCTCCCCACAACAGATACACTCCAATCTCATAATCATGGGGTATGTTAAGGTCTGGGCAAGCTGCGCCTGGATCTGGTTTTGTGAAGGATGCCTTTACAAATGTTTAGCTAAAAAGGGGGAGAGAAAGAAACGTCCTGGGGTCGAGAAGCAAACAGATCACTGTGGTAACAAATAGAAAGTTGGGGTTGGGGTTAGACACAAAATTCACCAACTGAATTACCACTTGTGTCTTGTGATCTGAGTTAAGAGAACAGTTGTGCCCTGTGATCTGAGTTACATTGTCTATGTACTCAGCATTACATACTCTTCAGGAAGCTCTCCTGTTGAAGGGAAGGGTTCTGGAACAACTGAGCCTTGTTTCTCTACTTCCTCATGTACACCAACATTGGTGTTCATGGTGGGGGAGATAATAACAGAGGATTATTTGTTTTAGCTAAAATTTGCTAAAGGGGGAGATTGTTAATACCTCAGGATTGGCATTAATTTTAGAAAACAAATAATGTAATCACCTCTGTTGTTTTAATATGTTGGGTTGAAGAAATTCAACATCTGGACCAACATGTCATGTACGACGTCACGACGTCAGGTCTGTGACATCGCACATGTGTAGGAAACTGAATTAATTAATTCAGTATATGTTCTAGGATCAGCAAGGATATCTGGTGAATATCCTAACTCCCAGGTGGAGGTCTTGAAGACTAAATCAGAAGATATATAGGCTCAAAATATGGAGATATATATGGAGAGAGTTTAGGAACTTGAAGACCTTGTTTGTAGCAGAATTTTTCTGCTGAAGTTGCAACAGCATGGAACAAGTATGCTGCAATTTTCTGAAGGCCCAAATCCAGTTGGGTGATTAGGTTATAAATAGCTGATTGTAATCTAGTTTTTGTAAGCCTCTTAGAATGAATTTTTAGGGGTGTGTGTTAGGTAAGCCTCTCAATCTGTGGGAAGGTTACCATGTGTTTCTCAGTGGTAAACCTGAGAGTGTTTGTCACTCAAAGCCTGTAGGCAAGAGTGATTATGTTCTTGAATGAAGCTGTGAAGCAAGTTCAAGGTGTTTGCACATTACATTGTATTTGTAGTGATAGGAATGGAAACTGGAGGTTTCTATCTAGGAGTTCCTAGGTATAGATTGCATTGGGTAGGGATTAAGTGATGAGTTGTAAACGGGGGAGTTTAACTCTGAATTGATACTACTAATAGTGGATCTTCTTCCTGGCTTGGTAGCCCCCAGATGTAGGTCATGTTGGACTGAACTGGGTTAACAATTTCCTGTGTTTGTTTTCCTTCTGTATGATATAATCATGTCTGCCATAACTAAGCATGTATTCCAGTCTGTTCATCAAGATAATAGCATACCTGATACATAGCCTTCTGTTGGAATGTCAATCAGAATGTTTTGACATTCATCAACAACAGCACGTACTGTTTAATAAGCTGATGCATTCAGTTCAGTATGTAGTGAAGTCTGGAGTTCAAAAGCACACCAGACCTGGCCAAAAAGGATCTTTGTGAAACTGTCAAACTGGATCCCTTGACAGTTCTTCCTGTAAGCTGATACTGAAGTAGAGACTGGTTGGTCTTTTACAGTACAACAAATTTAGCACAGTCTGTTTTCAGGAACCAAACAGACTTAGCATATGGTTCTGGACTTGGATGTCAAACGGAATGTTGTGACATTCACTCATGACTGCATATGCTAAATTGTTGGATGATTAGTTTTCTGTTTCAGGATTTTTCTCAGGCTATTCTTCAGGAATTCACCAGCGGATCTAAAATCTAGGAAACTAACAACTAAGCTACAATTAATGAACCTGGCAAATAATCTATTTGTTGGCTCCTTAATAAGTGAAGATTAGTTTAACTTGTTACAACCTTTAATTTAGGAAATACAAGTACATGACCAACAAACTGGAACAATGTAACAGATAATGTTCAAAACAGGATTGAGACATCGTGCTGATATCTGTGTAGGAAAACAACAGAAGTGAAGGTTATGGTGCACATAACTAAGGGTTCCTCCTTTCTAGGATGTCATAGAAGGAGAGGTCGTGACACTGTGAAAAGGTGCACATTAGTACAGAGTGTAATAACTGTCTTGCTGTAATAGGTACAATGTTAGATCAGATGTCGTGACTTGAAGTAGAACATCTGAATACTGACTACGCCAGAATTTCAAAGCTTCTTGATCCTCAAATCAATCGCCTCTTCAATCCCCAAGATACAAGCTTCATATTTAGCCACGTTGTTGGTGCACTCAAATGTTAGCCGGGCAGCAAAAGGAATATGAGATCCTTTCGGCGTAACCAAAACAACACCAACTCCGCTACTATTCACGTTAACGGCCCCATCAAACATCAGAATGCATTCGGATTCAGGGTCAGGCCCCTCCTCCGGGATAGGTTCCTCACAATCTTTCGATTTGAGAAACATGATGTCCTCATCAGGGAATTCAAACTTCATCGGTTGATAATCCTCAATGGGTTGCTGGGCGAGGTAATCAGACAATACACTCCCCTTGATCGCTTTCTGAGAGGTATACTAGATATCATATTCAGTCAAAATCATTTGCCATCTCGCAACCCGTCCGGTCAATGCTGGCTTCTCAAAGATATACTTGATCGGATCCATCTTGGAAATCAACAAAGTGGTATGAACCAGCATATACTGTGTCAGTCGGCGAGCAGCCCATACCAAAGCACAACAAGTTTTCTCGAGCAGTGAATATCTTGTTTCACAGTTGGTAAACTTTTTGCTAAGGTAGTATATGGCATGCTCTTTTCGACCAGACTCGTCATGCTGTCCCAATACACACCCCATAGACCCCTCGAGGACTGTCAAGTACAGAATTAACGGTCGTCCCTCCACAGGAGGCATCAGAATCGGAGGCTCCTGCAAATATTCTTTTATCTTTTCAAATGTCGTTTGGCAATCATTATTCCACCTGGCAGTCTGATCTTTTCTCAATAACTTGAATATAGGTTCACACGTGGTTGTTAGGTGAGATATGAACCGTGAAATGTAGTTCAATCTACCTAAGAAACCACGAACCTCCTTTTCTGTCCTCGGTTCAGGCATCTCTCGTATTGCTTTTACTTTAGCAGGATCAACCTCGATTCCTCTTTCACTCACAATAAACCCCCAGCAACTTACCGGACCGCACTCCGAAAGTGCACTTGTTCGGATTCAACCTCAGTCTAAATTGTCTCAACCGGTCAAACATCTTGGCCAGATCTACCAGATGCCCCTCTTCTGTTTGGGACTTTGCTATCATGTCATCAACATAGCATTCGATTTAATGATGAATCATATCATGAAACAAAGTCACCATAGCCCTCTGATAAGTAGCACCGGCGTTCTTGAGACCGAATGGCATCACCTTATAGCAGAAAGTGCCCCACGGTGTAATGAACGTTGTCTTCTCCATATCATCTGGCGACATTTTGATTTGATTATAGCCAGAAAAGCCATCCATGAAGGAAAACACCGAGAATTGAGCTGTATTATCTACCAACACATCGATGTGAGGTAATGGAAAATCATCTTTCGGGCTAGCTCTGTTCAGATCCCGGTAGTCCACACACATTCTCACCTTCCCATCTTTCTTCGGGACCGGCACAATATTCGCGACCCAAGGCGGATAATTAGTGACAGCGAGGAAACCAGCATCCAACTGCTTCTGCACTTCCTCTTTAATTTTCATGGCCATCTCAGGTCGAGTTCTGCGCAACTTCTGCTTCACTAGAGGACAATCTTCTCTCAACGGTAGCTTGTGCACAACGATATCGGTATCCAACCCTGGCATATCCTGATAAGACCAGGCAAAGATATCAATATATTCTTTCAACAATGCTACCATTCTGCTCTTGGCGTTTGCCTCCAAAGCAGCCCCAACTTTCACTTCTTTTCTGACCTCCTCGGTACCCAGATTCACAACCTCAACTTGCTCCTCATGCGGCTGAATCACCTTCTCCTCTTGTTTCAACAACCTGGCTAATTCATCCGGCAGTTCACAATCTTCTTCGTCTTCTTCCTCGGCATGATAGATCGGATTGTCGAAGTCATATGAGGGTGTAACAGAATTGTTATCAATGAGATCCAGCGAAAGATCGCATCTGCATGAATGTTGATTCATGCATTGCTTTAGAACCGGAACGAAGCAAACGAAAAAGAAAAATGAAAACAAACATTGCCATTTTATTTTTGTTTAAACTGCAAAGATAAATGAAAAACAGGGAACACCGCTTTTAATGAAAAACATCCTTTTATTTATGATGCAAATATTGCAAAATGAAACACATGAGGTGGCCCTTACAATGAACCATTACGTTTCGGGCAAAACGTATGGCTTTCATGCAGACAAAATTGAAAAACAGGAAATATTACTCTTCACGTAGAGTGACAGTGATGATCTTTTCGGCCTTCCAGTTCTGGATCTCCATCCCTGGTACGCACGGTTTTATCCATTGATCAATCTCACAGTCACTGTCGACCTCTTCACCCACCATACAGATGTGATCTGGATCCAGCATTCTAGCACTGGTGAACGTGAATGACGTACGACGTCCTTTGCCCTGTCCAGACAAGCCTCGGCCCGGCTGATAACCAACCCCAAATCTGTCTTTCTTAGCAGCGATATCCATCATCTTCCCCCAACCAGGAGCTTCTCCATTCTTCACCACCTCAGCAGTCTGTTTGTACGAAGAAATGGACGGCTTCTCCTCTTTAGCAAAAATGGCATTCTCCACCTTGACGGTTTCGAATGCTTGACTTGGCGTTTCAACAATTTCACCGTCCATTTCAACATATTTGAACGATGATAGGTGGCTGACGAAGATGTCTTCTTCCCCACAAACCGTGACGACCTGCCCGTCCCAGATATACTTCAGCTTCTGGTGCAAAGTCGAAGTCACTGCCCCAGCAGCATGTATCCATGGGCGACCCAACAGGCAACTGTATGCCGGCTGAATATCCATGACATAGAATACAGACTTAAACACCTCGGGCCCAATCTTCACCGGGAGTTCCACTTCTCCAAACACATCCCGCTTTGAGCCATCAAAAGCTCTAACTATCAAGTCCGTGGGCGTCAAGATCAACCCTTCACAGTCCAGCTTCGCCAAAGCCTTCTTTGGCAACACATTGAGCGATGAGCCGGTATCCACCAACACGTGCGAAAGCACCGCTCCTTTACACTCCATCCAATGTGTAATGCCCTATTATGATTACGTCCATCCACAGTCAGATCAAGATCAGTGAAACCCAGCCCATGGCTGGCATTGACATTTGACACCACCGTCTCCAACTGATTGATCGTGATCTCTTGAGGAACATAGGCTCTCTTCAGTATTTTCAGCAAAGCCTCTCTATGCCCCTCGGAGCTCAACAACAATGACAAGATTGAGATCTTGGATGGGGTTTGTTGCACGTGGTCAACAAGCTTATACTCTGACTTCTTGATGATTCTCAAAAGTTCTTCAGCTTCATCATCAAGTTCTCTTTCCGACCCACCAGGCGCCGGTGTCACCACAGGAGTACCCTCATTTACCACCTGCTTCCTTCTTGCCCTGGCTAAAGCCTCTGCCTTTTCTTTCTTTTCTTTTTCTCCTTCCCCACTCCTCAAAGTGTCCGGTGCAAACAACCTTCCACTGCGAGTCAAACCACTGGGTCCGGCATTATCCACCTTTGAAACGATGGTTTCACCTGCAGTCTGATCATCCAACTTCTCCCCATTGCAATAGACCTCTCCCCCATAGTGCCACGACACGGCATCATCATTGTCACAAGGAATTGGCCCAGGTACCGTGATAGTAACCGGAGCTGCATCTGCCAGCGTTGACAAATCGACCGGATCGAAATAAATGGTTATGATGGAGACATCTTCCTTCCCCAAATCAACCTTTTAAAATCGGAGACTTCCCTCATCCATCATGCTCTGAACAACTTCCCTCAAGAATACAAACCCATTGGGAACCACAGTGCACGCAGCACAACAATCATCACAACCCGGGAAGACCCCATTCTTCAACAATTTCCTCTTGACCTCAGCCAAAGGAGTCTTCAACTGGCTCACATCCGTCACCCAGATTCGGCCCTCACCCTGAGAAATTGCATTCACCCCCATTTGACCATGCGCGGGCATGGGATTAGCATTCACATTTGGAGAGGGAGCAAAATTGATTGCCTTAGAATCCACCAGGTCCTGGACAACATGCTTAAAAGCTTTACAATTTTCCATATTGTGTCCAGGGGCACCAGAGTGGAATTCGCATTTGGAATTCTCATCAAAACTAGCCGGCCTCTGATCCGGTCTCAACGGAGCCAACGTCCTCAGCTGGACCAACCCCAAGTCTTTCAACTTTTTCAACAAGAACGAGTAGGTCACAAGTGGTCTATCAAATTGACGATCATTCATTCGTCCTCTTACTTGATACCCGGCCCTCTGCGGTCTCTGTTGAAATGGCTGTCGTTGTTGTTGCAATTGTTGTTGTTGTTGTGAATTATCAGCAGGAATGGTTACCGCAGTAGTGTGCTGGTAGTAACGATCCCTACCTTGCCCTCTCTGGGTATACACAGCACTTGTATCACCATCCTTCTTTCTCTGGCCATTACCAAAGGGCTTCTTCGATCCAGACGACGAAGCGTTACCCTGTATCTTCCCTAGCTTCAACCAGCTCTCAATTCTTTCCCCAGCCACCACTATATCAACAAAGTTGGTAATTGGGCATCCCACCATTCTTTCTGCAAACATCCCCTGAAGGGTACCCATGAACAGATCAGACATTTCTCTATCTACCAACGGAGGTTGAACCCTGGTGGCCAACTCCCTCCATCTCTGTGCATATTCTTTAAACCCCTCATTAGGCTTCTGAGACATACCCTGCAATTGGGTACGGCTAGGAGCCATGTCAGCATTAAATTGGTATTGTTTAAAGAACGCATCACCAAGATCCTGCCAGCTCTTGACATCAGATGACCTCAATTTGGTGTACCATTCCAAAGACCCCCCAGACAGACTGTCCTGGAAGAAATACATCCAAAGCTTCTGATCCATTGTATAAGCAGAAATCTTTCGGACAAAGGCCTGGAGATGAGTTTCCGAGCAAGAACTCCCATTGTATTTGTCAAACGCAGACGCTTTAAACTTTTGTGGGATCACAATCCCCTCAACCAGCCCCATGTTCGACATATTGACAACCCCCGGAGTAGCATAGCTCTCTAGAGCCCTGATTTTCTCCGCCAGCACCTGAATCTCCTTGTTTGGTGGTTGAGCACCCCACTAACCAAACTGTTCATTCAGCATGGAGAACTGATCCGCTTCTTTGTCTTCCTCTCTACCCTCCTCAGCCCCGAAGAAAGGAGGAAACAGACTATCCTTCAGATTGTTGTTCACCGGATCCGGTCCACCGCCTGTAGCAGCACCAAAACCACCACCATTATTGATCACCACCCCAGCAATAGTCTTCTTTCTGAGATCTCCTCCATCTCTAGATCCACCGAGACCATTGTTGGACACACCCTCCTGATTATTACCACTGTTAGCAGCTGAAGCCCGCTCGAGCTTTTCCACCTTATCAGCAAGTGCTTTCTGTCCCAATGCCAACCCTTGCATGACGTTTATCAGCTCACCCATTTTCTCCTTCAACTCGAGAATATCTGCGTTGGGTAGATCCATCAGCTTGGATTTGTTGCGCCTGGTAGGGTACCTGTGTGGACGTGCTACGTGCAAGGGAATGATTCTACGTGCGCGAGCAATGATTCCTGAAACAATCAAGCACGTTAGAAACTGACACCTGTAAAATAGAAGACAAGTTATTATGGTTCATGCATGAATGCAATGTCTATCCATATGAGGAACACTCTGTCTTTCGATCCTGGTTTCATCGAGACAGAGAATAATTTGCCAGCAACATTCTGATGTCAATCATCTGGTTTCACCATACAAAGCAGAGAATTATGATTTAGCAAAGAATCACCCAACCATGTGTGTGTTATGTGAGTGCATATAGGAAAGCAAATAAAGCTTGAAGATCAATAATCAACTGATAATAACCACTGCATATCACAAGTGCACAATATGTGCAAAAGTCATACATCAGGCTGATACAGATCAAATTACAATTCTCCAAAATCAGAAAGAAAATACAAGCAAGTGAATTCCGTCAACATGCCTGACGGTAATCCAACACAAATAATAAAGGTCTACACCAAAGGAGGTTCCACAGACGGCTCTACATCATCGACCATCTTGGTAAACTTCACGGCGAACCTGAGCTCAATATTCTCCTGCTCCAATCTTCCTATCTCCTTCTGGTGAATCTTCATCTGTCTGAAGTAATGATCCCTCTTAGCAATATAGTGATCTCTCTCAGTAATAATCTTCGCTTTCTCAGCTTCCCATTCTGTAGCAAGGACTTTAGCTCTGACATCTCTCTGATTCTTCACAAGGATTTGTCTCCTCTTCTCATCTTCAATATCCCTCCAAGCTCTAGCTAGCTTCTCCTTGGTAATGTCATGCTCCTTTGTAGACGACTCCAACGCTTGGCTGATCTTGCGGTAATAAGCGGTGTCTATCTCAAAGCGCTTCACCTCCATGGCATGTCTCTTATCCTGATCTTCTATTCTCCCTTTGATTTCCTGATTAGCCATCTGAATCCTAGCAACACTCATCTCCAATTCAGTATTCTCTGCTCACAACTGATCTCTGGCTTTCTTCATCTCAAGGAACTCTTCCATGCTGACAGAAGAACATGGCCCCTCAATCAAAGGACACAAAGGATCACCCCCAGGGAATGGTAAATGCGTGAGCTCAATCCTCTTCCTAAGCCAATCATCAAATGGGGGAAAAGACCTGCGATTAACCTTACCAAAAGGAACCTTGCCCTTCCTCTGAATATTGCGCCATGCCCCGGACACCTGCCTCAACTATGATGGATTACCCTCAGCTGGGAAGTAGAAAGACTCCTGAATCTCACCCTCGAGAGGAGGAACCTCCATGGCAAACCCCATTTGTCTCCTAAGAAGCGTCGGGTTGTAATTAATGCAACCTTGAACTCCTATAAGAGGCACATTGGGAAAGCTCCCACAACTGTAAATGAAATTTCGTCCAGCCATACCATTGTGAGTCCAACCTACGTCCTTGGCTCGTAAACCCATCAACTTGGTCGCCCAATTAACCGTAGGATCAAGAGAAACAAAAGCACCTCTGGAAGGCAGATATCCCATGAACCACTTGTGCAACAGTTGAGCATAACATCTAATCAATCCCCCACGCCGCTTCTCGTTCCGATTATGGACCGAGTAATACACATCCCCAACCAAGGTAGGAATAGGATTCCTCTGCACAAACACCCGGATGGCATTAATGTCCACAAAGTTCTTCTGATTAGGAAACAGGATGATCCCATAGATGCTCACAGCAATCAAAGCACAAACGGCCCTCCAATTACCCACAACAACATGCTCTTTGGCTTTAGCCTCCAAGAAACTCAGATGGAAACCGGACAACTTTCCCTTCTCCTTCAAACCTCCCTTAGTCACTTCTGGGCTCAAATAAAGAGCACGAGAAATCTCAGCAACATCAAGTTCATCCTTAGTGACGTAGAACGGAATCTGGTCCCTGATCGGAAGACCCAGGATGCTGGCATAGTACTCCATCAAAGGTCCCAACAAGTAATCCGGGAACACAAATCACCTCAAGCCCGGGTCATAAAACTGGAGAAAAGTGTGGAGAGCACTCTTATCTATATCAGTAAGCCTGAAAACCACCTTCAGAATACCACCATAATCCTCACGGAACATCCCCACATGGTCAGGTGTAATCAATGCTATCATATCCTTCAACACATCAATCTCTGGATTGAAGAAACTGTAGACAACGTCATCTTTCAAGTCGGGCCTCATATCTGGAGCAAAGAAGTCTCTCAACCAGGATTTCAATCAAGAATGTCCCCTGCATATGGATAAACATGAGTTAGATGCAGATAAATGCAAAATGTGAATGATGCTAATGTATGAATGCAATGCACTGTGCCATCCTCTAAGTCATCTGAACATCTGTACTGAAGCCCTGGTCTCTGAACTGATCACAACCATCTGAGGTACTGAGTAACCACCAATCCAACTCGGGAGTTCCGAAATAAACGGAACCGGAGAATACATCACCATCATCACTGGAGAAATCACTGATCTGATATCAACACAATCATCTGTACCAACCCAGGGAATCCTGAAATGAACGGATCCCCACTAATAAATATCACGGACTGAACTCCGGCGTCTCGGAAATAAATCCATAAATCCGACTTATAAATAAGACTCTGATCAAGAACTGAACCATTAGTCACCATCAAAGTCACCATCAGAACATGCATCTGTAAGAATCAACCCTCCCCTCACAGGTGAATTCTAATAAGGTCATCCTAAGGCGGATAATGGTCTCAATAATCGGACAAGATACTCAACGGGTTTGCCCTTTCGGGTGTGCCGTTGTAGCTCTCATAAGATCATCTAAACCAAAGATCCGGGAAAGAACAGTCACCGAAGTCAACAGCTCTAAAGAGATAACCCAACCAAAGTGGAATACTCCACCCAGAAGAACTCTCTCAGAAGAACCTCGTCCGACTTGTGGTATGTCACGTCGCAACAACATGCTGATCCAACATGTGAGGAGACGTGAGACCACTCTAATCCTAGGTGTATACTCGGGCCCGGGTTTTAGCCCCACTCAGAACACCCACCCCAAATCAGAGGAACCACCTGTACAGAAGTCAGCACAATGATAGTATGATGCATGCAAACATCTATGCAAATATATACAATCCCAATATAATAATCATGAATGCAATAAATAAAGCAGCACAAGCAACCAAAACTATCCTAGAGAGCGCTAGGAATGACTCGCTTAGGGAAGATGGACCAGCAATAGGTCAACTTCTAATTAGTCCCCAGCAGAGTCGCCAGCTGTCGTAACGCGAAAAACAACCGGCGGGAAAAAACAAACAAACAGAGCCGCCACCGTGCGTTATTTATCCCAAAGGAGGGAAAGGAAACGCTCGAAGTAAACCTGGAAAGGAAATGGTCTCACGACCGGAGATTACAAGGTACGGGAGTCGGTTACGCAAGGGGAAGGTATTAGCACCCCTCACGTTCGTCGTGCTCGACGGAATCCACGCTCAGAAGAATAGAATAAGGTTGCTAAATAACTGCTCAAAAAGAATGCACACACACTGGAATAGAACACAGATGGAAGAAGACAGAAGCGGACTCGGCAGGATGTCGCATCCTGGGCCTACGTAGTTTGTCAGAAACAAACATCAGAGTCGACGTAGTTCGGGGAAATGGGAAACGGGCTCAATAGGATATCACATCCTATGCCTATGTATCTCATCTGGAATGAGAATCAGAGCTACCGTAGTTCGCCTAACGCACGCCGAAACAAAACACACGTAAAGACGCTGAGACGTCAAAAGAAACTCGCAAATGGAAACAGACTGCCAATGGCTGGCCTTACGTCCGACTCCGAACAAAAGAAACACAAACAGGAAACCAAATGCCAATCGCTGGGCTTATATCAGACTTCTCACAAAGAAACGCAAATAGGAAACCAAATGCCAACCGCTGGACTTACATCAGACTCCAAACACACAACAAATAGGAAACTGAATGCCAATCGCTGGTCTTACATATGACTCCTAACACACACAAAAAGGTTATCAAACAGACAAGCTAATAGGGAGTCTGGAACTCGAGCCTAATAGCTGTCAAGCAAACACACACAAAAAGACAAGGTTTCCCGGAGAGATCTCGCACGATCTCCTACCTACGTACCTCATCTGGTATGAGGATCAGGGCGACGTAGTTCCCCTTAACAGGGGAAAAACTTTCTCCTAACCAGAGACCGGGAAATAACGAACTAAAAGGGAGACTGACTCGAGCCTAATAGTTGTCATGTATCCACAATAGTCCTAGGTTGAGGTTTCTAACAAGAGTTTGACTCACACAGGCAGTGAGTCAACTCAAGTCTTTCTCTACGTACGTTCAACTTCCTCAAAAGTTGATCATACGACTCCTACAGAAAGGAGATGAGAAGCGAAACAGATAAACATCAAAAGCAATCAGCACACATTATACGCAAACAAGGGGGCTCAAGCAAGGTTGGGCTTTAGTCAAGGGGTCATATCGACCTTGACAAACAAGCCAAATACTGGAATGGGTGGTCAGGCTCTTAACCTCTAACATTGAGAGTTAGGGTGAGCAGATGAAATGGAGATTAGGGTTATGCCTCATAGCTCTTAACCCGGGCCGGGGTGAGCTTGAATTAAAGAATGTGTGGGAGTCCAGAATGTGGGAGTCTATTCCACATGACTGACACAACAAGATTTTGGGTTTTTATTCAAAGTGCATCAACACATGGTGTGAGCAAGATGAAAGACACGACTGAATAGCAGGGGATGGATTATACATCCGTTTTATCTGCCAATGCCTCTTCACTTAGGAGGTCTTTGAAGTACAAGGCACAAAGATAAACAAATAAAAACATGGCCTCTTAAGGAGGGCTTCAGACAGGTGCCTGCCAAAATAACATGACAGGTCTTCCAGACTACATGGAGAATAGGAAGTTACCTAAGTGGTATGCCAACCACAAGCAAAGCAAAGAAACTCAAATAATGAGTTAAAGAGACTAAAGTACCTGTGTAAACAACCAGACAATCAGTATAGTATTCAGACAAAGCTATCAGAAAGTCCAACAGTGAGACAACCAATCATCAGACAATATCAATGCAAGGCATGAGATGCAAGCAAACTAAATTAATTCATCATCCACAATACCTACAAAACAGCAAGGTTAGTCAACCAAAATAACTTGTATCTCAAGTGATGAGATCACATCAACCAATGTGGCTAATTGCTTGAAACCTGAAACACAAAGTCCAAAGGATGAGAACAAACCACTAGCTCAAAGGCTAGGGTAAAAGGTGGGGCAAAAAGTCAAAACAGAACTTGATATTCAACATGAAGCAACTACATTCACTCAAGAACATGTCCTAAAAAGGACCAAATCAAAATCATTAAGCAAAGTCATGTAGTGAGCAAGAGAAGACAAAGACAATTTCAAAGCATTCAAATGATCATCAAGAATCAAAATTCCATATCAAAACAGAAATGAATCAAATAATTCTGGAAATTTTCATGAGCACACAACATGTCCAATAAAATCATCATGCCAAAAATCATAAACAGAGGAGCTCATTTGATATGGATATGAAAATGCACAAGTTAGACATCCAATTGTATGACACAAATTGTCACACCTAAAGTACATGTGTCCCAAACAGTGAAAACAATAGCAAAAAATGCCAAATAAAATCACACAAATCCATCATCATTTTAAGAATCATCATGCAAAATTTCATGGCATTTGGATCAATATTGAGCATTTCATGATAGAAAGAATGAAGCAATGTCACATATGCACACATGATCAATCAATCCCACACAAATCAAATTCCAGAAAAGATAAAATCATGAAATCCACACCAAAAAAATAAAGGACATTCCAAGGATCATTTAGCAAAAAGAATGGAATTATTTGGATGATTTTTCAATTTAATATGAATTTTCAAAGTTTGGAAAAAAATGTTTGAATAAAATGTGGCATGGCATAGAAAATCATGGAGGGAAAAGCAAAAAATGAGAATTAATTTGAAATAGTGCTTCAGGCAGGAATTGAAGTGAGTAAGCGCTCAGCACAAAAAATAAATCTCAAACGCGCCCAGCAGGAATCGAACTTGCTCCTTGTACATTCAAAGCGCGCCAGACCTAGACTTAAACCCGCTCGGCCAAGGTTCTTGCTACAACAGTCGTTCCGGTCGTCTTCTCCGACCATGTACACGGCGGAGCTGCAACTTTTTTTTTTCCAGAATTTTACAAACTATATACCGTTGGAAAGGTCTTGATGAGTACATTCCAAATATCATAAAAGTTAAGCCTAATTCATCATCTATTTTCTGGATCAAAAGAAAATAAGTTTCTAGATCTAAACTTTAATCCAACATAACTTCTTCATTTTTCATCCAAATTTCATGAAATTTATATCAGAATTCTCAGTGATGAAAGATCTACAAGTTTATGTACATAAAATCAAGATTTATGAGATTCGAATTTTTGACCTCTTGAAGAGCAGTGGATGAAAACAGTGTGTTCAAGCTTCCTAAGCCTCCAAATCTCCTTCTCCACTCTTGTTATGAAGCTTGATGTAGAAATGGATGCTTGCCACGACCTAGATCTTGCTTAATTTGCACTTGCCATTGATGTGTTCATATGCTTGACATGCTTCAAACCTTGCTCAAATTCCACAAAAAATGGATGAATCATTCTCCAAATGTCATGAGGATGATGGATCTATCAAAAAAATGTGTGGTTGTGTGGAGAAAATTTGAATTCCAATGAGAGAAAAATTTGGAGGGAAAAAGTTTTCTAGATCTAGAATTTGTGATTATGAACAATTCTGTTATGATTTGGTTTATATATGCTCTACTAATCACATCCAAATTAGAATTAGGCATGAGTTAATTAGGATTAGTGAAAATGAGAGGTGTTTTGCAAATTTGGAAAAGTGTGGTGCATGGCCTAATTTGGACGTGAATAGTAACATGCAAGCATCCAATTTCACTCAAAATCACCTAATGAACACAATGGAAATGGTATTTTGTTCATATGATGCACCAATTTTAAATTCCTCAATTTCCCTCCAAAATTCACTTGAATTAGCACATGAGCATATGATTAAATTTCATGCAATGCAAGATTGGATTTGAAAAGCATAGGTCAAGACAAGAATTTTTCAAAAAGAGTGGCTTCATTTGGAGTTTTGAATCAAAAGTTATGGCACTTTGAAGTTCCATGCATACTTCATGATCATTTGCTCATATCTCCTCAACCATTCATCATAAATTCATGATCTTGGACTTTTTGGAAATGGGAGAGAAATATCTTCAACTTTCATGTTCAACAAAAATTCATTTGAAGCTTCTTTAATGATGTAAAAGCAAGTTGAATTTGAACCAAAATCTTTCCATTTTTGGAAACTTGAAATTACAGGTCACTTTCCATTTTTGGAAAATTTTGCACTGACCTCAAATTCTTCAAGATATATGTTTATAATGACAAATGAACCTCTTTTGAACATGAATGAGATGTTGAAACTCATTTCTCCACCTCACAACCCTCAGTTGACTTTCTGTTGACTTTCTGGTTGACAAATGATCTAGAAGTGCTCTGATCAGCTTGGGCCTCCACCACTTGGGGAAATGGCTCCGAAATGAAACCCTAGCTTATATAAGCTCAACATGATAATCATATGATCCTCATCCAAGAAATAACATCATCTCTTTGAAAATCCGTGGCTGAAAGAATGCAATTGATTGGGGTTGACCAGAGGTCAAAACCCTAATCCCAAGGAACCTGAGCATGAACTCTGAAACCTTTGATAAGGACATAACCATGATGATGATGATGTACCCTTGCAATCAATATAATGCTCCACCTTTTGAAGGGCCAAGAAAACCCTAATTGAAGCACAAACCCTCAGATGGTTGGTGATCAATCCATGAGACCCCCAGGCTTGAATCTCTTAACCTCTCTATCTTCTGAGAAAGACTTGGGAGGATGACTTGTCTATTCACATGATATGCAATATGCAAATGCCTAATGTCCTACAAAATGAAATGCAATATGCTAAGTTAGTCCCAAGAAGAGGAGGGCAAATTTTGAGGTGTTACAAATGGCACCACCACCCTTTGCATTCCTCATATGCAAAGAAAAATAAGTGTCACCCAACAGAGTTGGAACGAGATTAAGAGTAGAGAAAATCCTAATATCGTTCATATCCACAAACTTGTCGATGTTGGGGAACAATACCAAGCCATAGATGAGAAGTACAAATAGGGCCTCAAAGGCATCCTCACTCATGGCCTTCCCATACATAGTAGCTTGAGCAATGAGGAACTCAGAAGGGAGGCCTTGAATTCCACCTTTGGTAGTCATATGAGCACCAACCAGAGATTCATCTATATGAAGCATGTCCGCTATTTCTCGAGAAGTAGGAATACTCTCGAAGCCACTAAACGGCAACTGGTCTAGAATAGGTATACCCACAAGGTAGGCATACTCCTCAAGTGTAGGCAAAAGCTGAAAGTCCAGAAATGTGAAGCAACGGTACAAGGGATCATAAAACTACACCAATACACTCATCATCCCTTCATCCACCTGAGTAGTCAGAAGAGGAAGAAGCTTCCCAAAACGAGTCTTGAAACCCAAGGGATCTAGTACATAGGATGTCAGATTCTTTAACTCTTTCAAATCTGGTTGTCTGAAACTGTACTTCTTTGTATTCCTTCTTTGTCTTTCCATGTCTGAAAATTTTGCAAATAAACCCCTTAAGTTCCTTGAACATTTTCTTTATTATTGATGATATGGATGCAAATGGGTGCATGAATGCATGAATGCAACAATCACACTCAAGGATTAAGCAAAGTACACCAAACAAAGGTCATGGGATGGATCATGTCATCCTTAATATCAATCATCTATTTTGGTGGATTATGGTTTACACCTTATCAACACCCAAGTTCCATTGATATTAAGGATACGTGAACGGATCAACCATGAATCAAGGGTTTGTTGCAAGTCACGAGCATGGAGTCTCGGTTAAGAACTACCCAAAGGGAGTGTACTAGGGTTTAAACCTGCCAGACATGTTCTACAAGAGGCTCCCATAGTCATCATCTCATCTTTCGAATAAACGACTACTCGTTTTCCAAAAATATCCTCAAGAGAGACTCTTATGAGTGTAGTATCGCGTAACAATCGTATCAAATCTTACATTTGAACGACTTTCGCACTACATCCTAAGAATAGGCCAAGATGGGCTTGGTAAACTAAGGTCCCTGGCTTCTAAGATCTATATTGGAAAGAGTAATGTCTAACCACAACTTACTTGTGTGATATTATTGATCCCAACATGACCTCCACCAAGTGAATGGACTCGCAAGTCAACTTGCTAAGGAATAACTCCACACAAGTCAACAAGACTACGCCATTCTCCTAACCTAAGTGCACTCGAGTCCGGGTATAGAACTCATCTCACAAAGATCACCAAGCACACAAGGAATTAATATCAAGCAATTCAACCATTACCTACAATACAATAATCCCAAATTACACAAAAATATGTCACAAAACAATACAATACAACAAGTATGAAAAGTAGGCAAAACCCACTGGGCAAATGCTATTCTGTCCCTAGTAGAGTCGCCACTTTTCTGTAGCGGGGTATTTGTTACCATTAGAGATATTGACTAAATCCAAGGTAAATCATACAAGTCGAGTCGCCACCGCACTTCTATTTATCCAAAGGAATGGTTAGAAAGCGAACAAAAACCTAAAAGTTTTAACAAAAACTAGTAAAAGAGAAACAGAGATCTGGGTTAGGGGGTTGGTTATGTAATGGGAAGGTGTTAGGCACCCAAAACATCCTAGGTACTCCTAGGGAGCCCTTTTCACATTTGTTGTAAGGTTGTGGTTTTGTAAAAATTTGTTTGTGCAAACATGATTGAAGAGATGAGAAAAGAATATACAAGTCTATTTACATTTTGTGTTTGGATGGATAAACCCATTGCCTACGTACCATCTTAAAAAAGATTAGGATCAAAACCTCGTAGTTCGGGGTAAAAATCTCAAAATGAGTTAGTGAATTAATTGGTCCAAAAGCCTTAAGGTCTTTTGTTATCCAAGGGAGAAAACTCAACCTAAAACCACAAATCCACCATGTGAGGATAGCTTCAACATGCTAGTGAGGGGTTAACCCTAAAATAAGCATGGAAGACTCATTGTCCATCACTAAGGATATAGGTGAGTATTACATCTACCTCAAGGATAACTCAAACCTAATAGCTAAAGGTTATGGAAAATTTGATTAAGAAAGTGGCCATTGGAACCACAAAAAGACATTTGAATGGGTTATATTTACCAATTAGAAGTATATACAAAAATGGTCAAAGTTAACTTAAAGATTCAATTCAAAATAAGTGTTATGAAAAGAAGGTTTGAAAATCAAAAGCCTAAGGCTTAGATTTCTAATGTTTGAAAACAAGTGTTAAATGTTTGCACAAAAGTTTTGGCTTGGGTTAGAGTGGAGGGAAGAAGAAGAATGGCTAAGTCCTAAGCAAAGCAAAAAGGTGAGGGATAAAGAAATAAAACCACAAAGCAGTTCCTCTCTTGAGATCATATGGATGATCCAAGTAGCTCCCATCCTTTGGAATAAGCAATCACACAAAGTATAAATTCAAGCAATCATCAATCAAAGTGAACTCTTGGAAAGACTCCTCAATGCATCTTGGATCTCTCTCTCTTAGAAGCTCATGGTAATGGTTCCCCAAATAAGCTCAAGTTAGAACTCCTAGCACAGGAAAACACACATCAAAAGGTTCTATAATACAATCAAAGAATGGACAAAAGGGAGTTTAGAATATGGTCCTTTCAATGTTCATCTTCAAGCTTAAGCATTCTAAAGGCTCAATGCCTAGTTGCTCTTTGACTTTTTATAGCACTCTAAAGGCCCAATGCCTAGTTGCTCTTCAAAATCTATTTGCTTGGGTAAGGTCCTAAAGTCTAAGTCCACTTTGTCCATTTTGCATTTGGTCCACAACAATCAAAACAAAACACAAGCACAATAGTATATACACGAATATGTGCTCAAGTGAGCAAAAGCCAAATGGCATTAACATAAACATGTGCTCAAGTGAGCAAAGGAAAAAGTAAATGGATAATATGTGCAAGAATAGTAAATTGCATTAAAAGTAAAGAGCAAAAGTAAATGTTAATTGTTAATGGTTAGTGTTAGTAGTTAGTGTGCCATAAGGCAAATTTAGCGATATGTTAAGCAATCGTAATTGGACTTATGTAGAAGTCACAACTATCTGAGGCCGGTCAATAATAATGTAGGCAACAACACAAGTTAGAAGTCTTGATTAGTGAACCAAGTTCCAACAACTTGCCATGCGAAAAAGAAGAAGAGAATTGCTCTTGTAATGGTTTAAGCCTTTTACATGATTTAGAAAACAACCTATCCTTAATGCAAAGCCATTCACTTGATCAATTGATCAAGATGAATTAGATTTGAATCAAGGAAGATTAAGTCTCCCTATTCAATGCTAACTTATCAACCTTCAACTCATTGATCAAAGAGAAAGAAGAAGAAGAAGAAGGAGATGAAGAATGGAGAAGGAAATGGAAAAATCAAAATGCATAAGATGAAATAAGATGTATCAATCCATATGTATTGACCAAATGACATTGAAAGTCAAAGTCAAACAATGAGAAATCAGAATTGAGATGAAGATTGGAGATCAAACAACAAGCAAAATATTTTTGGCATTTGTTAATATTAAAATAAACTTGAATTAAAAATAAAAGAAAGGTCAAACTTCAAAATCACTTCAAATCAACCTTGAGAGGTCCAAGTGATTTATCCCAAGTTCAACAAGGTAAAACTAAGTTTGACAAAAAATTTCAGCATTTTTAAAAGTCAGAAACTATTTTTAATCAATTAAAAATGAATAAAAATCACCTAATTGAACTAAAATCTCAAATGAATCTCAATTCAATTAAAAAATTGATGAGAATATTTTTCATAGATCCATCATCATTCAAATAGGTTAGGAAAATATTTTTGTATTTTTTGAATATTATAAACTAATTAAAATGAATTAAAAATAACCAGAAAAGAGAAAATTCACAAAAAATATCAAATGATGAAATAAAAAATATTAAAAATCAAAATTAGAAACTAGAAATTATTTGGAGAAGAATGCAATTGGTCCCATATTTTTTGGATTTAAAATGAAAAAGATATGAATTTTTGAAAATAATGGAAATAAAAGAAATTAAATCAGAAAATCAAAAATGCCAAAAATCCAGAGGCGTCAGATCTGGATTCATTAATTGATGTGGCATATCTGAAGGCAGGGAGACCCGCGCGCATGGTGTACTTGAGTCAACAGCATCACACATAGCCTTTAAAAAAGTCATAACATTGGATGCATGAGATTCAATCTGGAAACAGGAATGGACGCTCCTGATTGAATCTGGAGACCAGACGGTGGCCAGCGCCACCGTCTTCTCCGGCCAACCTCCGGCCATATCCAAAATTTGCAGAGCTTCAAATGGAAACCAAAACGCACGATCCATACATCTTTGGAAAGCTGGGATGATGTACATCATCCCTGTGCCACTCAATTCCACTCTAGATCTCTATATTGAGAGAAATGAGAGATGGAAGTTCTGTGGTGTTCATCATGAACTTAATGGATTTCAAAAATTAAATGCACAATCATGATGCCTCTATTGAGAGGACTTCAGCCAACACAAGATCCAAGCAAATAGGTCAATATATGATGAGTTTCGAAGAAAATACCAGTTGAAGAATAAACTTGACTTCTGGAGATTTGAGCTTGATTCCTTGCTTTCTTTATCAAAACAGAAGATCAATGGAGTAAAGGGTGAAGGTCTAGAAGCTTTAGATCCAAGGATTCAACCAGATGTAGTTGAATTTTGAATCTGAAAAAAAATGAAGAAAAGTGAAATAGCTTCTTTGGTGAGGTTGGGGAATCACTTCAGCAGGGTTTCAAGCGCCTTTAGGTTGGTTTATGATGGAGGTATGCGCCTCTATTTATTGCAAAACCTGATGCAAGCAAGGTGAATTTCGTGTGCATGAAAGTTGAAGGCCTCCATGCATGGGCCTGTACAGGCGCATGGAGGGCCCAAAAGCCAATGCAAATGGATGCTGAAATGATTTGGAGAATGTTTGGACGTGTGGTTTGCACTCCAATTGCTTGCATATGAAGTTTCACCATGTCATGCATAATTGAACCAAAAGCTTCTCCTCTTCGAAAATACCATTTGCCAAATCCAAACATGATCATGTGAGTAATGGTTGGAAAGGTTTTGATGTAAGGAACAATTGTTATGTTGGGCAAAAATCCATTTGAAGTGTGGAAATTGGTGAAATTTGAGTTTAAAGTGCAAGGTGCAAAACATGTAAAGGCAAAGTTTCTAAATTTGGCCAATGTTCAAGCCCTTCGGTTTTGATGATGCAAGCCTCAAATGAAACAACCTCCGACATCAAAGTTGTATATCTTTCCAAGACAATCAAAACGGACTTAAATTTTGCATAATTTGGATTTTTTATGAAAGAGTTATGGGCACTTGAAGTTAGACTTTTTTGCCTTTCAATGCATTTGGTCCAAAGTGACCTATAATGTTTTGCATTATCACATGTATTTCTTTTGAGATTTTGAAATTTTGTTCAACATAACATTTGAAGTATACATCTTAATATTTTTAATTCATTTGATCCCACCTCAAAATCATAAAACATGAATGAGTTATGTCCTTGGGAAGTTGACCCAAAATTAGGGTTTCAGTCAAAATGACCTATAATGTCTTGGAATGGGAGATGACCTTCCAAGCTTCAAATCATTTTTTTATGAACATGAAAGTTGTTCATATTGTCCTTAAGATCATTTTTTCTTTTGGGATCATCTCCATTTGACCAACACATAAAAAGTTAGGTCTCAGTGCATTTCAAAATAGTAAGATGAATTGACTCATCAACTTCTCAAGTCCATGACTCATATCTTGATGAATTGATGATTGACGACACTCGAATAAGTTAAAATATGCATGAAATGAAGAATTAAAGAACTTCCCTTGATTATATTTGACCATGGGTTGAGGTTGCTTCAAGAGCAAGGCATTGTGGCGCACAGATGAATTAGGGTTTCTCTGGGGGAACAATCCTCAAACCCTTTGACTTGTTTTGGTCAAAATGATGACTTGAGATGCTAGGGAGGCATATTTGATGGATGAGAGCTTTGGGAACCATTACCATACTTGCTATCATCTTCTCTTGGCCATATCTCTGTACAAAGGATCTCCTTGAAGCTCTTGACCTTGTGATGGCTCAAGCTACAAACACAGGATGTTAGTGACATATTTTTGTGCTTTTGGTTAATAAATAAAAATGAGAAAAGAAATGATATACAATTCAAATATGCTTGGTGATCTCAAACCACTCACAAGAAGTCCCACTCAAAGGTAAGGGGAACCAAGATGCTTATGATCCTTGAGGCAATGCAGATGCAATGTTATGATGCCATGAGGGATCTTAGGGTCAAAATTTGGGGTCTTATAGTACCCCTCACAACCTGAACAATTACTTTACGCGTAGGGCTACCCCTCACAAAGAAAAACCACACGTGCCTCATTTGACGCCTCTTCAACCACTCTTATATAGATTTCTGGCCTAACGGTCACTTTTATGTTTCTCTCACCAGGCACAACCTGCATTTTATCAGCCACACTCCTATGCATTTGTCTGCCCAAATAAAAAAGTTGTCATTGGACAAAGTGAAGGGTGACCCCTCGAAATGCCCTTTTCAAAATTTGAAATTCTGAATTTGTTTTCTCACATCAAGTGTTGCGAGGGGTCACCCCTCGTACACTTGTTTTTAATTTTATTTTATTCTTACTATTTTGCGAGGGGTTACCCCTCGTATCTTTGTTTTTTTTTGCATTGCAAAGGGTTTCACCCCAAGCAATGTAATATTTTTTATTAGGGGTATAATCCCTAGCATATTTACCTAAGAGCATGTTTCTTATAGTATTTGGGCTGAACAATGTTCAATGTCATGTCTGAGACAAGTTTCTTCTCTTCAGAATTCAAACGATATACAATAGGGTGACCAACTAACTTGTAACCTAAATCATAATTATGTATACCACAAATCACATTAAATTTTCATGTATTATTCGCCTATAGGTACCTGAACAACTAAAAAGGACACTCATATTTTCTCGTTCTAGTGTCAACTTATTTCACATCTCATTATCACAAATGCTTTACTTCTATCAGAACCATAATCCAACCTCCTGATTACAATGTTGAACCCTAATTTCACAATCTTTGTGAGAACCCATTGAAGAATATGTTCATGTATAACAAACTTATTTTTATTTGTATATTAATTTTTAACATATATATGGACATCACACTGTTTAGCATCTATAGATAGAGTGGCGTCGGAGACAACACATGGTGCATAATAACTACATTCAAACATAATAGAAGCAAATTTAAATTCCATAACAGAGAAGTTCAAATTTCAATTTTGGACACAATATAAACGTAATACATATTTTGAAGGACACAACATTCATATTTCAACCTAAAAATTTAGATGATTTAAAGCATTGAGCAATGTAATACATGCACATTATCTGAAATTCCAACTTCCTTTACTCCTTTTGATGTCAAGATACATAAGAATGTTGTTTTGAAATAAAAATCTTAAGCGAAAATGGAAGGAGATTTTTGTATGGTTTTTTTAAGTAAGGTGTTTTGATCATGAAAAAGTTAAAGAGGGGTAAATGCAAGGTGGCACTGTAAGACCCAAATTTTGACCCTAAGATCCCTCATGCTATCTCATCATATGCATTATCATTGGGATCACACCTTGGCATCCTCCTTACCCCTCATTCATTGGGTTTGCATTGGGATAGGTCACCAAGCATTATTTATTGTATCATACTTTGTTTTTATTTATTTACTAACCAAAATACCAAAAATATGACATTGTATAGTTTAACTCTTTTGTAGGTAGTGTGTATGCTCACTTATGCTCTATCAAGCTCATATCTAGGGTTTGAGACCCTCAATGCAAGGATCTCAATCAAGAAATGGTTCACATTGGCTCTAGACATCATATACGAATCCCTATGACCTTTACATGTCATTTTGATCAAGAAAACATCAAGAGTTTGGAGTTTGTTTACTTTGGAAATCCTAATTCATCTAGGTATCTTGTGTGACTTCTTCAACAAGTTTCTTTAACAATTAAAAAAATATTTCAAGGGATACTTCACATTACATCATATTGTACATATATGATCCTCCATGAGTCCCAACATTCAAGATAATGTCAAGCTAGCAAGTTGGCTCATGGTGGTTGACTAGAGAAAGTCAACTGGTCAAAATTGGGGTTCCCTAGACCCTATCTCCTACAATATTTGTCATATGAAAATTACTCCAAGACAAAAGTTACTTAAAATGAAACTCCAAACAACTTTCATGTTGAAGGCAAGAGCTAGTTTTGCTTGGAAAGTCAGTTTTTATGGTGAAAGATTATAGGTCATTTTGTCTAAACCCTAGTTTGGAGGTCAACTTCCCAAGACCATAACTTTCTCAATATTTATGTGATGAAAGCCATTCAAATTTCATGACACAATTCACAATGTCTACTTCAACTTTTATGTTTGGATGAAGTGCAAATTCAACTTGCAAATGCATATGCCAAGAGAAAACATTATAGGTCATTTTGGGCCAATACCATTGAACAAGTGATTTTCCTCAACTTCTAAAATGTATAACTCCTTCATGCAAAATCCAAATGGGATAAAACTTATGACCACATTGAATAGGTTTGAAAGAGATACAACTTTGATGAAGGAATGTTTCTCATTTGAAGTCCATAGAAAAAGTTATTCAAGGTGGAAGAATTTAACATTTGACTTGATACTTAGAATTTTTTTAAATATGTTTGATTTCCCAAACTTCCACCTCAAAATTCACCATGATCCAAGATTCAAATGAAAAAGTGTTTAACATGAAAGTTGTTCCCTTTGATCTCACTTTTCCAAAACAGCCAAGATCATCTCATTTGGATAAAAATTTAAGGACTTGTGCATGGGTGTAAGTTGAAGCCCCATTTGGATAATTTCAAGTTCCATTTTCCACACACACTTGAATGAGCTTCCAACATGATCTGATCATGATGAATATTGGATTATGGATCAGAATACATCATCTCATGGGCCTAGTACACGCCTATGCATCCATGCAAGAGGGAATTTCAAATTTTTCCAAAATTGGAAGTGTGTGAAAATCAATCTCATGGCCTATAAATAAGACCCTCATTGCTCATAATTAAGGACCTCATGCCCAAGATTTGAACCTGCAACCATAAACCCTCACCATTGAAGGATAAACTTGAGGATTTTCTTTGAAAATCGAGTTTCAATTCTCCATCTGTTTTGAGATTGAAACTCCAAGAGCCCATCCCTTTCCTTAATCTATTTCTCTTCCATCAAGCATCTGAAGCAAGGACAAGTATAATTAGAAGCAAGATTGTGTCAATCTGAAGCTCCATTGAAGGTGAATTTTCAGATTTTTCATCTCTTCGATTCTCCCCCAATTCTCCATTATTCTTGTGGATTTTTGGTTGTCTGAAGTCCTACCAATGTAGGCAAGAAGATTGAGTTGCTTTGAGGTCAAATCGAAGCAACTCAGTTCATGATCCTCAAAATCCAAATCCCTGTATCTTTTTATATACTTGGAATTTGACAAAATTGAGGGCAGATTCGTGCTCCTGAGCATATTTCCTTCAAAATAGTGTAATCATTTTCCATTTTTCTTTGAGTTGAGCTTGGACCAGTCTGGTGGTCCTCATCGGAGAAGATGACCGGAGCTAGGGCTCCGGTGGTGTGCTGGCTTGTCCAGAACCCTTTGATCTGATCCACAACTTCTAATCTCATCCATACAAAGTAATTACCACGCGTGTGGGACAGATGACTCATGTACACATGGAACACGCGTTTTCATCCATCTGATCCGCCACCCAATTAATGAAGGAGATCAGATGGCTCACATTTTTTTGAATTTCTGAATTTTCCATTTAATTGCTTATTTTTCATTAAATCATATTAATTTCATTATTGATCAAAAAATATGGGACTTTCACCAAAAAGTTTCAAATATTTTTCTCTTTCATTTTCTGAATTAAAATTATTTTTTGGATCAATATTGATCTTTTTCATGATTTTAATTGTTTTTGTGTATATTTTTAATTGTTTAAAAATACTTCTAACTTTTCAAAAATAATGAAATTTTTTCCCCAAGGTCCTTTGACCTTGTTTGACCTATGATAAATCTCTTGGCAATTTATTTGGTGTTTTGAAGAGGATTTAGGTTTTTGATCAAACATAATTTAATTTAATGTATTTTAGTTTGAGTTTTTAATTGTTTAACTGTGTAAAAATTATGTTGGGCCATTTTTATTGACTTGTGAAGTTTGTGTTAGTTGAGTAGCGCCTAAGAGGGGGGTGAATTAGGATCTTTGAAACTTTTTCCGGTTTATGACAAAAACTTTGTTCTTTCTTTTCTGGTTATGTTAAGCGATGAACGGTAAAGTGCGGAAAGGTAAAGAGCACAAATAGATATCCTGGTTCCCCTCACAGAGCGAGAGTACTCCAGTCCCCTTTCAATATGAAAGAGATTTTACTATTGTTAGGATTTTTACAAGACTCATCCTAGTCTTTCAATGAAGACACTAACAATCACACCAAGAACAATCCTCTTGGATTTTTCACTATGTTCAAAAAGAGAACAATCCTCCCTTTTAATGAACCTCTTGTTTCCAACAATCCTGGACAACAAGAATAAAGTAACAATATGAATTTTTTACAAGATTTTGACAAGTGAAAGTAATCTATCAATCTATTGATTGATCTTCTCCTTTGAAGTAATCAAACTTTTTTATGACGAACAAGTTCTCTAATGATATGGATGAAATTATATGAATATTTATGAATATTCTGGAAATAGTTTCACTAGAAATTTTTTGATCAAGAACACTTGAAATAATTTTGAAAAGATGAATGAAGAAGATTGTTTGAAAATATTTGTGAGAAAGGAGGTGAGTTTAAATCTGCAGAAAAGTGTTATATATAACCCTTAGATACCTTTCTAAATGGTTATGATAAATGAGAGTATGCCATGGTTCAAGAACACATTCCAAAGATCATTTCCATGAAAAATTGCATTGTTTTCTGCCATTGGTTCAGTGGTAATCGATTACCCAATATGGTGTAATCGGTTACACCTGAGCCAACGTTCCAAAATTTGAAAAGTTACACTGTGTAATCGATTACCACAAGAGGTGTAATGGATTACATGCTGAAAAACTTGCCTTGCACAACAACACGCAAAGCCGGTAACCGATTACTTAGATGGTGGTAATCGATTACCACACAGCAAAGTGGCAGAATGTAGTAAAAATGAATGTGACTGTTGTAAGGTAGACTTTATAAAAAACCTAAGCATCCAACACATGAATGAATGATGAAAACTAGAGAACTTGACTTATCATAGAGAGAGTGAGAACTTAAAACCTTAATACTTTGATCGAATCAAGAGTAAACTCCAAGACTTTGAAATGCTTTGAAAGGAAACGCTTGAGCTTTAGTCTTGAATCATTCTTTTTGCAGCGCATAGACTTTGAGCATGTCTTCATCAAAACACTTTGAGAAGCTTGTCTTCATATTCTCCCCCTTTTTGATAATGATAACTCTATATATGACAATTTGATCCGATTTTGACTTCTCTAACAAAATGAAAAGCTCTCCCTTGATCCAAGATTGGGATTTTTAAAGAGATTGCTAGCTGCATTGTTAGAGATAACATACAACATCCAAACATACATCTTCTCCCCCTTTGTCATTAGCTAAAAGGATGGTAAAGATGAAAGTAATAAAGCATACACATATAGTGGATGATGATAAGGTAAAGAACATAAACTCATAAAAATAAAACAGTAACACATATATAGTTTTAATACAACACAAAGTTAGTCAAAAAGACATAATCCGAAAGAAAAAGAAAAACAGAACAACGGAAAGAACAAGAAACAAAACAAAATTATTTTAGAACCATTGCCTTAATCACTATCCGACATCCCCATATCCTCATCGTCTTCCTCGTCACTCTCTTCTTTATCACTTACTTCCGGGGTTTGGGATTTTGAAAGGTTTTCCAAAAGTCTTTTGATTGAGGCCATCTCAAACTTTTGCTCACGATAATTTTTCATCATAGTCGTCTATACCAAGCAAATTTTGTTGTACAGAGCTTCATTCATATATCCTCCTTCCGGAGCCGGTGGAGGAGGTGGAGGAGCACTTGAAGAAGTTAAGGATTCATCATTGTACTTATATTTTCCATCCATGTCTAAGAAGATACCAGTATTCTGAACCTTTGTCGAAGCATTGATTTCATATTCTCGTGCAGTCATCTTCTTCTTAGGTTCCCTTTTGAGATCAATACCACATCTTTCCAAAATTTTGGAGATAAGCCTTGCATAAGGTAATCCTCCCGTGAGAAATTATTGATGCTTCATGTGATGCATAATGGTATATGCCCAATTAACATCAATCTTGTTCTTGATGGCATAAATAAGTTGCAACTCTATCTCACCAATTTGAGAGGGATTTGAGTGCTTAGGCATCAAAACATAGGAAATTAGATAGTGAAGCATCCTATCGCTTACCGATAAATTTTTTGAAAACAAGAGGACCCGCGATGAGGCAGGATTTTTCTTACTCATAAAGGCTTGCTATGAAACATGGCAGATACGGAAAAAATAATCCATTTTGCTATAACCTTCCCATTCAGGAGTAAATCCATGAATAATAGATTGACCCTTATATGGTAGTCCCAAACAATTTCCAAATACTTCTACATCCATAACAATATCAATATTCTTAACCTTAGAAGTTAAGACAACTTTATCACCGGGAACAAGAACCAAGTTTGCATAGAAGTCCTTAACCAAATCCGGATAATAATTTCCATAAACGGAGACCATAGAATACACTCTTTGATGTCTCAATAGTTCAGGAAAATCAAAACTATGAGAAGGGAAAGAGATAAGGTTACCGTATTTTACCGGTATAAGTGACCGATTCCGAAAGTCAAAAGTAAGTCTCCCGGTTTTGAGAGATGGAGCATGTTGAGTAGCTTCTTGATGTTGAGAGCTACCTTCATCAATTTGAGTCTTGCCTTTTGAAATTCTGGTATCAGATATGAGATGTCAAAGGTAATGTCACGACACTAATATTTGAGTTATGCAAACAGGATAAAGATAAAGAATAGTAATGCAAGAGACACAAGCAATTGTTAACCCAGTTCGGTCCAACTCACCTACATCTAGGGGCTACCAAGCCAGGAAGGAAATCCACTAAATAGAATCAGTTCAAAGACTCTCCGTACACTTCAACAAGTTACTGTCTTTCTTACCTAATCTCTACCCGTGCAATTTCTACCTAAGCACTCTTAGATATGAGAACCCACTCACTCCCCTTCAATCACACCTGTGATTTTAAACAACAATTCCTTATGAAAAGAAAACACTTTTCAATAACACACACTTGATTTTACTTCACAGTTTCAATCAAGTAGACACACAATTGATCTTGCTTAACAGCTTTGATCAAGTAGACACACACTTGACCTTGCTTCACAACTTTGATCAAGTAGACACACACTCTTGCTTACAAGCTTAGAGTGACAAATTACAACCACAAATCAGACCAATTCAATCATCTAAGGATGACTTGAATGGCTTACAAATCTCACGACTAAACAAGACACAAACCCTAGCTCTCTCTCAGTATTTCGCTCAATATTGGTTGTGTATCAAATCAGGTTTTCCACGTCCTATTTATAGAAGCATTCAGTTGGGCTTGGACATCTTGAAAACCCTAAAACTATTTTCCAATTAAATCTTCTCATAAAAGCTGGTTAGATCTCCTTGGAAAATAAGTAAATCAGGTTGTAATCAATGATTGGATGCGCCTGCAAATCAGATCTTCAATCATACATAGATTTCCATTAAATGCGCAATCACAAACACCAGACATTCATATTGAATGTTCCGTGTACAGGATGTCATGACATCAGGTCTGACATCCTGGAACAATCCTGCATGATTCCATAATTCCTTTTATAATTTCCAGCAGGTACATAATATCAGATGTCATGACATCGTGTATGACATCCTAAAATAATCCTGCATAATTATGTTCTTGAACTCCAGCAGGTACATAGGATATCTTATGTTAAGACATCATACACAACATCTTGTGAACATTCTTTGTTTTATCAAAATTGCTGCCAACACTTAGAACCAACACCTTTGTCTTTCCTTGATGGAGCCATGGAAGTTTAAAAGTTAGCGTTTTGAGGTTTAATGGAATTTGGGGAAGATAGAGTGGAACAATGGAGAGTATTGAAAGTGGGGTTTTAATGGGGTTTTGGGTTAAGGTGATAATTGAGAGAGAAGAGCTTGGAAGATTTAGGGTAGATAAAGAGTGAGATGAGAAAGTGATAAGGTTAGAGTAAATAAAATCTGATTGAAAATCCACTTATTCAAAGACATTTATTTAATTAAAATAAATAAAACTTGAATGTACAGTGGTAATCGATTACATGATGAGGTGTAATCGGTTACACCATAAAAATAGAAGCAAAAATATGTTACGAAACAGGGGTGTAATCCATTACACCCTAAGTGGTAACCGATTACATCAAAAACAGAGGTAAATATAACATATACATTCAGGGATGTAATCGATTACATCAAATGTGGTAATCGACTACCGCAAATAAAAAAACATTAACTTCACCAAGATCACCATGCAATGAATTTTAGCAAACTACTAATTACACATGCTTTAACATATCCTTAGGCAACTTTATGCGAGAGAAACACGTAATGAAAACATTGTAAAGATACACAAAATTCAATTTTTCTTCAAACTTATGTAGAAAACCACATATATATTCCAAAAAAAATATTGGGTAAAAGAAGAGTGCGCCTTTAAATTTGAATTGATGTGTTTTTGACGAGTTATATATCACACTCATCTAGAATCCCAAGTTCCCTTCGAATTTTATAAAATGGTTCTCGTGCCAAAGGTTTTCTGAAGATGTCGGCAAGTTGATTATCAGTATCCACAAATGTGACTTCGACATCTCCTTGAAGCACGTGGTCACGAAGAAAATGATGTTGAATGTCAATATGTTTGGTTCTTGAGTGCATGACCGGATTCTTTGTAATGCTTATCGCACTTGTGTTGTCACAACAGAGAGGAATGCATCCAAGATCGAGTTCGTAGTCACGAATTTGTTGCTTAAGCCAAAGTATTTGAGCGCAACAACTACTTGCTGCTATGTATTCCGTTTCGACAGTGCTAAGAGAAACACACACTTGTTTCTTGCAAGCCCATGATACTAATGCATTTTCAAGGATGTGACAAGTACAACTAGTACTTTTTCGATCAATTTTACTTCCTGCATAATCAGCGTCAGAATAACTAACTAATTTGCAAATACTACCTTTAGGATATCATAGGCCGACATTTGTTGTTCCCTTGAGATACTTCATGATCCTCTTAACGGCGCTGAGATGTGATTCTTTTGGATTGGCTTGAAAATGATCACAAAGACACACACTGAACATAATATCAGGACGGCTTGCCGTCAAATGGAGTAAGGAACCAATCATACCTCGATACTTTGTTATGTCAATCGAAACACCTGATTCATCTTGATCAACATAAGATACGAATCCCATTGGAGTAGACATTTCCTTGCAACTATCCATGTCGAATCTTTTTAGCAACTCTTTGCAGTACTTTGATTGGTTGATGAAGATGCCATCCTTCAGTTGCTTAATTTGAAGTCCAAGAAAATAGTTCATCTTACCCATCATGGACATCTCGAATTATCCTTGCATCATCGATGAAAATTCTTTACACACTTCTTTGTTTGTTGAGCCGAATATGATGTCATCAACGTAGACTTGAACCACTAAAGTGTTACCTTTTATTTTCTTAATAAACAAGGATTTGTCAATTTTATCTTTTTCAAATCCCTTTTCACAAAGAAAGTTGTTGAGACGATCATACCATGCTCTAGGTGCTTGTTTTAGGCCATAAAGAGCTTTCCTCAACTTAAAAACATGTGAAGGATTTTTGAAGTCTTCAAAGCCCGGGGGTTGTTTGACATAGACTTCTTCATTGATGTAGCCATTCAAGAATGCTCTCTTGACATCCATTTGAAATAATTGAAAATTTAATGAACATGCATAAGCAAGTAATAAACGGATGGCTTCTAACCTTGCAACTGGAGCGAATGTTTCTTCAAAATCAATGTCTTCCTCTTGATTGTATCCTTGGGCCACCAACCTTGCTTTGTTTCAAAAAATTATACCATTCTCATCAAGCTTGTTCTTAAACACCCATCTGGTACCTACGACGTGTTTATCACTTGGCCTAGGTGTAGCGGGGTATTCGTTACCATTAGAGATATTGATTAAATCCTAGGTAAATCATACAAGTCGAGTCGCCACCGCACTTCTATTTATCCAAAGGAATGGTTAGAAAGCGAACAAAAACCTAAAAGTTTTAACAAAAAAAAAACTAGTAAAAGAGAATCAGAGATCTGGGTAAGGGGGTTGGTTATGCAATGCGAAGGTGTTAGGCACCCAAAACATCCTAGCTGTAACACCCCAAAATTTGCCCTCCTCATTCATGCATTCACTTTTTAGGTCATTTAGCATTTCATACCACATTGCATCATGTCAATCGGAATTAGCTCCAAGAAGCTCGGACATCATCCAGGACACTTTGTGGGTTCTACTTAGACGATCAGTCAACACAAGGAAAATACTTGAGGTACTACCAACAGGGCCAGATGGGGCCTATTCACCGTGCAAATCGCCAGGATGGAAGAAGCAAGAATCTGCTGCTGAGCTATCATGCTCGCTAGGCGAGCAGATGCTTCGTCTAGCGAAAAGTACTGCCATGCTCGCTAGGCGAGCAGGTCCTTCGCTAGGCGAAGGGCGCGCACTTCAGAAAATATCAGAAAGATTTTGGGCTTGAGTTGCCCTCATTTGAGCCCACTACCCACGAAATCAGTCTATAAATATAAGAGTTGCAGTAGAGGATAAAACACTGGGAGTTTCACTGGAGTTTCACCGAAGAAAGGTCTTGAGAGAAGGAGACCTAGGAACTACTCTGCAGCAATCTTCAGGCAGCCCTGAGAAGTTCACTCCGATTCACGCACTCTTTTGCCTCCGCCTTACGCAAACCCTAACAGAGCTTCACAAATCCAGCCGCGCTGTTCAATCGATCTCTCATCAGGTATGCCTTTGTTCCTACTACTCTATGCCTCGAATCTGAATACTATGAATGCATGAGGTAACATCAGGTTTTGCACACGGGTTTATGTTTGCGTATGAATATGTGAATAGTGTCTTGAATGTTTAATAATTTCGTTTCCGAAATGAATGCCATAGGGTTTGGAATCCTTAAAATCGTACTGTTATCGATGAGAAATTCAAAACCCGCAGGCGCTCGCTAGCCGCTTCGCTAGGCGAGCATGCAGCGAAGATTCGCTAAGCTTTCGCTAGGCGATGCAGTAGCGAACGCGACAGTTTTCGTTTTTTTCTTTGTTCTGTTTGTTCTAACCTGTCTTGTGTTGCCATGGCATTGTTTTCCCTGGATTTCATCTTGTTTGTCTAACCTTTTTGTCGAGTTTTTTGAGGACTCACATACTCTTGCAGGGATACCATGCGGAGGTTTATTCTGATTACTCGTATTGACTGATTTTCTTTGATGGTCTAGCTGGAGAGATCTCAGGGTTGCTAATCCTTTAATTGCTGTAACTTCGGATCTTTATCCGTGTGGTAATTTTTTCCCTTTCTCGTACTTTATCGCTTTCTTAGCTGGAAGACCTCGATAGGAGGCAATGTTTGAGCCCCTTGGTGGCATTTTACTTTAAGATACATGTTTTGTGTGGTGTGATCGCTTCCCCATAGGACACGAGGCTTCAGATAGTCTCCCGTTTGCATGCCAATTAAGGTAGCATTGTTCCTTCGCCTAGGACTTCCTCTTTGCATGTGCGTTCCTACAATGCGAACAAACCCTAAAACCCAAAGCAACATGTTATCTCCTTCTACTACAGGCGAGTAAGTCTCCAAAGGTCGAGCATCCGGTAGATTGCGTAGTAACGTTGTTCGTCCAAAACCCAATCCATAACCCCGTAGTTAGCCGAACTACGGCTTGCTCTGATTCTCATTCCAGATGAGATACGTAGGCATAAGACGCGATGTCTTAGAGAGCACACTCCTTTTTAACCTATAGGTAGCCGAGCTACGAAGACTCTGATTCTTATATTCAGATGAGATACGTATGCAGTGGATGCGACATCCGCGCGAGTCATTTTCATTTAACCCTTTTTTTTTTGTTTTTGTAAACAACACATTAGGTAAACTCACACCATTTAGACAAGAACTACAAAAGTGGATCCCGTAGAGTACTACGGATGCGTAGGGGTGCTAATACCTTCCCTTCGCATAACCGACTCCCGAACCCAAGATTTGGTTGCGAGACCCCGTCTTTTCCTTTCCTTTTTCAGGTTTACTTCGAGCGTTTCCTTTCCCTCCTTTGGGATGAATAACGCACGGTGGCGACTCTTCTGTCATTTTCTTTCGCCGGTTGTTTTTTCGCACACTGTATTTTTCAGGTTGCGACAGCTGGCGACTCTGCTGGGGAAAGAAGTTGACCTCTTGCTGGTCCATCTTCCCTAAGCGAGTCCCTCCTAGCTTTTGTGATTTCTTGTTCATTGGGTGTTCATGCTTTTGTACATTTATTTACTTACTTGCTTGCATTCATCTGTTGTATCTGTTGGAGCTGTTGTTCGTTTGTTGGGATGGGATGTTCTACGAGAGATAAGCCCATTACCCAGGCTTGAGTGTACACACAGGTTTTAGAGTGGATAATCATGAGGCTTGCGTGGCATGTTGCTATGTTAAGTCGTTCGTGAAGAACCACACCCAGACGAGGTTTCTTTTGGATATATTATGTCCTACGGATGTTCCGTAACGACATGATGTTCCTTTAGAAATCGTCGACTCTGGTGACCATTTCCCGAGAACTCAGTCGAGGCCTCTCCTCAGAGACGTGATTATGTTAGCTCTGGTGGGCGCATTCTCGCTGATCAATCCGAGGACCCAGAGACTGGGAACTTGCTTTAGGATGTCCTGTTGAGGGGAGTCAGTGGAGGTCTTTTATCCCTTAATAATGCCAAACCTTCAGTGGTAAACGTATTATTCGCGACTGAAGGGCTGAAGTTGACGAACTTCTGTTCTTAGAACCTACCAGTGAGGGGCGGGCTAAATTCAGGAAACCTTAACCTCCAACCAACCCGGTTTTCTGGAGCAGAGCTTTGATCTTGTATTATATTCCTCAGTGGTTTTCTCTTCAGACAGTGCAACCCGACAGATGTTCAAGCAGATACATCAATCCTGATTGACATGCCACTGCATTGCATTCACATCATCACATCATTTGCATTCATATCATTTAACACATGTTTATCCATTTCAAGGGGGTTTACATCTTCTTCTTGATTCCAGTCGGAGTTTTTTTGGTTCTCTTAAGATGGATATTGGCAGAAAGAGACTTGTCGCCTACAAGTTTCCGGTGGTCTGTCTGGAGCCCATTCAACAGTTAATGAAGTTAATGGATCCTGGTTCTCTAGAAGGATTCCGAGAGGATTACGGTTTGATTCTAAGTTTCGTCACGGTTCTTTCCAAAGATCAACATGACGCTCTATTCACACTGCTACAGTTCTATGACCCTCCACTGAGATGTTTCACTTTCCTGGATTATATTTTGGTCCCTACTCTGGAGGAGATTGCCAGTTTTCTCAGAGTTCCTATCAGGTCACAGTTATTGTTCTACAGTTCTGAGTTTCTGCCCGATCTCAGCATGGTTGCTTCAGCCACATATTTGGAGGAATCAGTCTGGAAGGCTAATATGTGTCAGAAGGGAGAAGTTAGTGGTTTTCATCTGAGTTTCTTACTGGAAGAAGCAAAGAAGAAGCTGGAAGACGGTAACCAGAGGGGTTTCAATGTTGTGTTGGCTCTTTGTGTGTATGGGATTGTCTTGTTCCCTAATGTCGCCAAATTTGTGGACATGGACGCAATACGCCTCTTCGTGTTGAGAAATCCAGTGCCGACCTTGCTAGGAGATTTCTTTCATTCAGTGCACCATAGAAATAAGAATAGAAAAGGAGGATTGTTGAATTGTTGTGTGCCTTTGTTTTATAAGTGGTTCAGTTCTCACCTACCCAAATCAGGAGTGTTCGTTGATGTCAAGGACTCGTTGAGTTGGTCGAAGAGATTGATGGGGTTGAGAGCTGAAGATATTTCTTGGTGGTCCGACCGGAGCTTGCTTCGGGCAGATATTATTCATAGTTGTGGGAACTTCCCAAATGTTCCGTTGGTAGGAAGAAGAGGAGGAATCAACTATAATCCTTCTCTAGCAGTTAGACAGTTTGGATATGCTTTAAGAACTCCGCCTTTGGAAAAGGATGTGGAAGAATCTCTGTTTTTCCATTCTTCGCCTGATTTGACGGTATCCCGTAAGGCAGCTGAGGCCTGACTCAAGGTGATCAAGAGAGGAAGAACCGTTCTTGGAAAAGGAGATTGTAGAACTTACCCTCGGTATGAAGAGTGGCTTCAAGGAAGAGTCGAAGAGTTTGGTCTACCGTTCCCTATTGAAGAACCTTTGTATCCACCTACTCCTGAGCAGTCAACAATGGTGAGCCGAGAGGAGTACGACAAGTTGAAGAGTGCCATGGAGGGACTTCAAACTAAGAACTCAGAGTTAAGTGAGAAGTTGCAAGACTGTATGCATCAATTCCAGGAGGCAGAATATCAGAAGGGGGAAGCCGTCAGAGTGCAAAAGGAAGCAGAGAGGAAATTTGCTGTGGAGGTGGACTTCTTCAGGAAGACAGACGAAGCCTTGAGATCATCCAGTTCTGAGTTGAGGCGAGTCAAGCAGCAGTTAGTAGATGCTCATGGTAAATTAGATGGGTGGCAGGAGAAATGGGATGCATTTTCAACTTCTCGGAAGGCAAAGGAGGAGGAGACAGTAACCGAACTGACTGGTCAGATAGAGAAATTGACGACTTTGCTGAAGGGGAAGAATAATGAGCTTCTGTGCGCCCGTTCTACTAATGGCTACATCACAGATCAACTCAATGAGGCTCGAGGACAGATTGAAGAACTCAAGGTGTTGGCAGGTTTGAAGAAATCCAGACTTGAAGAGGTATTCAGAGAAGATGATGGGAATTACTACAGAGAGCACATCAACGAACTGGATGGGATCATTCACAAGAGGAATCTGCTTATCCGGCATTTGACAGAATCTCCAGATCATCCCGACACGGTGGCATTACTGGATGAAGTGAGGAGCAGTCCTTATGGGTTGTATACAGGAGGCTGATTCCTGGTTTATGTTCCTCCCTTTACTTTTTGTTTTGTCGCTGTGTAGTGATAATCCACAGGCTTGTTGTGGGGATCCTCTTTTGATGCACTTTTGGCTAAGGCCCCTTTCCTGGAACTTATTTGTATGTTGGTTTCCCTTTGTTGCATCTTGATCTCAGAAGTTTATCCTGTGAGAGAATTCTTTACTTTGAATTAATTTTTAATGATAGCAAATTGTGTGATCATCATCCAAATGTTGGTTGTGCATTACATTACATGATACATTTGTGTTTTATTGTGTTTTCATCCCACTCTATTGTTGCATAACTGTACATATAGACCTACATTGATACTTCTCTTAAAATAACAATTAAAATGCATTTTGTGTCAGTATGCATCAATACATAAGCCTCTGCATCGATACATACTGCATGTGGTATATCACAAAACTCCTTCTGTTCAGTATGCATCGATGCATACGAGTCATGCATCAATACATGAAAGGCAAAAGGCTTTATGCATCGATCCATACGATCCCTGCTTCGATACATGACCAATTGAAACAGCCTGTGTATCAATACATACGCATTAGGCATCGATACATGCTAGTGAAAAAGGAGCATGCATCAATACATATGAATTGTGCATCGATACATGCTAGTGAAAAAGGAGCATGCATCAATACATACGAATTGTGCATCGATACATGATTAATTCATTTCACCAAATACTCACTTATATTACAGTATGCATCGATGCATACTCTCATGTATCAATGCATAAAGCTGTTTTTGTTTTATAACAGTTCCTGTGGTTGCATATATAAGACAGGTTATGACAGCAGCAAAGAGCACGAATTCATTGAGGGAAAACAATTGAACACAGATCAAAAGCAGTGTTGGAGCAATTGTTGGAGAGCAATTAGAAACCTGAAAGAGACTTCATCTTCTTCATCTTCTCAGTCACTTTTCTTCAAGAACATTTACACATAACCATTCTTGTTCTTTGGATTAAAGAAGCATCGAGATAACGTTCAGTGGTACGATCAAGGATCTAGCTGTGGTTTGCAGTGGAACGATCGAGGATCTAGCTGAGTCGAAGATTGAAGGGGGTTTCTAGGAAAAACCTACTGGTTTGTCCTTCAAGAACTGGAGTGTTCTTGAGGGTTTGGGAGTCACATTTGCAGAACATATTCAGCCGCAGCGTTGCGTTTGGAGATCGGGGGATTTCGCAAGCAGGTCGTGGAACCGGTGAATTGTTTGCAATTTTGTGCAGGAAAATCTTGATCGTGCTCAGATCAAGTGAAGGTTCATACAAGAAGAGGTTCTTAGAGTTTAGAATTCTGTCTTTGTATCATAACCTTGTATCAACGGATTCGGCAATAATTGATAATCAAAGTTCTCAATTTCATTTGAAATTGAGAGGGAGACGTACCCACACGCGAGGACGACGTGGGGAACTTCCTTACCAAATCTCTGCGTATCGTACTCTTACCTTACTCCTCTTTACGTTTTTCAAACTGTTTTCGCAATTTCAGTTAGTGTGTGGTGATTGTTTCTTTTTCAAGACAGCAGTGGCAAGAAAACTTTAATCAAACTCCATTGCTGTTTATCATCGATCACATACACACCAACTGTTTGATAAAACGGTTAGCTAGATTTTATTCATTGGAAATAGACTTTAATGATAAGTGCATTCAATTAGTTAAAATTCTGGTGTGAATTGGTTCTGTCATTCTCATTAAAATCCAGCAATTAAACTTGTGTGTCCGGCTTTCTAGTAGCGGTTCAGAATAGACGGAAGTCGATTCGGGACTGATTTTTCCGCCAACTTTGAAAACTCTGATAAAATTTCAAATCCGTTAAATTTAAAAGAGGTGATCTATTCACCCCCCCTCTCGATCACTAGCCACACCGTCTAACATATCCATGACTCAATCTTCTTGCACTATTCGCCTGATGTGAGACTGGAATCAAGGGGGTAGAATACCTTTTGGATTTGATAAACATGTCATTGCATTTACATATTCATTGTCATATCTTGCATAACAGGTACCGCTGCAGTGTTCTCATATTGTTTGGTGTCCCACTAGCAGGATAGCTGACTCGGGCATTCACCGATACGGTACCCGAAGGAATCAACAGAGAGCGATGGAGAGCCTACAAGCAGAGCTCGCCGAGATGAAGATTCGCATAAATCAATTCATGGATTTGGTTCAAGGGGTGGCTCAAGGACAGCAGGAGCTTAGATTGTTGGTGCAGAGGGATCCCCCTATTACTCAACCGGAGACGTTGGCTGATCCTCCAGCTGGAGAGGCTAATGGTCCCAATGGACCGGGGCCTATCCCGATCCCGCATGTCAACCTAGATCAACAACCCATTCAGGATGGTCAGGATGATCAGTTCCCCTTGCTTCAGGAAGACTTTGGCATGGACCCCATGTTTAGAAGATTGGAAGAAAGGTTGAAAGCAGTGGAAGGACAGAATCCTCTGGGAATAGATGTTGCTGACTTGGGGCTGGTCCCAGGTGTGAGAGTTCCACCGAAATTCAAGGTCCCGATATTTGACAAATACAATGGCAGCTCTTGCCCCAAAACTCACGTGCAAGCCTATTTCCGTAAAATGGTTGCATACTCGGATGACGAGAAGCTACTTATGTACTTCTTCCAGGACAGCCTGGCTGGAGCATCCTTGGAATGGTATATGAGGCTGGACAGAGCCCACATCCGTTGCTGGAGGGATTTGGCAGAGGCTTTCGTGAAGCAGTATCAGTATAATGCAGACATGGCTCCGGACAGAACTCAACTTCAGAATCTGTCTCTTAAAAGCAATGAGTGCTTCAGGGAGTACGCTCAACGCTGGAGGGAGACAGCTTCCCGTGTTCAGCCTCCGATGTTGGAAAAGGAAATGGCCAACATGTTCATGAACACTCTGCCCGGACCTTACTTGGAGCGTCTGGTAGGTTGCAATGCTTCCAACTTTGCTGATGTGGTCTCTACTGGAGAAAGGGTGGAGAATTACCTGAAGACCTATAAGAGCCAGAGTGGAGGTGGATCCTCATCAGGGGTGAAGAAGCCGTTCATTCAGGGACAGAAGAGGAGAGAAGGGGATGCAAATGCCATATCTTCTTATCAGAACAGGGATAACCGGAGGAATAACTTTCAGAATTATCATCAGCAACCGTATGTTGCGGCTGTGACCATTCCAGCTGCAGCACCACCACAACAACAACAACCACAACGTCAACCAGCTCAGTATCAACAGCAGCAGCAACCGGGTAACAGACCCGCTTATCAACAGAGGCAAAGGATGATGGACCGGCGTTTCGACACCCTTCCAATGTCGTACGCTCAATTGCTTTCTAGCCTTCAACAACTACAACTTGTGCAACTGCGCACTCTGGCTCCTCCTGTTGGTAGACTTCCGGTGGGTTACGACGCCAACGCTAGGTGTAGCTTCCACTCTGGGGCACCTAACCACAATATTGAGAACTGCAAAGCTTTTAAGCACGTAGTTCAGGACCTCATAGATTCAAAGGCCATCGACCTCGCACCGGCTCCGAATGTCGTTAACAATCCCATCCCCCAGCATGGTGGTGCAAACGTTAACATGATAGAGGGAAAAGCCAAGTCCATTAAGGATGTGTTGAAGTTGAAGACTCCATTGTTGGATATCAAAGGATGCTTGCTGAAGGCCGATATTTTCCCCGGTTGTGGGAAGGGTTGTTTGGATTGTGCCACTCAGAGTGGAGGTTGTTTGAAGCTACAGCAGGGTATCCAGGCCTTGCTCGACAAAGGTATCCTCCAGGTTGAAGATTTTTCTGTCCAAGAGTTTGTGGAAGGGGTTGAGGAAGAAGGGTTTGAAGATGCTACTGATGAATTCGCAGATGTTGTTCCTACTGATTCTGTAATCCATGATGATGTATTTATTTTTTCCAATGTGGATGATCCTGATGTAATTGAACTTGATCCCGATGTTTCGGATGCTTGCATTTCAATGAATGAGATTTCCGAGTACGACTGTGATATTGCTACTATCACTATTTTCTACCCAACTAATCAGATCAGTGTGCCAGAAGCGCAACCCGTGCCACCAGTGCGACGATCTACTATGACCATCACAACCCCTGGTCCTTTACCTTTCACCAGTGAAAGGGCCATTCCGTGGCATTATGGGGGGAGCGTGTATACGCACGATCATAGGGTGGAACGGCCACTGAAAGTAGAAGAGGGTCAGAAGCCTGAACTTGACGGTCCCGCAGTGGATAATGTCGGTGGAATCAGTCGATTCACCAGGAGTGGTAGATTGTTCTCACCACCGGTTACCCAAGCTGATAATGCTGATGCTGTGGCGAAAACCAAAGGCAAGCAAGTCGTGAATGAGGGTACCTTTGCACCCCAGGATGGTTCTGAGCCCACTTTTGCAAAGGATGTGGACGAGCTTCTGAGAATCATAAAGAAAAGCGACTACAAGGTAGTCGATCAGTTGATTCAGACTCCGTCCAAGATATCCGTTCTCTCACTCCTGTTGTGTTCGGAGGCACACAGGGAGGCACTTCTGAAGGTTCTTAATGCTGCATATGTACCTCAAGAAATCTCGGTAAACCAACTAGAAGGGATCGTCGCCAATGTGCATGCAAGCAACGGGTTGGGTTTTACCGATTCTGACTTGACACCAGCCGAACGCAATCATAACAAGGCTCTGCACATCTCGATGGAATGCAGAGACACCGTGCTATCGCATGTTCTGGTGGATACAGGCTCCTCTCTCAATGTGCTACCCAAGAGAGCCCTGTCGAGGTTAGAAGTCGAGGGTTTGGTCTTGAAACCTTCGGATCTTATTGTGAGAGCCTTCGATGGTTCTAAGAGATCGGTGTTTGGAGAGGTAGAATTGCCAATTCTGATTGGATCACAAACCTTCAACACTGTCTTCTACGTGATGGATATCAGTCCTTCCTACAGTTTCCTGTTGGGTCGTCCTTGGATCCATAATGCTGGGGCAGTCTCTTCAACTCTACATCAGAAGATTAAGTTTCCGGTCAACGGACGAATTATCACCGTCTGTGGTGAGGAGGACATCCTGGTCAGTAACCTGTCTACATTCAAGTATGTAGAAGTAGAAGGTGAAATTCATGAGACTCTGCGTCAGGCCTTTGAGTCAGTTCAAGTCAAGGATGCAGCTCCGGTGGAAGAGGTTAAAGCGGGTGCCTCTATCTCATCCTTTAAGCAGGCACGGGCCGTGGTGGATTCAGGTGTTGCTCCCGGTTGGGGGCGTCTGTTGGAATTACCAATGAAAGAAGATAAGTTCGGGATTGGGTATCAGCCAGTTTTGACTTCTACAACTTCAACACTTCAGGGGCCGATTACTTTCTCCAGTGCTGGCATCATTCAGTATAGCCAGGTCTCTGCGGTCAACGAAGAAGATGGGGATAGTGATTGTGACATTGACAACTGGGTGCGTCCGAGGATCCCGGGTGAAGTCATCAACAATTGGTCTTCTGAAGAGATTATCCAAGTCACTCTTCTTGAAGAGTAATTTTCTTTGTTTATTCATGCATATCCAAGTCTTACGTTCCGCCCAGGGCGTAATGACTCATTGTAGGGCTCATCTATGTGACACTTGCATTTTTATCATAAATAAAGGACGTATTTTTGCATTCAAATATTTCGTTCCCTGTCTTTCTACTTTTGCAGTTTTTCAAAATAAAAAATGGCAATGTTTTGTTTAGTTTTCACTTCTTGTTCACACTCCTAAGCACATACCATCACTCATGCAGATGCACATCACCGGATCCTATTGATAATGGTTCTGCTATGGCTCGTTTCGACTTTGAAAATCCAATATTTCAAGCTGAGGGTGATGAAGACTGTGAACTCCCTGAAGAACTTACCAGGTTATTAAAACAAGAGGAAAGAGTCATTCAACCGTATCAAGAGACTACTGAAGTGATTAATCTCGGCCCCGAGGACGCCAAGAGAGAAATCAAGATAGGGGCTGCTTTAGAAGACAATGTAAAGAAGGGGTTGATTGAATTGCTGCAAGAATACGTTGACATCTTCGCCTGGTCTTATCAGGACATGCCTGGGCTGGACACGGACATCGTGGTACACCGCTTGCCTCTCAAAGAAGGTTGTCCTCCGGTCAACCAGAAGCTCAGAAGAACAAGACCAGAGATGGCTGTCAAGATAAAGGAAGAAGTGCAAAAGCAGTTGGATGCAGGGTTTCTAGCAGTCACCAATTATCCGCCATGGGTTGCAAACATCGTCCCAGTACCTAAGAAGGATGGAAAGGTACGGATGTGTGTCGACTAGGGGTGGCAATTTGATCCATTAACACAAAATCCATCCAATCCATCCATCAAAAAATCCATCCAATCCATCCACTAAATAAAAATTAAGTTAATGGATTGATCCAATCCATCCATTTATAAACATGGATTGATCCAATCCATCCAACACATTTTAATGATCCAATGGATTTTTTTATTTAATTTTTAAAAAATAAAAATTTTCAAATATTAAAAAAAAAATTGAAAAAAAAATCATTTTTTTTGAAAAAAAAATATTTTTTTTTTGAAAAAAAATAATTTTTTTTTCGAAAAAAAAATATATTTTTTTGAAAATAAAAAAAATATTAAATTTTTTTATCTAATGTTAAAAAAATAAAAAATATATTTTTTTTATGGTCAAATAATTTTTTTATCTAATGTTAAAAAAATAAATTTTTTCAAATATCAAATTTTTTTTTGAAAAATAAAAAATATTTTTTATTTCGAATTTTTTTTTTTAAATACCAAAATTTGATTTTATTTTTGATGTTTTTTTACGAATATAAAAAAAATCGAAAATAAAAAAAAATTAAACTTTTTTTTTTTTGAAAAAAAATAATTTTTCTCAAAAAAAAATACTGATATTGTTTTATTAAAAAAAAGTAAAAAACTTTTAAAAAAAAATAAATTTCAAAGAAAATTTTTAAAGGAAAATAAAATGGATGGATGGATATCCATCCACTAAAAATATGATAATGGATGGATTGGATGGATTTTTATTCTTAATGGATGGATTGGATTGGATATTTTTAAAAAACTTTTAGTGGATTGTTAATGGATAATGGATTGTTTTGATCCATCCATTAACGATCCAATCCATATCCATCCAATCCATCCATTTTGCCACCCCTGGTGTCGACTACTGGGATCTGAACAGAGCTAGCCCTAAAGATGATTTCCCATTACCTCACATCGACGTTTTGGTGGATAATACAGCTCAGTTCTCGGTATTCTCCTTCATGGATGGCTTTTCTGGCTATAACCAAATCAAGATGGCACCAGAGGACATGGAAAAGACAACTTTCATAACCCCATGGGGCACCTTCTACTACAAGGTGATGCCGTTTGGTCTGAAAAATGCCAGAGCAACATATCAACGAGCTATGGTGACTCTGTTCCATGATATGATTCATCATGAAATCGAGGTTTATGTGGACGATATGATTGCCAAATCTCAGACAAAAGAAGAACATTTGGTGAATTTGCAGAAACTGTTTGAGCGTTTGAGGAAATTCAAACTGAGACTTAATCCGAACAAGTGCACTTTCGGGGTGAGATCGGGAAAATTGCTGGGTTTTATTGTTAGCGGAAAAGGGATTGAGGTGGATCCCGACAAAGTAAAAGCGATACAGGAAATGCCAGAGCCAAGAACAGAGAAGCAAGTCCGTAGTTTCTTAGGGAGGTTGAACTACATTGCAAGGTTCATCTCTCACCTAACAACCACGTGTGAGCCAATTTTCAAATTGCTGAGGAAAGATCAGGCTATCAGGTGGAATGAAGATTGTCAAAGGGCTTTCGAGAAGATAAAAGAGTATCTACAGAAACCTCCAATCCTTATACCTCCAGTCCCAGGGAGACCGCTGATTATGTACTTGACAGTACTTGACAATTCTATGGGTTGTGTTCTCGGTCAACACGACGAGACAGGTAGGAAAGAACATGCCATCTACTACTTGAGTAAGAAGTTCACAGATTGCGAGTCGAGATACTCAACGCTTGAGAAGACATGTTGTGCACTTGCATGGGCACCTAAGCGATTGAGACAATACATGCTGTCTCACACAACCCTACTGATCTCCAAGATGGATCCATTCAAATAAATATTCGAGAAGCCAGCTCTCACTGGAAGGGTGGCTCGTTGGCAAATGGTACTGACAGAGTACGATATCCAGTATACATCCTAGAAAGCCATCAAAGGGAGTATTCTGTCGGACTATCTTGCTCAGCAGCCGATTGATGATTATGAGCCGATGAAGTTTGATTTTCCAGATGAAGACATCATGTTCCTCAAGATGAAAGACTGTGAAGAGCCAGTTGTTGAGGAGGGACCTGATCCAAACGAAAAGTGGACTTTGTTGTTTGATGGGGCTGTCAATGCTAGAGGAAGTGGAATTGGCGCTGTCATTACTACTCCGAAAGGTGCCCACATGCCTTTCACCGCTCGTTTGACTTTTGAGTGCACAAATAATGAAGCTGAGTACGAGGCCTGTATCTTGGGTATTGAGCAAGCCATTGATCTGAGAATCAAGACTCTGGACATCTTCGGAGATTCAACTCTGGTGATCAATCAAGTAAATGGTGATTGGAATACTCTCCAACCCACTTTGGTCCCCTACAGAGATTACACGAGAAGACTGTTGACTTTCTTCACAACAGTAAAATTATATCATATACCTCGTGATGAGAACCAGATGGCAGACGCACTTGCTACTCTATCCTCCATGATCAAGGTAATTCGTTGGAACCATGCTCCCAGGATCGATGTGATGCGCCTTGACAGGGCCGCATATGTGTTTGCTGCTGAACTGGTAGTCGACGACAAGCCTTGGTATCACGATATCAAGTGCTTTCTGAAGAATCAAGAGTACCCTGCAGGGGCATCCAACGATGACAGAAAGACTTTGAGAAGATTGGCAGGCAGTTTCTTCTTGAACAAAGACGATGTGCTGTATAAGAGGAACTTCGACATGGTTTTGCTCAGATGCGTGGACAGACACGAAGCGGACATGTTAATGCAGGAAGTTCATGAAGGTTCATTCGGTACTCATGCCGGTGGACATGCAATGGCTAAGAAATTGTTGAGAGCGGGTTATTATTGGATGACCATGGAATCAGATTGCTTCAAATATGCTCGAAAGTGTCATAAATGCCAGATTTATGCTGATAAGGTGCATGTGCCGCCAAATCCTCTGAATGTGATGACTTCGCCGTGGCCGTTTGCTATGTGGGGCATTGACATGATTGGAAAGATTGAGCTGACTGCTTCCAATGGGCATCGCTTCATCCTTGTTGCCATCGACTATTTCACCAAGTGGGTCGAAGCAGCGTCATTCGCGAATGTTACCAGACATGTGGTTGCGCGTTTCATCAAGAAAGAAATCATTTGTCGCTATGGGATTCCCGAAAGAATCATTACTGATAATGGTTCTAATCTCAACAACAAAATGATGAAGGAGTTGTGTCAGAACTTCAATATTCAGCATCACAATTCTTCCCCTTACCGCCCTAAGATGAACGGCGCTGTTGAGGCGGCAAATAAGAACATAAAGAAGATTGTGCAGAAGATGGTCGTCACGTACAGAGATTGGCATGAGATACTACCCTTCGCCTTGCATGGGTACCGTACTTCAGTACGTACGTCGATTGGGGCAACCCCTTACTCCCTTGTGTATGGTATGGAAGCAGTCCTACCTGTTGAAGTGGAGATTCCTTCTCTAAGAGTCCTGTTGGATGTCAAGTTAGACGAAGCCGAATGGATTCGGACAAGGTTCAATGAGTTGAGTCTTATCGAAGAGAAGCGAATGGCAGCCATTTGTCATGGGCAGTTGTATCAGAGTCGGATGAAGAGAGCCTTTGATCATAAAGTGAGTCCTCGTTGTTTCCAAGTCAGAGATTTAGTGTTGAAAAGGATCCTTCCTCCTCAGACAGATCACAGGGGCAAGTGGACTCCTAACTATGATGGACCGTATATTGTCACCAAGGTTTTTGATGGTGGGGCCTTAATGCTTGCAACTATGGATGGTGAAAACTTCACTTCCCCTGTGAACTCAGACGCAGTTAAAAAATACTTCGCATAAAATAGACCCGCGGGACAATAAAAAGAATAGTCCAGGCAAAAATGGGCATCCCGACGAACCAAGAAAATGAAAAGGTTCGGGCAAAAATTAGGGACTAAAAATGAAAAGATCGTACACCCGGTAAGTTGAAAACCCGAAAAGGGCGATCCAGGCAAAAGTTAGGGATTAAGTGAATGACTACGTTCTGAGTTAGTTCTGAATCTCATCTCATGTCGATGACGGGAAATTTTCGAAAGGTAGGAAACAATCCAATCACCTTTTCAGAAGGCTGATCATCTGGAGGATCTTGAAGATGGGCAAGTCATAGCAGAATTGGAATCCAATAGAAATCCATTTCACATTGCCATTAGATTAATTTCTGTTTTTATCTTTTGTGCGATTACCTCTTTCCAGGGATTGCTTCCTGATGTAAATGCCTATTCAGAGGCCACTCAATCAATAAAATCATGTTATTCAGTATATCTCTGTTTTCATTTTCATTTTACTGTTTTGTTTGCAAAAATGACGTCCGAATTTTTGATAAACATTGCATCATGACACATAAGGGCTTTACAGGTACATGCTTAATAAACATTTAAAATTGCTGTAAATTTTAAGTGTTTTGGATCGTCTATTCAGAACAGATACCCTCGGGGCATTTCCTTAAAATCCCCTGCAGATGATCGTGAATATCTTCTCCAATGAAGTCGCCAACAGACGAATTCGGTGTCTTATCCCTGCAGAGCTGATCAGAGTGTTGGATTCTTCAATCCCCAGCAGGTTCTCACCACTGTACTTCCCCAAGCGTTTGTTTCAGGACATACACACCCCAATAGAGTTGACAGTGCCAGATTGTATATCCCCAGCGGAGTTGACAGTGCCAGACTGTATCTTCCCAGCAGAAGTGGCTGCTCCTTAGAGTTCGAGGCCAGATCGATAATCCCAATGCCAGATCCATGGTTTCTTTCCTTGAAGTAGAACCTCGGTACCGTATCAGTGTTTGCTTCCCCTGCTGAGTCATCTCTCGTTGATCGTGGTTTCCAGAACCACTATCGCTTTCCCCAACAGCAGGTTTTCAGTGTCGTTCTCTCCCTAGTCAGAATCTCGGCATTTCATCATTGCTAGAACACCGTGTGGCGGGTCATTTCCCCACATATTTCTTTGTGTTGTGCATCTCCAGCAGCCTTGCTAGAGCCCAAAGGATGGTGATCATTTCCCCAGCAGATCCCCTTGCCTCAGCTTGGCATTCTACCCAGCATTTCGCATCCCTGCATGTAAAATCATATTGCATTGCATTCTCCCAAATCGCATAGCATTTCCATTTTCATGGAGCATTACGCCATTGAAAAATTCAAACATACGCATGTAAGCATAAAACATTCTCGGTATCCCAAGTGATAAGCTAGAAGTTGTTTCCAGTACTCAGACTGAAGATTGTTCATGACCCACCTTGGTTATCCCCAGCAAGTGTCATTGGCCCATGCACCGCCTCTATTATCCTTCCCTATTTCTGCCGATGCTGACGGGCATGAAGTTTTCCGGTATCCAGACCGAAGTGGCATTCAGGCCAGTTTTCCGGTATCCAGACCGAAGTGGCATTCAGGCCAATGTTCCGGTATCCAGACCGAAGTGGCATTCAGGCCAGTGTTCCGGTATCCAGACCGAAGTGGCGTTCAGGCCAGTTTTCCGGTATCCAGACCGAAGTGACATTCAGGCCAGTGTTCCGGTATCCAGACCGAAGTGGCGCTCAGGCTAGTTTTCCGATGCTCAGATTGAAGTCCTTTCCAGTATTCAGACTGATGAGCGGCATTCAGGGCATGGTTATTTCTGTGTTACCATTTATTTTGGTATCCAGTTTAACATTCCTTGTCGGTATTCAGACGGACTTTCACCGTACCTGACGGATTCTTCTTTCAAGACCACCTCTTTGCCGATTCTGACAGGCATTGTTACTTCACTTCACTTCAGTGCAAATTTTTGGGCTTTTATTGTATTCAATCCCTTGATACCTCGAAAGTACGAAAGTCGCTGCCATCTTCTTTCCGGGTCTCCAGTTGATTGAATAGGGGCAGCTGTAACACCCCAAAATTTGCCTTCCTCATTCATGCATTCACTTTTTAGGTCATTTAGCATTTCATACCACATTACATCATGTCAATCGGAATTAGCTCCAAGAAGCTCGGACATCATCCAGGACACTTTGGGGGTTCTACTTAGACGATCAGTCAACACAAGGAAAAGACTTGGGGTACTACCAACAGGGCCAGATGGGGCCTATTCACCGTGCAAATCGCCAGGCTGGAAGAAGCAAGAATCTGTTGCTGAGCTATCATGCTCGCTAGGCGAGCAGATGCTTCGCCTAGCGAAAAGTACTGCCATGCTCGCTAGGCGAGCAGGTCCTTCACTAGGCGAAGGGCGCGCACTTCAGAAAATATCAAAAAGATTTTGGGCTTGAGTTGCCCTCATTTGAGCCCACTACCCACGAAATCAGTCTATAAATATAAGAGTTGCAGTAGAGGACAAAACACTAGGAGTTTCACTGGAGTTTCACCGAAGAAAGGTCTTGAGAGAAGGAGACCTAGGAACTACTCTGCAGCAATCTTCAGGCAGCTCTGAGAAGTTCACTCCGATTCACGCACTATTTTGCCTCCGCCTCACACAAACCCTAACAGAGCTTCGCAAATCCAGTCGCGCCGTTCAATCGATCTCTCATCAGGTATGCCTTTGTTCCTACTACTCTATGCCTCGAATCTGAATACTATGATTGCATGAGGTAACATCAGGTTTTGCACACGGGTTTATGTTTGCGTATGAATATGTGAATAGTGTCTTGAATGTTTAATAATTTCGTTTCCGAAATGAATGTCATAGGGTTTGGAATCCTTAAAATCGTACTGTTATCGATGAGAAATTCAAAACCCGCAGGCGCTCGCTAGCCGCTTCGCTAGGCGAGCACGCAGCGAAGATTCGCTAAGCTTTCGCTAGGCGATGCAGTAGCGAACGCGACAATTTTCGTTTTTTCTTTGTTCTGTTTGTTCTAACCTGTCTTGTGTTGCCATGGCATTGTTTTCCCTGGATTTCATCTTGTTTGTCTAACCTTTTTGTTGAGTTTTTGTGAGGACTCACATACTCTTGCAGGGATACCATGCGGAGGTTTATTCTGATTACTCGTATTGACTGATTTTCTTTGATGGTCTAGCTGGAGAGATCTCAGGGGTGCTAATCCTTTAATTGCTGTAACTTCGGATCTTTATCCGTGTGGTAATTTTTTCCCTTTCTCGTACTTTATCGCTTTCTTAGCTGGAAGACCTCGATAGGAGGCAATGTTTGAGCCCCTTGGTGGCATTTTACTTTAAGATACATGTTTTGTGTGGTGTGATCGCTTCCCCATAGGACACGAGGCTTCAGATAGTCTCCCGTTTGCATGCCAATTAAGGTAGCACTGTTCCTTCGCCTAGGACTTCCTCTTTGCATGTGCGTTCCTACAACGCGAACAAACCCTAAAACCCAAAGCAACATGTTATCTCCTTCTACTACAGGCGAGTAAGTCTCCAAAGGTCGAGCATCCGGTAGATTGCATAGTAACGTTGTTCGTCCAAAACCCAATCCATAACCCCGTAGTTAGCCGAACTACGGCTTGCTCTGATTCTCATTCCAGATGAGATACGTAGGCATAAGACGCGATGTCTTAGCGAGCGCACTCCTTTTTAACCTATAGGTAGCCGAGCTACGAAGACTCTGATTCTCATATTCAGATGAGATACGTATGCAGTGGACGCGACATCCGCGCGAGTCATTTTCATTTAACCCTTTTTTTTTTGTAAACAACACATTAGGTAAACTCACACCCTTTAGACAAGAACTACAAAAGTGGATCCCGTAGAGTACTACGGATGCGTAGGGGTGCTAATACCTTCCCTTCGCATAACCGACTCCCGAACCCAAGATTTGGTTGCGAGACCCCGTCTTGTCCTTTCCTTTTTCAGGTTTACTTCGAGCGTTTCCTTTCCCTCCTTTGGGATGAATAACGCACGGTGGCGACTCTTCTGTCATTTTCTTTTGCCGGTTGTTTTTTCGCACACTGTATTTTTCAGGTTGCGACACTAGGTACTCCTAGGGAGCCCTTTTCATACTTGTTGTCAGGTTGTTGTTTTTTGTGAAAATTTGTTTGTGCAAACATGATTGAGGGGATGAGAAAAGAATATACAAGTTTATTTACATTTTTGTGTTTGGATGGATAAACCCATTGCCTACGTACCATCTTAAAAAAAAGATTAGGATCAAAACCTCATAGTTCGAGGTAAAAATCTCAAAAAAACAAGTTAGTGAATTGATTAGTCCAAAAGCCTTAAGGTCTTTTATTATCAAAGAGAGAAAACTCAACCAAAAAACCACAAATCCACCATGTAAGGATAGCTTCAACATGCTAGTGAGGGGTTAACCCTATAATAAGCATGGAAGACTCATTGTCCATCACTAAGGATATAGGTGAGTATTACATCTACCACAAAGATAACTCAAACCTAGAGTGGAGAGAAGAAGAAAAAGGGCTAAAGTCCTAAGTAAAGCAAAAAGGTGAGGGATAAGATGCAAAACCACAATGGAGTTCCTCTCTTGAGATCATATTGATGATCCAAGTAGCTCCCATCCTTTGGAATAAGCAAGCAAGTAGGTAATAAACTCAAGCAATCAACAACCAAATGAACTTGGAAAAACTCCTCAATGCATCTTGGATATCTTTCTCTTGGAAGCTCATGGTAATGGTTCCTCAATTAAGCTCAAGTGGGAACTCCTAGCACAAAGAAAACACATATCAAAAGGTTCTATAATACAATCAAAGAATGGACAAGGGGGAGTTTAGAATATGGTCCTTTCAATGTTCACCTTCAAGCTTAAGCATTCTAAAGGCTCAATGCCTAGTTGCTCGTTGACATTTAAGCATTCTAAAGGCATGAGGCCTAGTTGCTCTTCAAACTCCATTAGCTTGGGTAAAGTCCTAAAGTCTAAGTCTATTTTGTCCATTTCTTTGCATTTGGTTCACAACAATCAAAATAAAACACAAGCACAATAGTATATACACAATTATGTGCTCAAGTGAGCAAAGGGCAAATGGCATTAACATAAACATGTGCTCAAGTGAGCAAAGAGAGAAGCAAATGGATAATATGTGCAAGAATAGTAAATTGCATTAAAAGTAAAGAGCAAAAGTAAATGTTAATTGTTAATGGTTAGTGTTAGTAGTTAGTGTGCCATAAGGCAAATTTAGTGCTATGTTAAGCAATCGTAATTGGACTTATGTAGAAGTCACAACTATCTGAGGCCGATCAATAATAATGTAGGCAACAACACAAGTTAGAAGTCTTGATTAGTGAACCATGTTCCAACAACTTGCCATGCCAAAAAGAAGAAGAGAATTGATCTTGTATTGGTTTAAGTCTTTTGCATAATTTAGGAAACAACCTATCCTTAATGCAAAGCCATTCACTTGATCAATTGATCAAGATGAATTAGATTTGAATCAAGGAAGATTAAGTCTCCCTAATCAATGCTAACTTATCAACCTTCAACTCATTGATCAAAAAGAAAAAAGAAGAAGGAGAAGAAAGAGATGAATAATGGAAAAGGAAATGGAAACAATAAAGTGCATAAGGTGAAATAAAATGTACCAATCCATATGTGTTGACCAAATGACATTAAAAGTCAAAGTCAAACAATGAGAAATCAGAAATGAGATGAAGATTGGAGGTCAAACAATAAGCAAAATCTTTTTGGCATTTTCTAATATTAAAATAAACTTGAATTAAAATAAAAGAAAGGTCAAACTTCAAAATCACTTCAAATCAACCTAGAAAGGTCCAAGTGATTTATCCCAAGTTCAACAAGGTCAAAAAAAGTTTGACAAAAATTTTCAACATTTTTAAAAGTCAGAAACTATTTTTAATCAATTAAAAATGAATAAAAATAACCTAATTGAACTAAAATCTCAAATAAATCTCAAATCAATCAAAAAATTGATGAGAATATTTTCATAGATCCATCATCATTCAAATAGGTTAGGAAAACATTTTTGTATTTTTTGAATATCAAAAACTATTTAAAATGAATTAAAAATAACCAGAAAAGAGAAAATTCACAAAAAATATCAAATGATGAAATAAAAAATATTAAAAATCAAAATTAGAAACTAGAATTTATTTGGAGAAGAATGCAATTGGTCCCATAATTTTTGGATTAAAAAATGAAGAAGATATGAATTTTTGAAAATAATGGAAATAAAAGAAATAAAAATCAGAAAATAGAAAATGCCAAAAATCCAGAGGCGTCAGATCTGGATTCATTAATTGACGTGGCACATCTGAGGGCAAGGAGACGCGCGCGCATGGTGTGCTTGAGTCAACAGCATCACACATGTCATTATTAAAAGTCATAAGATCAAACGGCTATGATATAAACTGGAAATCAAATCTAATGGTCCACAATGCATCTGGCAAAGGGACGGCCACCGGAGCCACCTTCTTCTCCGTGAGCATGAAGATTCCGGCCAGAATTGCAGGTTTCAAAAGCTTAACCAAAATACACGATCCATACATCATTGGAAAGCTGAGATGATGTACATCATCCCTGTACCACTCAATTCCACTCTAGATCTCTATATTGAGAGAAATCAGAGATGGAAATTTTGTGATGTTTAAGTGAACTTCATGGATTTCAATAATTGAGCATACAAAACAATTGCCTCTATGAAGAGGACTTCAGCCAACACAAAATCCAAGCAAATAGATCAATAATTGGTGAGTTTCGAAGAAAAAACCAGTTGAAGAACAACCTTGGATTCTGGAGATTTGAGCTTGCTTCCTTGCTTCCTTTGGCCAAACAGAAGATCAATGGAGTATGAGAGAGAGGTCTAGGAACTTTAGATCTAGAAATTCAACCTGATTTAGTTGAATTTCAGATCTAAGAAATTGAAGAAAATTGGAATAGTTCCTTTAGGTGTAGCTCGGTTTTGATTTCTGCAGCAATTCAGGTTGATTCAAGGATGAATTTTGAATGGAATAGAGCTCTTATTTATAGAGGGAATGGCAAGGTAAGTGTGATTCAATCCGTGTGCATGGAATTGGATATCCATTGCATGGGCTTGCACGATCATGCAAAAGGCCCAAATTCAATGCCAAATGCAATCTGAAATGAATGTGAGATGATTTGGACGCGCAGCTTGGAGTGAAATGGCTTGTGCATGGAGTTTTGATATGTTATGCATAAATGAACCAAAAACTTCCCCTCTTCGAAAATGCCATTTGCCAAATCCAAACATGAGCATGTGAGTAATGGTTGGAAAGGTTTTTATGTAAGGAACAAATGTTATGTTGGGCAAAAATCCATTTTAAGTGTGGAAATTGGTGAAATTGGAGTTTAAAGTGCAAGGTGCAAAACATGTAAAGGCAAAGTTTCTAAATTTGGCCAATGTTCAAGCCCTTCTGTTTTGATGATGAAAGCCTCAAATGAAAAAACCTCCAACATAGAAGTTGTAGATCTCTTCAAGACAATCAAAATGGACTTAAATTTTGCATCATTTGGATTTTTGGTGAAAGAGTTATGGGCACTTGAAGTTGGACTTTTTTGCCTTTTAATGCATTTGGTCCAAAAGGACCTATAATGTCTTGCATTATCACATGTATTTCCTTTGGGATTTTGGAATTTTGTTCAACATCTTAAGCTTTCCAATGCATTTGATCCCACCTCAAAATCATAAAAAATGAATGAGTCATGTCCTTGGGAAGTTGACCCAAAATTAGGGTTTCAGTCAAAATGACCTATAATGTCTTGGAATGGGAGATTACCTTCCAAGCTTTAAATCAATTTTTTATGAACAAGAAAGTTGTTCATATTGTCCTCAAGAACATATTTTCTTTTGAGATCATCTCCATTTTACCAACACACAAAAAGTTAGGTCTCAGTGTATTTCAAAATAGTCAGATGAATTGACTGATTAACTTCTCAAGTCCATGACTCATATCTTGATGGATTGATGATTGAGTATACTCAACTAAGTTCAAATATGCATGAAATGATGAATTAAAGAACTTCCCTTGATTGTATTTGATCATGGGCTGAGGTTGCTTCAGGAGCAAGGCATTGTGGTGCACAGATGAATTAGGGTTTCTTTGGGGAACAAACCTCAAACCCTTTGACTTGCTTTGATCAACATGATGAGTTGATATGCTAGGGAGGCATATTTTATGGATGAGAGCTTTGGAAACCATTACCATGCTTGCTATCATCTTCCCTTAGCCATATCTCTGCACAAAGGATCTCCTTGAAGCTCTTGACCTTGTGATTGCTCAAGCTACAAACAAAAGATGTTAGTGACATATTTTTTGTGCTTTTGGTTAATAAACAAAATGAGGAAAACAATGATATACAGTTCAAACATGCTTGGTGATCTCAAACCACTCACAAGGGATCCCATCCAAAGGTAAAGGGAACCAAGATGCTTATGATCCTTGAGGCAATCCAAATGCAATGTTATGATGCCATGAGGGATCTTAGGGACAAAATTGGGGTCTTACATGTAAGACCCCAATTTTGGCCCTAAGATCCCTCATGGCCCATATCATATCATATCATTGCCTCAAGGATCATTGCATGCCCTAGCTTCCCTCCTAGTGGGTGGTTTGCCTTGTGAGTGTGGTTCTTGATCACCAAGCATGTTTTGAATTTGTATATCATTGCTTTTCATCTGTCTATTAACCAAAAGTACAAAAATATTGTCATCTAACCATGTTACTTGCAGATGAAGCAATCAACAGTCAATCAGTCTAACCAGTCATTAAGCAATGGATGGTGGCCATTCTTGCAGAATTTGGGCACCATGATCAATAATCAAGAGTTCGTATATGTTGTGATATCATTTGGAATCAAGATCTCAAGTGATTAGGGTTTGGAATTCATCAGAAGATGGTTCAGTCAAGCAAAACCCTAGAAAGTCAACCTTTGGTCAACTGTACATTTAATCAGTGATTTGATGAGGGGAATTGGTTTGAGAGGTCTCATTCATGTCCATATAAGCCTCATATATCATGTCAAACATCACCATGGAAGAATTTGAAGTCAAACAAGAAATTTCCAAAAATAGAAACTTGACCTGTAATTGGAATTTGCCAAAAATGGAAAGTCTTGATCCTCAACATTACATCATGATACAAGCTTCAAATGAATTTTTGCCTAACATGAAAGTTGAAGATCTTGTTCTCCCATTTTCAAAAAGTCCAAGAACACTCAATTCCCATGTATGGTTGGCAAGTTATGATCAAATCATTTTCAGAAATTTTTGAACTTCAAAAGGCCATATCTCTCAAACCATTTGGCCAAATTGGGTGGGGTTTTTTTGCAACAAGTCACATTTGATGCCCTCTATCCAAATATGTCATCATCATTCACCAAAACTTCACCAATTAAAATGGCATTTTTGAACTAGCATGAATTAATTTCAAGTGAGGGTGAAAAATGACTTTCCAAATTAACCAATTCCAACACCTCCTACCATTTGAAAATGTTCTGAAATTGCATTTTGGTTGTGTTGGAAGCCCAAATTCGCAGCTACAGCTCATGCACCTCACCACTTAAGTGAAATTGGTCAACTAGCAAAAAACATGTCATTAGCAAATGCTGTTTTCATTTTCCATTAACCTTGATTAACAGATGTTAAACAGCATATATATTCTTCATTTCACTCTGAAAAAGCCCTAGCAGCCACGATTCAAACAGAAAAAAAAAACCTTGTTCTCTCAATTTCTCATTTGTGCATTTTGAACTTTTCTTGAAAAAACTGTAAAGCACTCGAGCCTTGGTCAATTGCCTCATCATTCACCATCATCTTTAAACTCATTGCAAGCTTGGTTTTCCAACTGTAATCAAAGAATCCAGCTCTGTACCATTAAAGCATTTCCATGGCAGCTTGTGATTAAAGGAAAATGGAGCTTTGTTGAGCTGAAACCCTTCATTCATTCATCACTTGGAACTTGAAGAAGCACCTGTTTCAGCCTTTTACAACCAGAAAACCACGAATCATCATTGTTCTTCAAATCTGGTAAGGTTTTCGACTCTCACCATTTTCAAAACCATGATATGCATATGATAGATCTCTTTGCCATGATTATAATGAACTTTGAATCAGTGAAAATGGTTGCCTATGCTGAAAGAAATTTTGATTTGAAATTTGATGTCCAAACTTGTTTTTGCTCGATGCTTCTTGTTTAGCTTGATTTAGTGAATATGGATGTTGGATTGTGAATGTGTGTGGTTTGCTGGTTCTAATGGTATGCTCAATTTCATTTTCTGGGAAATTTGTTCATCATCGTGTTTGAATGTGTACTGTAGCACATGAAACCCTAAAAATTTTCTGCCCAGAATTTGTCCAATCCATGAAATCGCGTTGGCTGTTGCTGTCTTGTGTTTTTGCATGAAATGCTACTGTATCATTGCCATGCACCAATCGCCTGTTGCCACGCCTTGAACTGATGCGCTGCGTTTTACTTAAAGTTCCCAATATTTACAAATATGCCACGCCGTGTTACAATATCCATTAATTCATTTATTTTCTTCAATTTTTATTTCATTTTGATGCTCAATCTTTGAAAATTCATAGCTCATCCATTTTTAATCCAAATTTCATGAACCTTTTTGCATATTGTTCACATTGATCTCTACTTATTTGTCATGATTTTTCCAGAATTTTTGGATGAATGGATTTTAATTGGTGCTAGGGTTTATGACATGTGCTCATTTTTTGTACCTTTTGCCAAAACATTTGTGAAATGATGATGCTTTATCCATTGACTTCCAAATTTTTTGTGCTTAAACTAGACACATTCATGGTGATTTTGGTGTAGAGTTTATGAATTTATCATCTCTGGTTTGTGAGTTATGATTTTTTGAATTAGGGTGTGACAATTTGTGTCACACCATTGATGTGCAACTTCATGATTTTCAACACCATGCTTCTTGACCTCCAATTGCTTTGAATTTTTGCATTAATGTACTCTTGGATGTCTAGTTTGCATGAGAATTTTCTTGGAATTATTTGTGGCATTTCCTAATTGTTTGAGATTTTTCTCCCCTGTTTGGTCATATGTTGACTTTTTGTGACACATGTTCCCATTTCATTTGTGAAATTCTCATACTTTATTGGATGAACTTGAAATTTGACATGTGATTAGTAGACATCTTAAGGTTTATCATGGTTTTGATCCCATTCATTTCTCATATGTTGTCACTGATTTATGATTTATTGAAGTTGGTACATGTTTGATTGACTTCTTTGAGCATGCTTGAACTTGCCTTGCCTTTCTGATTTTCATTGACCAACTTCCCTTGATCCAAATGAGCTGAAATTTGATATGCATATCATGTTATGGATTATGTTTGATCATGAATTATTTGATGATTTATTGAATTGTTTATGATTGGTTTTGAGTTGAGTCTTGCTGTTGACTTCTATGAGCTTCCATATGCCATGCCTTGACCTAATTTGCTTATGAAATGATGATGATGCATGATATGAACATGAAACCAATTGAGTTTGTTTCTTGATTGTTTGAACTTGATTTTGGTTGACTATCACTTGCTTTTTTGACTTTCTCATCCCTTTTTGACCCTAGGCTTGTCCTAGTGGTCTTGTTGCTCATGTTTGAGTTCATGTTTTCAGGTTAAGCAACAAAATTACCCAAAAAGACCAATACAAATTGAATGAGCTTATTTGATTATCATGACTAACTTGCTTGTTTTGTAGGTTGCTTGGCTCATATGCTTTGAGTCTTGTGCATTGCATATTTAACTGATTATGTTAACTGTTGATTTCTATCTCCTTTTTACTTTGACTTTGAGTTGTGTACTGATTCTGTTTGACTATTTCAGGTACCTTTAGTTGCTTAGTTCTTTAAGAACTTGCTTTGCTTTGCTTTATAGCAATTTGCATTGAGGTATAATCCCTTTTCTTCATGTAGTCTGGAAGACCTGGCCTGTTACTTGGCCAGGCAACTGTCTGAAGTCCTCCTTAAGAGGCAATGCTTGTGTGTGTTTACATTTGTCCCAAGCAGGAAAAGTCCTTTTAATAAGGCAATTGGTGGATATAAGAGATATGTATTCTATCTCCCACTATTCTGTGAGTCTTCTCCTTGCTCCCATTACATGGTTGTAGCATTGAGATCCAAACCCAAGATCTATCGAGTCAATAATCTGTGGAGAGAGTTCCTACTTTCTGAACTCCCACACCTTCTGATGTTCAAAATGCTCTCCCTGGCCAGGGATAAGAGCAATGGGGCACACCCCTCATATCCTTTCATCTGCTTCACCTTAGCCCCTCAATGGCAAGGTTAAGAGCACCATTAACCTATTCCAGTTGGCTTCAATGCCTAACCCTTTGTATGAGCCTCATTGTGTGGTTATAATGTGTGCTGATTGACTTCATTGATTGATCACTTACTTCATATACACATGTTTGCTTGCATGCTTTGTGCATTCATCATCATTTATTACTCATTAATGCATGATCATCTCATTTGTCTTTATAACTTATCATTGTTGTTTACCCATTGAGGACAATTGTAAGACCATCCATTGGCCATTGCTCCTAGGATATGGAAGTGAGTATAAGACCATCACATTGGCCACTCATCTTATCTTTGCCTGATGCATTTGTTTGTTGTATGTGAGGATGCAACTGTAAGTCCCTGCAAGTTGGCATTTGCTTTCCTATGACCATAATGATGCATTTGTTTGTTGTATGTGAGGATGCAATTGTAAGTCCCTGCAAGTTGGCATTTGCTTTCCTATGATCATATGTTGGATATTGGTATAAGTCCAGACAGATTGGCATCCGGTATCCAAGTTTCATTTTGTTAGGAGATTAGTATAAGTCCATTGAGTGGCCTCTGATATCCAGTTCTGTTTTAGGAGATTGGTGTAAATCCATCTAGTGGTAGCCGGTATCCGCTTTTGTTTGTGAGATTGGAGTAAGACCATTGAGTGGCATCCGGTATCATTTGCTTGCTTATATTATTATTGCTCATTGCCCATTCCAAAGGACACACTTGAATCATCTTCTATATGATTTCAAGAGGTGAACCCTCTAAGAAGTTTTACAATCCATCCTCATCCATTCATCCCCATTATGTCCTAAACCTTTTCACACATTGCTTTCAAAACTTGAGATAGATATTGTGCAAACATCTTCATGTTTTCAAATTAAAAACCTGGACCCCAAGTCCTTGACTTTTTTCAAATCCCATTTCATAATACTTCTTTTGAATCAATCTTAATCATACTTTGACTCTACTTTCACAATCACAATCAATTAACTTCACCCATTCAATTGTTTTGGCTTTGTCCATTGTTAATCTTTTCATACATTAGCCATAGGTTTCAATTATCATTGTGGTTGATGTAAACCTCACCCTATCCTTAGTGAGTCGACTATAAGACTTCCGTACTGAAAACAGGGTTAACCCCTCTAGTACGTCGAAGCTATCCTCGCATGGTGGATGTTGGTCCTGGTCGAGTTTTCTCCCATTGATAATGAAAGGCCTTAGTGCTATTGTTTAAAATTGAACTCACTAACTTTTGGAAATCTTTTAGCCGAACTACGGCGTTTTGATCCTTACCTTTGATGGAAGGTACGTAGGCAACGGGTTCATCCGTTCGAACACAAAATAACAAAAATTGTACATTCTTTTCTCACCATCCCAATCATGTTTGCACAATACTTATGTCATAACAAATAACAATTTTATACAACAAGTGTGAAAAGGGCTCCCTAGGAGTACCTAGGACGTAGTGGGTGCCTAACACCTTCCCATTGCGTAATTTACCCCTTACCCAGACTCTCTGATCTTTTTATTAGTTTTCTACGTGTAAAACTTCTTAGGCTTTTGTTCGCTTTTTAGCCAGTCCTTTGGATAAATAAAAGTGCGGTGGCGACTCGAATTCATTGTATGCTTTGCTTATGATTTAATCAATAGATCATATAGCGACGAATACACCGCTACAGAAAAGTGGCGACTCTGCTGGGGATAAAACATCGATCCTTGGCGGTATTGCCTACTTTTCACCCTTGTTGTGCTATATTGTTATATGTTATATGACATATTTTTGTACAATTTGGGATAACTGTATTGATTGTAATGTTTGAATTGCTTGATATACAAATGTTGTTTGCTTTGGTGATCTGTGAGATGAGTTCTGTACCCGAACTCGAGTGCACTCTAGGATAGGAGAATGGCATAGTCTTGTCGACTGGTGTGGAGTATTCCTTAGCCAGTTGACTTGCGAGTCCATTCACTTGGTGGAGGTCATGTTGGATTAATAATGTCACACAAGTTATTTGTGGTTAGGCATTATTCTTTCAATCATGTGCCGCAGAAGCCAAGGACCATAGTTTACCAAACCCATCTTGGCCTATTTTTAGGAACGTAGTGCGGAGGTCGTTCAGATGTAAGTTCTGATGCGATTGTTACGCGATACTACACTCATAAGAGTTTCTCTTGAGAATATTCTTGGAATACGAGTATTCGTTCCTCCGATAATATTCGAAAGATGGAACGATGATTATGGGAACCTCTGATAGAACATGTCTGGCAGGTTTAAACCCTAGTACACTCCCTTTGGGTGGTTCTTAACCAAGACTCCATGCTCGTGACTCTCAACAAACCCGTGATTCGTGGTTGAGTCGTTCAAGCAACCTTAATATCAATGGAACCCGGATCAGGTGTAAAACCTAAAATCCCCCAAAAAGGATGGTTGATATTAAGGATGTTGAGCCGGTTCGTGTACCGTTAATATCAATGGAACTTGGGTGTCGATAAGGTGAAAACCTAAATCCACCAAAATGGATGATTGATATTAAGGATACAATGAGCTTTCCCACGACCTTTGTTTGGTGTGCCTTGCTTGATCTTTGAGTGTGATTGTTGCATTCATACATTCATGCATTCATCTGCATCCATATCATCAGATAAAAAGGGAATTTTCAAGGAACTCAAAGGAGTTTATTTGCAAAAAATTTCAAACATGAAAAAACCGGGAAAATTTTTTCACCTGATATATCTGATGAGATATTCTCATATAAGATCAAAATGCTTAAATATTTCAAAGTTTGCAAATAAAACCCTCGGGTTCCTTTGATATAAAAACAAGCATATGCACAAACACTTCATGCATCATTTGCATAAGCAGGTGTTTTGTTCCGGTCTCCCGTCCTGTGGTCTGACCCTGCGATCTTCATTTATTTTTGAAGACGCACTTTGCCGGTACTATACCAAAGCCAACTCTGCCAGATTGATGGATCATCCTGAGCAAGAGAATTGTGAACTCAGGGAGATATTTGCCAGACTAAGTGCTGTTGATGGATTTATTCCTGGTTAACCCATCCCGGGCTGGCATTGGCTACTGTTCTGGGGCACTTAAGGAGCAAGGTTTGTTCGAAAGTGGAGGATTTATCCATGATGATCAACCTGAAGAGGAAGCTGCTGCTATCTTGGAAGAAGATACAGAAGACGTGAACAACTTTGTTATTCCTGGTGGTGTCTGCCACAATTGGGTCACTGTGGATGTTCCTACGGTCATTCATAAGTCAGCGTGATTTGTTCACTTTGTTCAAAACCCTTCTCCCATGCCAAAAGGAGAAGTGATGACATTGTTGGCAAAGCATTTAATACAATGATGTTTTCATTCAATTAATGCATTGTTTAACATTTGTTTTTCCTTTGTTTTCATTTTTTGCTTTTCTGCATGAAATCAGTGATCACAAAGAACCCATGAAAAACAAGAAAACAACTTTTTCATCTGCATAAATGATTTGCTTGTTTAAAATTCAAAAGCTTTTCATTATCCAGAATCATTATGCAGGGATTCCTAAAACCCATTGAACATAATGATCCAACGCCATCTCCCAATCTTGAATTCTTTGTATTTGAGGCAGAGGAAGATGATGTTGAAGGGGATTCCTGACGAGATTACCCGTCTTCTTGAGCACATAAGGAGCTCATTCAGCTGTATCATGAGAATCAGCAAAACAGTCAAACTGGGGCAAATGTAATAAAAAAAAAAAAAAAAAGAAAGAGGGTGAAAATAAGATGAAAAATCAAAAATCAGCAAAAAAAATTTTCAAGATTTCTTCAAAAGAAAAAAGAAAAATTATACCCTAAAGTCCCTAGTTGACTGATGCTGAATTGATTCAGAGTCGTTATGACCAATTGAATTTGATCGAAGAGAAGCGTTTAACTGCCATGTGCCATGGTCAGCTATATTAGCAAAGAATGAAGAAAGCATTCGATAAGAAGGTCAAGCCTCGTGTGTTCCGAGAAGGTGACCTCGTGCTCAAGAATGTTTTGTCTTTCGCGCCCGATTCCAGGGGCAAGTGGACTCCAAACTACGAGGGTCCATATGTTGTTAAGAGAGCCTTTTCATGCGGTGCTTTGATGCTTACAACAATGGATGGGGAGGATTTCACTCGTCCTGTGAATTCAGATGCAGTCAAGAAATACTTTGCCTAAAAAAAAAGTATATGCAAATGAAAATAGAATAGCTCGCTAAGTTGAAAACCCGAAAGGGCGGCTTAGGCAAAAATGAGCGTCTCGGTGGAGAACCCGCAAGGGTAATCCAGGCAAAATTAGAGACTTGAAAAAAAGAGAATATTTGCATCCCGCAAGATTGAGTACCTCACCCTGGGGCAATCTAGGCAAAAATTAGGGATTTGGCAAGTAACTGCATCCTGACAAGACTTTCTGTTCATCAGCTGTCATTTCGTCAGAAGATTCTCGATTCGTCGTCAAACTGAAGCTTCGGATACATCGAGATTCAAATTGGTAGAGAAAGGATCATTATGTTCAATGTAGCCCTCTTCCAATATATATCACTGATTTCAAATTTGTACAGATCTATGGAGTCTTGCCATTTGCGGGCTACCATTCCATCAAATCAATTTGAGCTTTTTATCCAATTATTTGCACTCTTATTTGTTTCAATTCAACAAATGTTTTGCATGTTTTAAATTGATAAAATGTCATTGTTTTAAACAAATAAATTTTTCAAAAATATTGTTTTAAACGAAGTGAACATTCACAAGATTGAAAGGATACTCAAGAATATCTCAGTGCTCTCCCGAGGGTGGCATGATTTCCAACAGGTAAGACATTCGTTCATATTCCTGGTTTGGTTGTATCTTCTTTCTTCAGATCTTTGTTGAGGTTGTTCCTCAAACAGAGTTGTTGTTAGGGTTGCTCCCCAAGCAGAGTGTTGTTGAAGACTTCGTTTTCTCCAGCAGCAGTTTTCCCCAGCATGGGTGTTTCTTTGTGAGTTTCGGCGGTTGATGGTTTGTCATCCTGGTGCCCCGTCACTTTCTCCAGTGGGTCGCCTGCCCCAGACTTTATTTTTCTCCTCAGCGCAGTCACGAGTAGAGCTGTTATTGATATCCCCATCGGAGTCGCGAGCAGAGTTGTTGTCACTCTTCCCAGTGCAGTTGCCAGCGAAATTGTCTGTTTCCTCAGCACGATCGCTTTCTTTTTAAAGACTCGGTAAGTCAGCGGTTTGATACCCGATACTTTACCTTTTCCCCGACGAAGTCGTCTGCGGAATTGTTGCTATCTCTCCATCAGAGTTTTTCTCTTCAGCAGAGCAGGAATTATTTTCCTATTCAGTGGTTGATTGGGTTGATATCCCAGTTTTTCAACCATCTTTTCCTCAGCGTAGTCTGCAGAGCGTTTGTTGTGGCAGTTTTGCCTGTTGAATACTCCTTCAATCCCCAGTATGGTCGGATGATGGCTCTAGCATCCCGAGAACGGATTGATTTCCTGACTGTTTGTGATCCCCAGTAGAGTGGCTTATATTGCAGAATCTACTTGTTGTGATCAGTTCGCTATGAGTATTCTCCCCAAGTAGAGTGGTTTGTTGCAGAATCTACTTGTGTGGTACATTCTCCCTCAGTGGGTTGTTCCCCAGCGGAGTTATGTGGAGTTTGCTTCTACAGCAGTTTGTGTTTGTACAATGCACCCTTTGTTTCTCAGTTGACACTGGGATCCCCTGCAGATACTTTGGGACTTCTCTTGTTCCCCGACAGATTCGTCTTGGTGGCTGTTTTGCCCGTTGTGACTTTCTGTACCCTGATTGGGTTGTTTCCTGATATCTCTGACCCTCTGCTTCTCCAGCAGTACTCGCAGATCTTTGCTTTACAGCATGTAGATCTCCGCAGATTGGCTCTCCAGTTGGTTTTTCCCCTGGAAGTATAATACCGGGCGTTTGGTTCCTGGACCTGTTTGTGTTAGAACTGTCTGTTTTGTCAGCATTCATCAAACATAAATCACGCATATTCATGCATACTCATAAACATTCAGATATTCATGTTGCATTTTTCGCCATATATCTTTTGTTTGTCGTGTCTCCTGCAACGGGTGATTTAGATCTTCTCTATAGATCTCCCCTAGCAGATGTCGGGTGTCAAAATCTCTCCATATAGAGTCAGCCCCATAAGCAGAAAGTGTTGGTCTTTCCTTCTGCAGTTCCCCACCGAGATATATCCTCGTGGATGACGGTTTCTTCCGTTTCCTCCCAACACATATATTGGGATGGATTTTCCTATTTGAGTTACATCCTCATTAGGACATGTCTTGATTCAGTCCGTCTTTTCGAATTATTCCCGAATTGACTACTTGTCAAAAGTCTTGTGCTTCCCAGTGGGTTGTTCCCCAGCGGAGTAGTTTTGGGCCTCTACCCTCATACCGGTAGTTATAAGTCCTATTTTTCCTGGCTTTCTTGACAGAATTTGTGGTTATACACCTTTTATTCCCTAGCCAGAGTTGTTGGTTTTCTACCTCATACCGGTAGTTGTAAATCCTATTTTCCTGCTCTCCAGCAGTTTGTGGTTTGTTATGAACCCTATCTTGGTTTCCCGTGCGGATTTGTGATTTGTTCTATCCCCACGCAGAGTTGTTGGTCTTCTACCCCATATTCGGTAGATGTAAACCCTAATTTTGTGGTTATCCCCACCAGAGTTTGGCCCTCTGCCTACAAACCAGCAGTCGTAAGTCCTATCTTTGCGGTTTTTCTACCTACAAATCGGTAGTTATAAACCCTGTTTTCTCCATTTGCAGAGTTAACTTTGTTGTTCATCCCAACCGATGACAATTTCCCCCTTGTGGGTATCTTCATCTAGTTCTTGATGTTGATTTTCCTTTGCTTGGATAAGTTGCTCAGATCAGCACTTATACCCCCAGCAAGTCTTTTGTGGATAATTGCCGTATGATAGCAATTTTATCCCCAGCGGGTCCTTTCACCTTTTGTCAGTGATTGTGTTCCCCGGATCATTGATTGTCATCAATGTATCCCAGCGAGTCTTCTTTCATTTACCCCCTTTGTTGGTAATGTTTGTTGCTCCCTTTGAATGGTCATCATTATCTACCTATTCTGGTATCCCGATGCCTTTCTTTTCGGATTTTATCCTATAAACAACCTACAACCCGGTTAAGGATAATATTCCATGCGAGGTTATTATTCACGTTTTGACGGCTATGAATAATATATCTCATGTACTCTTCAGTCGAAGCCTTTCGTGTTTTCCCTGATCGAGTAAGATTCGCTATTTCCCTCTGTGAAATCGAATATTTCTTTGTTGTCGGATAATTGTCGGATGCTGGCAATTTATCCCTTTGAGTTGTCTTTCGTTTACCCGGATGCTTGGTATCGATTGTCTCTCTTTTTGGTTAGTCACCTATTATATACTTCGGTATCTCTGGTGTCTTTTCCTTTCGAGTATATTATTCACGGTCTGCCGGTAATGAATAATATGTCTCATACGCTCTTTGGTTGGAGTCCTTTGTTGATATTCCCCAGTCGAGTAAGATTCGTATTCTTTGTAGAATCGAATATCCATCCTTTAACCAGTTTGTGTTTTGGATGATGTGTGTTTGGCATATATACCAACTCACGTTTTCGGTAGATCACCTATTATATACCTCGGTATCTCTGGTGTTTCTTACCATGCGAGTTTATTATCTACGTTCTGACGGTAATAGATAATAAATCTCATGCGAGTTTTCTTATCCACGATCTGCCGGTAATGGATATTGTATCTCATGCACTCTGTGGGTTTGTGTCCCCAGTTGAGTAAGATTCGTTTTCCCGTTGTGGATTCGAATGTCCATCCTGTAAGTCGATTTGCTTTTTCAAGCCCTCCTTTCGGATGATGAGTGTTTTGGCATATATACCAATTCACGTCTTTGGTTAGTCACCTATTATATACTTCGGTATCTCTGGTGTCTTTTCCTTTCGAGTATATTATTCACGGTCTGCCGGTAATGAATAATATGTCTCATGCACTCTTGGATTAATCTTTTGATTGTTTTCTCCGCAGAGTAAGATTCATATTCCTTGTGGAATTGAATATCCATCCTATAAACAAGTCTGCTGTTCTAGCTTTCTTCAGGATGATAAGTGTTTTGGAACACAAACCAATTCACGATTTCGGATTTTATCCTATAAACAACCTACAACCCGGTTCAGGATAATTTTCCATGCGAGTACATTATCTATGTTTTGACGGCTATAGATAATATATCTCATGCACTCTTTTGTCAAACACTTTGTTTGTTTCCCCAACTGAGTAAGATTTGCATTCTTTATAGAATCAAATATCCATCCTATAAACAAGTTTGCTTTCGCTCTCTTCAGGATGATGAGTGTCTTGGAACACAAACCAATTCACGATTTCGGATCTTATCCTATAAACAACCTACAACCCGGTTCAAGATAATTTTCCATGCGAGTACATTATCTACGTTTTGACGGCTATAGATAATATATCTCATGCACTCTTTTGTCGAACACTTTGTTTGTTTCCCCAACTGAGTAAGATTTGCATTCTTTATAGAATCAAATATCCATCCTATAAACAAGTTTGCTTTCGCTCTCTTCAGGATGATGAGTGTTTTGGAACACACACCAATTCACGTCTTTGGTCGGTCACCTGTTACATACCCACAACCCGGTATCCTTGGTGTTCCTTCCTGAGTTTGTTACCCTTATACCGGTGACATCTCATTTCTTTGGTGCTTTCTCAGTGAAGTTTTCTTTTGCTTCTCCCCAGGAGTCAGCTTGTGTCTCTCCAATGGATTTATTTTCCTTTGGAATTCTTTTCTCCAGTGTGAGCCCTTCACTCCCCAGTGAAGTCTCCAGTCTGTTTTCTGTTCCCTTAATCAGAGTCGTGTATTATTCACGCTGTGTCAGTTTTTACTATCCCCAACTAGAATCTTGTTAGAGTCTCTGTTCCTGGTGAGTGTACTACTCCGATGGATCGTCTTTTCTTCTGTGTGAATCATATTCCCCACAGAATTTGTGTCTGTTGCATGCATACATTTGCATCATGAGGTCTCTTAGGGACCAAAATTCGTCTCATTACTGTTATTTAAGCCCATTCTACCGCGTCAAGATGAAGATTTCTAAACTTCACTTCTCCGGCTAGAATGACCTTAAATAGGGGCATCTGTAAGACCCCAATTTTGGCCCTAAGATCCCTCATGGCCCATATCATATCATATCATTGCCTCAAGGATCATTGCATGCCCTAGCTTCCCTCCTAGTGGGTGGTTTGCCTTGTGAGTGTGGTTCTTGATCACCAAGCATGTTTTGCATTTGTATATCATTGCTTTTCATCTGTCTATTAACCAAAAGTACAAAAATATTGTCATCTAACCATGTTACTTGCAGATGAAGCAATCAACAGTCAATCAGTCTAACCAGTCATTAAGCAATGGATGGTGGCCATTCTTGCAGAATTTGGGCACCATGATCAATAATCAAGAGTTCGTATATGTTGTGATATCATTTGGAATCAAGATCTCAAGTGATTAGGGTTTGGAATTCATCAGAAGATGGTTCAGTCAAGCAAAACCCTAGAAAGTCAACCTTTGGTCAACTGTACATTTAATCAGTGATTTGATGAGGGGAATTGGTTTGAGAGGTCTCATTCATGTCCATATAAGCCTCATATATCATGTCAAACATCACCATGGAAGAATTTGAAGTCAAACAAGAAATTTCCAAAAATAGAAACTTGACCTGTAATTGGAATTTGCCAAAAATGGAAAGTCTTGATCCTCAACATTACATCATGATACAAGCTTCAAATGAATTTTTGCCCAACATGAAAGTTGAAGATCTTGTTCTCCCATTTTCAAAAAGTCCAAGAACACTCAATTCCCATGTATGGTTGGCAAGTTATGATCAAATCATTTTCAGAAATTTTTGAACTTCAAAAGGCCATATCTCTCAAACCATTTGGCCAAATTGGGTGGGGTTTTTTGCAACAAGTCACATTTGATGCCCTCTATCCAAATATGTCATCATCATTCACCAAAACTTCACCAATCAAAATGGCATTTTTGAACTAGCATGAATTAATTTCAAGTGAGGGTGAAAAATGACTTTCCAAATTAACCAATTCCAACACCTCCTACCATTTGAAAATGTTCTGAAATTGCATTTTGGTTGTGTTGGAAGCCCAAATTCGCAGCTACAGCTCATGCACCTCACCACTTAAGTGAAATTGGTCAATTAGCAAAAAACATGTCATTAGCAAATGCTGTTTTCATTTTCCATTAACCTTGATTAACAGATGTTAAACAGCATATATATTCTTCATTTCACTCTGAAAAAGCCCTAGCAGCCACGATTCAAACAGAAAAAAAAAACCTTGTTCTCTCAATTTCTCATTTGTGCATTTTGAACTTTTCTTGAAAAAACTGTAAAGCACTCGAGCCTTGGTCAATTGCCTCATCATTCACCATCATCTTTAAACTCATTGCAAGCTTGGTTTTCCAACTGTAATCAAAGAATCCAGCTCTGTACCATTAAAGCATTTCCATGGCAGCTTGTGATTAAAGGAAAATGGAGCTTTGTTGAGCTGAAACCCTTCATTCATTCATCACTTGGAACTTGAAGAAGCACCTGTTTCAGCCTTTTACAACCAGAAAACCACGAATCATCATTGTTCTTCAAATCTGGTAAGGTTTTCGACTCTCACCATTTTCAAAACCATGATATGCATATGATAGATCTCTTTGCCATGATTATAATGAACTTTGAATCAGTGAAAATGGTTGCCTATGCTGAAAGAAATTTTGATTTGAAATTTGATGTCCAAACTTGTTTTTGCTCGATGCTTCTTGTTTAGCTTGATTTAGTGAATATGGATGTTGGATTGTGAATGTGTGTGGTTTGCTGGTTCTAATGGTATGCTCAATTTCATTTTCTGGGAAATTTGTTCATCATCGTGTTTGAATGTGTACTGTAGCACATGAAACCCTAAAAATTTTCTGCCCAGAATTTGTCCAATCCATGAAATCGCGTTGGCTGTTGCTGTCTTGTGTTTTTGCATGAAATGCTACTGTATCATTGCCATGCACCAATCGCCTGTTGCCACGCCTTGAACTGATGCGCTGCGTTTTACTTAAAGTTCCCAGTATTTACAAATATGCCACGCCGTGTTACAATATCCATTAATTCATTTATTTTCTTCAATTTTTATTTCATTTTGATGCTCAATCTTTGAAAATTCATAGCTCATCCATTTTTAATCCAAATTTCATGAAACTTTTTGCATATTGTTCACATTGATCTCAACTTATTTGTCATGATTTTTCCAGAATTTTTGGATGAATGGATTTTAATTGGTGCTAGGGTTTATGACATGTGCTCATTTTTTGTACCTTTTGCCAAAACATTTGTGAAATGATGATGCTTTATCCATTGGCTTCCAAATTTTTTGTGCTTAAACTAGACACATTCATGGTGATTTTGGTGTAGAGTTTATGAATTTATCATCTCTGGTTTGTGAGTTATGATTTTTTGAATTAGGGTGTGACAATTTGTGTCACACCATTGATGTGCAACTTCATGATTTTCAACACCATGCTTCTTGACCTCCAATTGCTTTGAATTTTTGCATTAATGTACTCTTGGATGTCTAGTTTGCATGAGAATTTTCTTGGAATTATTTGTGGCATTTCCTAATTGTTTGAGATTTTTCTCCCCTGTTTGGTCATATGTTGACTTTTTGTGACACATGTTCCCATTTCATTTGTGAAATTCTCATACTTTATTGGATGAACTTGAAATTTGACATGTGATTAGTAGACATCTTAAGGTTTATCATGGTTTTGATCCTATTCATTTCTCATATGTTGTCACTGATTTATGATTTATTGAAGTTGGTACATGTTTGATTGACTTCTTTGAGCATGCTTGAACTTGCCTTGCCTTTCTGATTTTCATTGACCAACTTCCCTTGATCCAAATGAGCTGAAATTTGATATGCATATCATGTTATGGATTATGTTTGATCATGAATTATTTGATGATTTATTGAATTGTTTATGATTGGTTTTGAGTTGAGTCTTGCTGTTGACTTCTATGAGCTTCCATATGCCATGCCTTGACCTAATTTGCTTATGAAATGATGATGATGCATGATATGAACATGAAACCAATTGAGTTTGTTTCTTGATTGTTTGAACTTGATTTTGGTTGACTATCACTTGCTGTTTTGACTTTCTCATCCCTTTTTGACCCTAGGCTTGTCCTAGTGGTCTTGTTGCTCATGTTTGAGTTCATGTTTTCAGGTTAAGCAACAAAATTACCCAAAAAGACCAATACAAATTGAATGAGCTTATTTGATTATCATGACTAACTTGCTTGTTTTGTAGGTTGCTTGGCTCATATGCTTTGAGTCTTGTGCGTTGCACATTTAACTGATTATGTTAACTGTTGATTTCTATCTCCTTTTACTTTGACTTTGAGTTGTGTACTGATTCTGTTTGACTATTTCAGGTACCTTTAGTTGCTTAGTTCTTTAAGAACTTGCTTTGCTTTGCTTTATAGCAATTTGCATTGAGGTATAATCCCTTTTCTTCATGTAGTCTGGAAGACCTGGCCTGTTACTTGGCCAGACAACTGTCTGAAGTCCTCCTTAAGAGGCAATGCTTGTGTGTGTTTACATTTGTCCCAAGCAGGAAAAGTCCTTTTAATAAGGCAATTGGTGGATATAAGAGATATGTAGTCTATCTCCCACTATTCTGTGAGTCTTCTCCTTGCTCCCATTACATGGTTGTAGCATTGAGATCCAAACCCAAGATCTATCGAGTCAATAATCTGTGGAGAGAGTTCCTACTTTCTAAACTCCCACACCTTCTGATGTTCAAAATGCTCTCCCTGGCCAGGGATAAGAGCAATGGGGCACACCCCTCATATCCTTTCATCTGCTTCACCTTAGCCCCTCAATGGCAAGGTTAAGAGCACCATTAACCTATTCCAGTTGGCTTTAATGCCTAACCCTTTGTATGAGCCTCATTGTGTGGTTATAGTGTGTGCTGATTGACTTCATTGATTGATCACTTACTTCATATACACATGTTTGCTTGCATGCTTTGTGCACTCATCATCATTTATTGCTCATTAATGCATGATCATCTCATTTGTCTTTATAACTTATCATTGTTGTTTACCCATTGAGGACAATTGTAAGACCATCCATTGGCCATTGCTCCTAGGATATGGAAGTGAGTATAAGACCATCACATTGGCCACTCATCTTATCTTTGCCTGATGCATTTGTTTGTTGTATGTGAGGATGCAACTGTAAGTCCCTGCAAGTTGGCATTTGCTTTCCTATGACCATAATGATGCATTTGTTTGTTGTATGTGAGGATGCAATTGTAAGTCCCTGCAAGTTGGCATTTGCTTTCCTATGATCATATGTTGGATATTGGTATAAGTCCAGACAGATTGGCATCCGGTATCCAAGTTTCATTTTGTTAGGAGATTAGTATAAGTCCATTGAGTGGCCTCTGATATCCAGTTCTGTTTTAGGAGATTGGTGTAAATCCATCTAGTGGTAGCCGGTATCCGCTTTTGTTTGTGAGATTGGAGTAAGACCATTGAGTGGCATCCGGTATCATTTGCTTGCTTATATTATTATTGCTCATTGCCCATTCCAAAGGACACACTTGAATCATCTTCTATATGATTTCAAGAGGTGAACCCTCTAAGAAGTTTTACAATCCATCCTCATCCATTCATCCCCATTATGTCCTAAACCTTTTCACACATTGCTTTCAAAACTTGAGATAGATATTGTGCAAACATCTTCATGTTTTCAAATTAAAAACCTGGACCCCAAGTCCTTGACTTTTTTCAAATCCCATTTCATAATACTTCTTTTGAATCAATCTTAATCATACTTTGACTCTACTTTCACAATCACAATCAATTAACTTCACCCATTCAATTGTTTTGGCTTTGTCCATTGTTAATCTTTTCATACATTAGCCATAGGTTTCAATTATCATTGTGGTTGATGTAAACCTCACCCTATCCTTAGTGAGTCGACTATAAGACTTCCGTACTGAAAACAGGGTTAACCCCTCTAGTACGTCGAAGCTATCCTCGCATGGTGGATGTTGGTCCTGGTCGAGTTTTCTCCCATTGATAATGAAAGGCCTTAGTGCTATTGTTTAAAATTGAACTCACTAACTTTTGGAAATCTTTTAGCCGAACTACGGCGTTTTGATCCTTACCTTTGATGGAAGGTACGTAGGCAACGGGTTCATCCGTTCGAACACAAAAATAACAAAAATTGTACATTCTTTTCTCACCATCCCAATCATGTTTGCACAATACTTATGTCATAACAAATAACAATTTTATACAACAAGTGTGAAAAGGGCTCCCTAGGAGTACCTAGGACGTAGTGGGTGCCTAACACCTTCCCATTGCGTAATTTACCCCTTACCCAGACTCTCTGATCTTTTTATTAGTTTTCTACGTGTAAAACTTCTTAGGCTTTTGTTCGCTTTTTAGCCAGTCCTTTGGATAAATAAAAGTGCGGTGGCGACTCGAATTCATTGTATGCTTTGCTTATGATTTAATCAATAGATCATATAGCGACGAATACACCGCTACATTACACTAGGGACAAGTTCCCAAACTTGATTCCTTATGAATTGGTTTAACTTTTCTTGCATAGCAATTATCCATTGGTCGTCACCTAAAGCTTCATCAACTTTGGAAGGTTCAATTTGTGAAACAAAAGCCATATTCAAGCATGCAGCTTTGAGATTTAATCTTGTTGCAACGCCTTGACTAATATCACCAATGACTTTATCAATTGGATGATCTCTATGAGTTATCCATTCCTTAGGTAGATCATTATCATTTTTTTTTTGATCTTGCTCATCTTGATGTTTTGGTTGATCATCATTGTTTCCACTTGAAGTATCTTTTTGAGGAACTTCTACAATATCATCATCATCATCACAAAAAATAATATCCTCCTTGGAGGGGTTAGATTCATCGAAAGTAACATGTATAAATTCTTCAATTTTTAAAGTTATTTTATTATATATTCTATAGGCTTTACTAGTAAGAGAATATCCAAGAAATATACCTTCATCGAACTTACCTAGATTGTCTTTGTCATTGTTGAGGATAAAGCATTTGCATCCAAAAATGTAAAAGTAAGAGATGTTTGGTTTCCTTCCTTTGAATAGTTCATAAGGGGTCTTTTTCAAGATAGGTCTAATAATAATTCTATTACTTACATAGCATGTCGTGCTTACCGCATCCGCCCAAAAATACTTTGGAAGATTTGAGTCGCTAAGAATTGTTCTTGCAAGTTCCACAAGTGACCTATTCTTTCTCTCCACCACTCCATTTTGTTGAGGAGTCCTTGGTTCCGAGAAATTATGAAATATTCCATGTTCTTCGCAAAACTCTTCGAAGGAGGCATTTTGGAATTCTCCACCATGGTCGCTTCTTATGGAGGCAATAGATAGAGATTTCTCGTTTTGAATTTGCTTTGCATATTTCTTGAACGCCTTGAATGCATCACTTTTCTGCACTAAGAAGAAAGTCCAAGTGTATCTAGAGAAATCATCAACAATAACTAAAGCATATACATTACCTCCGAAGCTTCTTGTTCTTGATGGACCAAATAAGTCCATATGCAACAATTGTAGTGGTCTTGTAGTGGACACCACATTCTTTGATGTGAAAGTTAATTTGGTTTGTTTTCCCTTTTGACATGCATTACAAAGTATATCTTTGACGAATTTTATCTTAGGAAAACCAATAACAAGATCATGCTTTATAAGTTTATTCAAATGTTCCATATGAATATGTGCAAATATTTTATGCCAAAGCCATGACTAATTATTGTTTACCAAAAGACATTTTACCTTCAAAGAAACATCATCAAGGGAAATCATAAATATATTATTAATTCTCGTACCTTTGAATTTTACCTCGTGAGAGACTTCATCTTAAATCAAGCATTCATCCTTGGTGAACTTGATTTTGAAGCCCTTGTCGCAAAGTTGGCTAATACTTAGAAGATTGTGCTTTAGTCCTTCGACATAAAGGACATCTTCAATGGATGTGAAATGTGGTGCTCCAACTTTGCCTATGCCAAGAATTCTTCCTTTGTTGTTATCACCATATGTGACACAACCCTTGGCCTTCAATGATATATTTGAAAATTTGTTAATGTCTCCCGTCATATACTTGGAACACCCACTATCAAGATACCAAAGATCTGATGTGGTTTTCAAGTATACTTACAAAACAAAATTACGTTTTGTTAGGTACCCAAATTGCTTTGGGTCCTTCATTTTTAGTGCCTTTCTTTACCCATACGTAATACCCATTTGCTACTCTAAAATTTCTAACATAACATGCATTAGGTGTATGGCCAATTATTCCGCAATAAAAACAAGTAGGTTCAAAATTGCTTCTATATCTAGGAAGATAAGATTTCTTTTTAGAGAATCTTTTTCTTTTAGGATAGTGATGAACATTTTTTTCCTTATTCACTTTCTCTTTAGTTGGTTGGTCATTAGCTTTAACAAAGATAGTTTTACTTGAACTTGGTTTGGAAAGCTTTGAATAACCAAGTCCATTTTTGTCATTGGAATATCTTTGTTGGCTAAGGACACCTTCCAACCCAATTTTTCCTTTTTCATACCTTTCAATAACTCTTTTTAATTAGACAATTTGGAAAGAAAGTGATTCACAATTTTTACATACAAAATTCTGTTTTTCACTAATCATCTTTTGTTTTTCATCATCGAAATCTTTTTCAACTGTTACGACTTTTTCTTCTAGAGATGAAATTATTTTCTTTTGAGATGATATAGTTTTATACAGAATTTTGAATTCTTTAATAAGTTCATTTATAGCACCTTGTGAATCACTATCGAAAAGAGAGAAATCATTACTAACCTCATCTTCTTCATCGTTGGAATGGTGTGAAGCCATTAATGCTAGATTTGCACATTCATCGCTTTCCGATTCGGATGAAGAACTTATCTCATTATCTTCCCATGCAACATACGCCTTTTTATTCTCGAAATCCTTCTTGCCTTTAAAGCCACCTTTCTTTGAGAGTTTCGGACAATCCGACTTTATATGACCTTGCTTTCCACATTCATAACATGTGACTTCTTGCGTATATGTGGAAGCCTCCCTTTTCCTGAAATGTTTATTTCTTTTTGCATTAAAGGTTTGTCATTTTTACTAAAAAACTTACCAAGCCTTTTAACAAGGAGCATGAAATTTTTATCTTCCTTCGGTACGCCATCATTTTTATCTTCCTTTGAATCTACTTTTAATGCAATTCCTTTGGATTTCTTCTCTTGACTTTCATGATTTTTGAGTCTTCCAAGTTAAAGTTCATGTTCTTGGAGTTTTTCGAATAATGATATGGACGTCATAGTGGAAAGACTTTTCTTCTCCGATATGGCCGTTACTTTTGGTTGCCATTCTCTAGTCAAGGATCTTAGCACTTTAAGGTTGATATCATCATTTATAAATGTTTTTCCAAGAGCAATTAAATGGTTCGTCAAGTGGACAAATATTTTTTGTAATGCAACAATGGATTTTCCGGGCTGCATTCTGAACATTTCATATTCTTGACTTAATGTGTTTAATCTAGATCTTTTAACTTCAGTGATTCTTTCCTGAGTTTCCACCAAAGTGTCCCAAATTTCTTTTGCCGATTTACATTGAGATATGCGGAAGAACTCATCCATACTTAATTCACTTTGGAGAATATTTATCACTTTATTTTCATTAAGTATTCTTTTCTTATCGTCTTCATCATCTGAACTTTTAACCTTCGGAGTGCCAACACCATTGACCACACTTATAGGATTATGCGGACCATTTTCAACGGTTTCCCATATACCATCTCCTTGTGCTTCTCAGTGTGTTTTCATGTGGATTTTCCAGAAGTCAAAATATTCTCCAGAAAATAGGGGTGGTTTGTTGCTACTACCTCCATCTTTAAAAACCGGGTTTACGCTTGCGGAAGCCATCTTCTGGATCAGAGGAGCAAGTTACCAATAACCTGCTTTGATGCCAATTGTTAGTTGAGTAGCGCCTAAGAGGGGGGGTGAATTAGGATCTTTGAAACTTTTTCTGGTTTATGACAAAAACTTTGTTCTTTCTTTTCTGGTTATGTTAAGCGATGAACGGTAAAGTGCGGAAAGGTAAAGAGCACAAAGAGATATCCTGGTTCCCCTCACAGATCGAGAGTACTCCAGTCCCCTTTCAACATGAAAGATATTTTACTATTGTTAGGACTTTTACAAGACTCTTCCTAGTCTTTCAATGAAGACACTAACAATCACACCAAGAACAATCCTCTTGGATTTTTTACTAAGTTCAAAAAGAGAACAATCCTCCCTTTTAATGAACCTCTTGTTTCCAACAATCCTGGACAACAAGAATAAAGTAACAATATGAATTTTTTACAATATTTTGACAAGTGAAAGTAATCTATCAATCTATTAATTGATCTTCTCCTTTGAAGTAATCAAACTTTTTTATGACAAACAAGTGCTCTAATGATATTGATGAAACTATATGAATATTTATGAAAATTCTGGAAATAGTTTCACTGGAATAAGATTGTTTGAAAATATTTGTGAGAAAGGAGGTGAGTTTAAATCTGCAGAAAAAGTGTTATATATAACCCTTAGATACCTCTCTAAATGGTTATGATAAATGAGAGGATGACATGGTTCAAGAACACATTCCGAAGATGATTTCCATGAAAAATTGCATTGTTTTCTGCCACTGGTTCAGTGGTAATCGATTATCCAATATGGTGTAATCGGTTACACCTGAGCCAACGTTCCAAAATTTGAAAAATTACATTGTGTAATCGATTACCACAAGAGGTGTAATCGATTACATGCTGAAAAACTTGCCTTGCACAGCAACACACAAAGCTGGTAACCGATTACTTAAATGGTGGTAATCGATTACCACACAGCAAAGTGACAGAATGCAATAAAAATGAATGTGACTTCTATAAGATAGATTTTATAGAAAACCTAAGCATCAAACACATGAATGAATGATGAAAACTAGAGCATTTGACTTATCATAGAGAGAGTGAGAAATTAGTACCTTAATACTTTGATCGAATCAAGAGCAAACTCCAAGACTTTGAAATGCTTTGAAAGGAAATGCTTGAGCTTTAGTCTTGAATCATTCTTTTTTCAGCGCATAGACTTTGAGCATGTCTTCATCAAAACACTTTGAGAAGCTTGTCTTCACAGTTTGACTATGTGTTTGGGCCTTGGTCAAGGTTTATTTGACTTTTGTTGAATTAAAATAATTGGATTTAGGGGATTGATGAAATGTACATTTCATCTCCCCAAATGAATGAATGATTTTAATTTGATAAAATTCCTCCCATGACCAATTTATATTTGTCACATTTCCCCTCCCTCCTCATCTTAAATCCCATTCTATCTTATCCCTTTCATTGACCAAGGACATCTCAATATCCTAAGGCTAATTGGTTCATCAATAACTTTGTGTTAGATGAACCAATACAAGTATGGATGAGATTAGGTCCATCCTTTGATCATTTTTTTTAGTGTGGAATGTTTTAGGAGTATGGTTAATTATAACAAATCTCTAACATGCATTAACATCAAAATTTCTATTGCCCGGCCTCAGATAGTTGTGACTTCTACATAAGTCCAATTACGATTGTTTAACATAGCATTAAATTTTGACCCAAAAGTATAGCATTCTAGTAAGTGAGATTGTAAGTCTCCCCCCTTTCATGGTATTATGTGGAAACTTTGTCTTTTTTCCCTCCTTTAGAAGATGTCTTGGTTTAAGGATCCATACTTGTGAATAGAGGGTTGAGTGTTCTCCAAAGAATGACTTAAACAATTGAAAAGCAAAACTTCACTAACATCTAATCAACTAACCTTTGACTAACTTCTATTATAATTGTTTTAAATTTCAAGTCATTTACTTTATGCAATGTAAATTCAAGTCATTTATCATTTACCATTTTACATATCATTTAACTTGTTTATTTTCATGTCATTTTCACTTTGCTCACTTGAGCCATATATTGTGATTGTATATACTTGTTTGTGTTTGTGGTCTTAGGACCTTAAAATACTTAATAAACAACAAAAACCCTAAAAAATATTTGTGTGGACTGTTGGATTTGATCTGAGCTTTGGACTTAGAGTTAGGAAACATTTCCTATGCAAAAGGGCTTGGCCAATGCCAACATTTATGAAACCAAGTTCTTGTGATTTGAATTTTCATCTGATACAAGTGTTGAGATCCTCATGAGTTTATCTACTACATGGTCTTGATGCAAATGTTACTTTGAACTTGTGTCTAATGCCTTATTCTAAGCCATTCAAGGAGTATGTCATATGATACATGGGGAAGATTATGAAGAAGACTACTAAAGTTGCTAGCTTGGATGTGGCTATCTTTATTTGATGCCTTGCTCTTCATCTTGCTTGCTTATTGTTATTGCTTGATTTAAAGTCCAAAGGAAAAGTGAGTTTTTATATGACATTCTTGTCTATTGGATTGCATCCCATTGGTCATATCTTTTCAACTCTTAACTTTTAAATTTTTTCCTAGGATTAGCCTCTTTATCTCCTCCCACTTCTTAAATTTCAAATCTCCCCCGTTTTTAAAAATCTTCTTTGCTTGTGATTTCTAAACTCATACTTTATTGCAAATTAGAAACTTTGGCCTTAAGTCATTTCCTTTTTAAACTCTTTTCTTAAATCAAACTTGTAAATATACTTAACCATATTGATTTAAAATTTCAAAAGAGAAAAAAGAACTAATACTCATCCAAACTCTTTTAGGCCCTTTTGTGCCTCTTTTAAATTTAATTTTTGTTAAAAGGAATTCATTCATTTTGAAATTGATACCACGAACTACAAGTCTGAAGGTTTTGTCAAACACAAAAATATAATTAATGAATTCTTTTCTCATCTGCACACTCTATTTGTTTCAAACATCATTTTATATCAAAAACACATACACACGTTAAAAAAAGGCTCCCTAGGAGTACCTAGAACATTTTGGATGCTAACACTTTCCCTTTGTGTAACCAACCTCCTTACTTGTAATCTCTGAGATTTTATTCGTTTTGATTTGAAAACTTCTAATCTTTGGGTTTTATTCATACTATTCCCTTTTTCTTTGGAAACAATAAAAGCGCGGTGGCGACTCTGATTTTATTGACATTAAGTTTACCCATAACTTAATGATCATGAATTTACCGCTACAGGCACCAAATTTGTTTTTTCATTTGAAATTCCAGAGATTGGAAGCCGGATCTATGGTGTGCGTGTGTGTGTGTGTATATATATATATATATATATATATATATATATATATATATATATATATATATATATATATATATATATATATATATATATATATATATATATATATATTTTTCTTTCTATTTTCTAGATTTTAAAATTTGGACGCGATCATTTCTACGACAAAATCAATTTATAAGTGGAACATCCCATTTTTGTCAAAATTCTCTCTCTCCACATCTATAAATAAATGTGGAGATTAAACCCACACCATGAGAATATGAGGTTTCCACTTTTACTCATTCAACCAAAAAAACAGAAAACATTAAAATTTTATATTAATAACTAAGTTAAACTTAACAATAAAAAAATCTAACCTAAAATTTAGAGACTAAAGTCCTAACTTAAAATATTTAACCGTGACCCTCATTTAAACACACTTAATTTGATTGGATACTATTAATTAATAACTCATAGTAGTGCTGGTGTATTTTAGGTAAATTTATATTCATGATTTAAATTCATACATCTATGGTATGACATATATTTTATTTTATTTTACTCTCTTTGTTTTTATATATAAAAAAAAAGTTTATTTTTTAGATTTATTAAATAAATAGAAAAGACATTTTAAAATTTTCATAGAAGGTCTGACCATTACATAAGATTTATCAAAATTATTATGCTTTGGCAACTAGAACAATGAAATTAAGATAGAAGAATTATAATATCCTATAAAACTACATTGCTTATAAATTAGTTTATCTAAACTACTATCGGCCCAATATGTATAGATGTCTAAAATAAATGTGGACATTAAACCCACACCATGAGAATATGAGGTCTTCACTTTTACTCATTAAACTAAAAAAACAGAAAACATTAAAATAAATTATAAGTAAGTTAAACTTAAAAATAAATAAAAAATCTAACATCAAATTTATAGACTAAAATCCTAGAATTTTTTTTTTAAATATCCAGAAATTTAAAAAAAAATTCAAAAATACACCATTTTTCAAAATAATTACACAAATGGCCATTTTTGGCCCTAAATTTAACCTAGGCGCCACCCTAGTTGGCGCCTACCCTTAATGGGTAGGGCAAGTCGCCACTAGGAGTGGCGCCTACACCCATTCCCTTTTTTTTTTCTTTTTAATATGTTTTATTTTTTTTATTTTTTTTAATTTATAAATTTATATTTTTTATAATTTATATTAATTTATATTAACACATATATATAAATAAAATTATTTACAAGATATATATATATATATATATATATATATTAATTTATATATATATATATATTAATTTAATTTATAAGTAATTAATATTATTTGTAAATTTTTGGAAAAAAAATAATTTATATACGTGTAAATAAATATTTATACACATGTAAATTAATATATATATATATATATATATATATATATATATATATATATATATATATATAATATATATATATATATATATAAAGATATGATAGACAATATCTTTAAAGATAAAGATAAAGATATAAAGATAATAAACAGAAAATATTTTTATTTAAATAATAGACAAGACAAATATTACAAAGATATGATTAAAATGCATTATTATTTTGGGATTTATCACATATGATGCGGTCCCTGGTACGATCCGCACGGGGGAGGTCTAATTACTCGCCTAGACGGTTCACGTGGTGGTGGTGCTTCCCTATTACCACCCCTAGTCCTAGCGCGTCCCCTTGCCGTTTTCCGTTGTGGTTGGGTCGAAGTCCCTTCAGTGCTGTAGGAAAGACGGGTCCCCTCTGCGCCCTCAAAGCTTTGTCTCGGTGGGACAAACTGACTACTGCTGGGTGCGCCCTCGAATTGTGGTCTTTGGTAGTTTAGGGTTGAATCGGGTTGGCCAAAGAACAATGTTTGTTGTGGTGTGTAGTAGTCTTGTTGGTAGTCCTCTTGTATAGCCGTGTCGGGGCTAGGTGGAGGACTGGAAGAGCTCGGGACATTGTCGTGATGGAAGTGTTGGGATTGGTGGAAGTGGGGGGATTGATATTGTGGTAGGTGTTGGGACTGTTGATGGTGGTGGGAATGTTGAGTTTGGTGTTGGTAATCTTCATGGTATTGGGGTTGAGTTTGTGGTATGTATTGTTGATTTGGTTGGGGGGTGGACATGTGTTGTGGTGGTTGTTGTTGGTAATATGGTGGTGGTGGTTGTTGTTGGTAATAAGGTGGTGGTGGTTGTTGTTGGTAAAATGGTGGTGGTGGTTGTTGTTGGTAATAAGGTGGTGGTTGTTGTTGTTGGGAATATTGTGGTGGTTGTTGTTGTTGGAAATATGGCTGTTGCATCCGGGGATCGTCCAAATAGAACGGGTCAGACACAATCATTTCTGGATTTGTATTTGCTCTATACCAATCCACATATTCCCTTGTCGGTTTCATTTCGTTGGGCGCCACCGGAAATTGTAGAACATAGTGGGCACGGTCTTTCCACATTTTACGAAACTCCTTAGCAAATTCCTTCCAATTTTGGGCATACCACTGGTGGCTGACTTTTTTTAGATGCCAAGGTTCCATAGACATTGGGGGGCCTGGGATTTCTTGATGCATTCCGAATTGCAGCTTGACACGGTCACTTTGGTGCATCTCCACAGTGGTGAACCGCATTATGGCCGTTTTTGCTGTCCAAACAGCTGCATCTTCGGGGTTGGGTTGATGTTCCAATCCCAAATATGGCCTCCAAATAAACTGCAAAGAAAAAAGCAAATATGTTATTTATCGAGAATGCATGATATTAATAAATCAGTTAGAAGCTGAGTGATTTAGTGGTAATACATCTTGTGCTCGGAGACGATCCAAGAGTTGACGATAAAATATAATTTTATTTTTGGGGGTAAGACTGTAATCCAGTCCGGTTGTAATGAACCTAAACAAAAAAAGATAAATCATATTATTTACAAATATTTATAGAATAAATATACAAAATGAAATAACATCATAAATTTACCTAGTTGCGTAGGGGAAGGAGTAGACATTAGGATTTTCTGAGGCTAGCCTCGGCAATCTCCACCACCCCCATGTTTGGAGCAAAAAAGCACATCCAGAAAATGTACAGTGCTCATTTTGTGCATTTTTACACAAAGAGCTATATAGGAATGCTAATACAGCAGAACCCCAACTATATGTGCTTATTCTATCAATGTCCCCGAGCAAACTCAAGTACATAAAGTTTATGCTATTTCCCGTCCCTTCGGGAAATAGCAAGTTCCCAAACAATAGCATAATGTAAACCCGAGTTTTTATGACTTTTTCTTGTTCGGAGGATTCCTCAGTCAAAGTTATGGAGTCGTGGTACAATTGTAGGCTAGATAATTTAATACCCTGACCCCTTGCTTTTGCAGATCCCTCACCCTCGACCAGATCTACCCCCAACATTTGAACACATATTTGATTAGGTTGTTGAACATTTCCAGTCACAGGCTTACCATCTATTCTAAGACCCAAAAGCATGTACACGTCCTCTAATGTGACGGTACATTCACCAGTTGGTAGGTGAAAAGTGTGTGTCTCAGGTCTCCAACGTTCACACAGAGTCAAAATGAATTTGACATCAATTGTGGCATTTACGACATGCATAACATGACCGAAACCCGCACGCTCTATGTAAGGTACGCACCATGGGTCTGGATAAGGCATAGGGTGTGAACGTTGACGAAATTTCTTGGGATCCTTTAAAAACAAACAATATAAACAATCATTAGATTGGACTTTTAAAAAACAAATTACAAACATACGAAAGAGGCAATGTTCAAGAAAAACTTACGAAGGAGGCAATGTTTGCCCTAGTGCCTCTGTGTTCTTGGCCCATGGTAAGAAGAGACATGACTGCAATGTAGAACGAAGCTTGGTGGATGAGAAGTTTCGCCGGAGTTCTCTGAATAAAAGTGTTAGTGGTTGATGAAAACTTGCAAGAATGACCCTCTATTTATACTCGTTTTCAAGTAGACTGAATATGCAAAGGTGTGACAAGTGGAAGGCATGCGTGGGAATCTTGCAGAATAGGTGCAGGCTAGGTGGTAGTGTTGGCATGCATTGGTGCAGACTAGGTGGGACTTGTCTTGTCTTGGGGAAGACTTGGTGGAATCTGATGATGCAAAGGTGTGACAAGTGGAAGGCATGCATGGGAATCTTGCAGAATAGGTGTAGGCTAGGTGGTAGTGTTGGCATGCATTGGTGCAGACTAGGTGGGACTTGTCTTGTCTTGGGGAAGACTTGGTGGAATCTGATGATGCAAAAATGTGACAAGTGTAAGGCATGTGTGGGAATCTTGCAGAATAGGTGCAGGCTAGGTGGTAGTGTTGGCATGCATTGGTGCAGACTAGGTGGGACTTGTCTTGTCTTGGGGAAGACTTGGTGGAATCTGATGATGCAAAAATGTGACAAGTGTAAGGCATGCGTGGGAATCTTGCAGAATAGGTGCAGGCTAGGTGGTAGTGTTGGCATGCATTGGTGCAGACTAGGTGGGACTTGTCTTGTCTTGGGGAAGACTTGGTGGTAGTGTTGGCATGCATTGATGCAAAAATGTGACAAGTGGAAGGCATGCGTGGGAATATTATTTAAAATAAATAATCAAGTTGTTTAAAATAAATAATTAAGCTTAAATAAGATTGAATAAAAGAGGTTGTTTAAAATAATCAGGCATGCGTGGGAATATTATTTAAAATAATTAATCAGGTTGTTTAAACACATAATGGAAAAAAGAGGTAGTTTAGACTATGTGGAGAATACATTTGATGGATAGGCAGTAGACGTGTCAAAATTATTACATGCATGCAGCTCCACCTTGCCTGCAAGATTCTTGCATGCTTTACACGTGTCCAAGTTTTGCATGCGTTGCTCTTGGGGAAGGCTTGGTTTCTTGCATGCTTTACACGTGTCCAAGTTTTGCATGCGTTGCTCTTGGGGAAGGCTTGGTTGAAGACATGCATGCAAAGATGTGTCGGAATCTTGCAGTATAAATATTCACACACATTTTCACAAAGGTATTCACAAAACCTTCACAGCAATCTTCACAAAACCTTCATAATATCATCACAAAACCTTCACAAAACCTTCACAATATCATCACAAAACCTTCACAAAACCTTCACAATATCTTCACAAAACCATCACAATATCTTCACAAAACCTTCACAAAACATGGCATCTTCATCACAATACAAAATCAAAGCTCACGTCAATGGTGAGACTTATGAATGTGATATGTCTGGCTTCCTATTTAGAAACACCGAATGCACTCGTTTTTGTCTAAATAGAGGAGCTGACTTCTCTTATCTGAAGAAAAAGATTGAGTCCAAACTAAGACAACCCGTGTCCCAAATTTTTTATCAACAACCTTTTTTTTCAGAAAACAACTCTGTCAAGTTTTATAAGTCATTGATTCAAAATGACATGGAGACAAAATACACGTTTCGTAACCATGAGTATTCTGGTTACAAATACATAGTGTTGTACATTGTGTTGGAACAATTTCAACCAACTCAGAATATCCAGTCACAGGTTATTGATCCTGTGATTGATGACGAACAAGATGTTGAGCACCACGTTGAAGACGATGTGGTTGATGATGCTGAAGACGTGGTTGATGACTTGGTGAACCGTGATTCTGAAGACGAAGACCAAGTTCAAATACCTATAGCGCAACGCCACTCACCGCCTGCGCACTTCACAACACTTAACTTGGGCGAGGATGAGCCCTCATCAGATATGTTCTACAACCCATATATGAGGTCTGATGAGGACTTAAAGAAGGGTGACCAATTTCGGACCAAGGAAGAGTGTCTGTTAGCAATAAAGAACTGACACTTGAAAAACTGTGTTGACTACGATGTTATCAAATCAAATCCGGAAAGATACGTTATTGTATGCAAAAATCCGGAGTGTGGGTATAGGTTGATGGCATCGTACAAGAAGAAACATAATGCGTGGGTGATAGGGTCCATTTCTCAAGCTCACATTTGCGTCAACACCAACATGGCACAGGATCATCGCAAACTTAGCCATGATATGATTTGCCATTCCATATTACCTCTAGTTGAGGCTGACTCGTCACTGAAGGTCAAAACAATTATCTCCCATTGCGTGGCTGTTTTCAAATATACACCGTCATACAGAAAGGCTTGGTTAGCGAAAACCAAGGCAATTGAACTGGTATACGGTAACTGGGAGGAGTCATACAAACAACTACCACGCTACCTGGCTGCACTACGATTGTATTCACCTGGGACGGTTTCTATAATGGAGACCTTGCCGGCACAATCCCCTGACGGAACTCGTCTAGAAGGTAATGGAATATTCCATAGACTTTTCTGGGCATTCCGTCCCTACATCATCGGTTTTACATTCTGCAAACCACTTGTTCAAGTCGATGGAAGTATGGGAAATACAAAGGATCGTTACTGATGGCGGTCGCACAAGATGGAAATTCTAATATTTTCCCAATAGCCTTTGTATTGGTAGAAGGAGAAACGGCTGCTGCTTGGAGTTTCTTCCTTAAGAATCTCCGAACGCACGTGACTCCACAAGCTGGCATCTGTGTGATTTCTGACAGGCACGCTTCAATAGACAGTGCATACAATAATCCAGCAAATGGTTGGCATGACCCCCGTCTACCCATGTCTACTGCATCAGGCATATTGCTCAAAATTTTATGCGGGAGTTCAAGGATAACTTCTTGAAGCAACATTTAATAAACGCGGGGTATGCATTAAACCAACCTGGATTCCAATACTACCGCCGGGAAATAGTGTTGGCAAATTCTGATGCAGGGAGGTGGATCGATAACATCGACAGAGCGAAGTGGACTAGATCATACGACGATGGGGTGAGGTGGGGCCACATGACAACAAATCTTGTGGAATCAATGAATGGCGTCTTTAAGGGCATACGTAACCTCCCGGTAACCGCATTGGTGAGTGCGACCTATTTTCGGATGGCAACGTTGTTCGTAACAAGAGGCAGGCGCTGGCATGAAGTGTTGCAGATGAGTCAAGTATATAGTGATGCCTGCATGAAGTTTATGAGGCAGGAATCTGCCAAAGCCAGCAACCATCGGGTTACGGAATTCGACCGCCATGGCCACACTTTTAGTGTCAAGGAAACAATTGACCACAACCAAGGGCTGCCCAGACAAGAGTATAGGGTCCTAATACCGGACCGTTGGTGCGACTGTGGTCAATTTCAGGCCTATCGTATGCCTTGTTCCCATGTCATTGCAGCGTGTTCACACAGCCACTTCGATGCATTATCCCTAGTGTCTCCCATCTACAAAGTTGCAACATTGCTCAATGTATACGACAATCCCTTTCCGGTGGTAGCATTGGAGGCGTATTGGCCAGAGTATGACGGGGAAATTGTTTGGCACAACGAATCAATGCGGCGGAATAAAAGTGGTCGCCCAAATAGCAGGCGCATTAGAACTGAAATGGACGTCGCAGAGAAAATGCAGAGGAAGTGTAGCATATGTAGACAACTAGGGCATAATAAGAACAAATGTCCATATCGTGGATCTAGTTCCACAACTTAGTTTTCATATTCATAAATCTGTGTACCAATGCTATTTATCATTAAAGTTTACTTTTTATTCCAAATAGAAGATGACACTTGAACAACAAACACAAACATCTAACATTACAACACCAATTAATAAAACAAAAACAAATACTGGAACAAAAACAAGTACTAAAACAAGAACAAGTACTAGAACAATAACAAATACAACAACAACATGACAAACAACCATTAAAATCTAAGAAATTACAACAGTTAACACTATGTCGTCTGATCCATGCATCATTTGGATGCAATCAATGTCGCTTTCAACTTCAACCCACCAACGTATCGTTTCTCCAGTTTCAAATGAGAACCTTGTTCTAAGCCTCTGAATCCTTCTGATGACTTCACCAGGTTGGTAATCTCCCTCTAACCAAGACATCAAGGACCTTTTTAGTTGGTCCAACGAACGGATGTTCCAAAATTTCATCTCCATTGGGGGTTTCAAAGGCGAGAAACTAACATGCCCATCCCTTTTTAAGATTACTTGTTCAGGATCCGGGCGCCTTGATGATGTTCGCTGCCATGACGACGGTCTTGGGGATGCCATGAACTCAACTTGATAGAGAAAGTGATAGGAAATAGTGGTGAAGAAAATGCAAGGAAATAACACTTTATTTATAGGAAAAGATCTGGGTTGTACACCAATCTACTTAACCCTAATTAGTGTCGCACTTGATAAATTAACCTTAACATGATTAACCCTAATTTTCCCAAAAATTTATAAATAATATTAATTACTTATAAATTTAATTAATATATATATAAATTAATATATATATATATATATATATATATATATATATATATATATATATATATATTAATCTTGTAAATAATTTTATTTATATATATGTATTAATATAAATTTATATAATTTATAATAAATCTAAATTCATAAATTAAAAAAAATTAAAAAAAAAAAAAACATATTAAAGAAAAAAAAAAAAAAAAAAAGGAAAAAGAGTGTAGGCGCCACTCCTAGTGGCGACTTGCCCTACTCTTTAAGGGTAGACGCCAACTAGGGTGGCGCCCATGTACAAAATTAGGGCAAAAATTGCCCATTTTTGTAATTTTTTTGAAAAAATGTTTATTTTTGAAATTTTTTTATAAAAACTGGATATTTAAAAAAAATTCAAAATCCTAACTTAAAATATTTAACCCGACCCTCGTCCAAACACACTTCACATAATTAGATACTATTAATTAATAACTCAAAGTAGCGCCAAAGTATTTTAACTAAATTATAGTTATGAATTAAATATATACATCAATGGTGTGACATTTATTTTATTTTATTTTTCTTTTTTTATTCTTATTTATAAGAAAAAAAATTATTTTTTAGATTTATTAAATAAATAATATATTTAGATAAAATATATATCAAATATATTAATTATTAAATAAATTTAAAAAATAAATTTTTAATAAAACCAAAGATAATATCGTCCTAGGTGTTATAATTTATGTTCAAATGTTTCGAGTTCCAAGAAGAATGCCCTAGTTGTCTTCTTACTGGAAGAATACACAGGTAAACTTGATGTTGATGAATGAATAAAATGTGTTAAATTTGGAGCTTAAGCTATGATAAACATGTCCCCAAAGTTGATAGCATGGCATTCTCTTCTTCACTTTAGGGAAAAAAAAAGGGAAAGCAGGTTAAACCAAATAAAGGAGAACTGAAAAAGTGGAAAAGCTGAAAAACCTTTGTCACCTTATCGATGTAGTTTGCGCAAAAGAACCGTATATGTCTCAGAACTCGCATGAAAGGTCTGTCCAATGTTTTTGAAAGATCATAGATTGCTGTCACTGTTTTTATTCTGTTAGCCTTTTGAGGAAGTGAGGTAATAATTAGATTCCTCACCCAACTACTATAATTTTTACCGCAGCCTTATTTATTTTTTTGACAAAGTAATTTTGGTTTTGATTTTGTTTTCTCCTTTTTCGTTTTCTTTGATTAACTCTGATATTGTGATGTTACTTGAGTCATTGAAAAAGTCTGGGAAATATGCTGCAAAGAAAAAGATGTCTGTGGAACTATAATTTTCTTCTATCTATTCTAGCTGAACGTTATTACCTTTATTTCATCTCTAATCATTTTCAAGACAACACACTCTTTGTTTGTAGTAGAAGATAAAGGTGGATGAGTTTAGTTGTGTATTGCTTTTCCGAGAAAATGGAAAACTAGAATTTCTTAATGGGTGATAGGAAGCAACTTCATTAAACTAAGTAGTAGTTTCTCACATACAAAACTACAATCTATTTCTAGATGATCAATCCTTTTGTGGAAGATTAGATTGGCAATTATGTGATGAGAACTTTGACCATCACAATATAGAGTTGGATTCTTTGTATAAGTAACTTCTAAAAGTCTTCCAAGAAGTAAGTGAGCGGTTGGAGCTTACAAGTAGTTAAGCCAAGGACTTTTAGTACTCAATTTTTGAAAATAGTATCACACTTGCTTATTGCTTCTATGTTAGTGTTCGGGTAACATGTCCAATCTGCATGACTAAGTCTTAATACATGTAAAGTTGAATTTTTAAAGAAGAAAAAAAAACTCTTCTAGGTTTACCTTTTATTAGAACACTATTTTAGAAAAAAAGGTTTTTTATCCACTGAAAAAATATTGGGATGAATTAGGAACTAGGTCTCTCTCTTTAAGAAATTTTATAGCACTTGCCAAAAATATGTAAGAATACTATCAACCATGCAGTTTCTGAGATAAAATAACTCAGTTACAAATGTGTTGAATTTCTACTGCGTCGTAGGTTCCGATATAGAAATACACCGTCTATATGGTATTTATATCACTCAATATGGTTCAAGACCACTCTAATTTCCGAAGGGACAACCAAGTGGGCTATGGTACTTTGAAAACTCTTAATTATCAAAAGAAAAAAGTTTCTCCAATTAGATAAATATTTAAATGGACATAATGGAGAGAAGAAAAGAACTACTCGATAACTTATGAGTTTTGTTCAAACTATTTGTCACAAGAAAATGGACCGAGATGTAATTCTTCAAACACATTTGTATATATTGAATAACTTTGATAAAGTCCAACCTTACTTGTCCGCTTACAAAAGTATAATCAAAGAAAAAATTTCTTGGATGAGTGAAAAATTGATGTTGACAAAGCATTACAAAACTTTCATAAATTTGTTTAATAAAACGGTTTCTAAAGATAGTAATGCATCTGAGACAATTACATGGATGTCATATATGCATAAGTTTAATGTAATAACTTAGAGTGCATATGACATTACTAAATTTTTATTCTATACAAAATCAAAGAATGATCATAGTACCATGCAAACTAGCAGAGTTATGACTAAAGGTGAATCCTTATACTTCTCTAGTTTCAAAGATAAAAATCATGTAATGGAATGTAGGGCGTACTTTTTGGGATCATATAAGAGATTTTGAAGACTGATTATGTTATTTTTAAAGTGTCGTTATTTAAGTACAAGTGGATTGATAGTAACACTTGTGTAGAAACCAATGAATTAGGATTCACACAGGTTGATCTTCGAAAGACAACTTATATGAAAGAACCATTCATCATGTTATCCCAAGTAAAACAAGTTTTCTATGTCATTGGTCCTTCTAACACAAGATGATCAATTGTTCTACAAAGAAAACACATTCTTGATAGTAATTGTAAGACCCCAATTTTGACCCTAAGATCCCTCATGGCATCATAACATTGCATTTGCATTGTCTCAAGGATCTTTAGCATCTTGGTTCCCTTTGCCTTTGGATGGGACTCCTTGTGATTGGTTTGAGATCACCAAGCATGCTTGAATTATACATCATTGTTTCTCTTACTTTTGTTTACTAACCAAAAGCACAAAAATGTGTCACTAACATCTTTTGTTTGAAGCTTGAGTATCATCCAAGACACTTTGTGGGTTCTATATAGATGATCAGTCAACACAAGGGAATGACTTGAGATACTTCCAACAGGTTCAAATGGGGTCTATTCGTCAGTCAAAACGTTAATCTTGAAGGAGCAAAAGTTTGTTCATGAGCTGTCATGCTCGTTAGCCGAGCAGAATGAGTCGCTTAGCGAGTCCCAAGAAAAGCCACCAGAATCACCTACGCTCAGAGGAATTTCTTGAACTGTCATGCTCGCTAGGCGAAACCCACGTGTTTAAAAAAAACGAAAAACGAAAAAAAAAAAAAAAAAAAAATATAACAGAAAAATTTTGGACTTGGGCCTCTCTCATTTGAGCCCACAGGTCCACAAAAATCAGGTTATAAATTCAGAGTTTCAGTGAAACAAAATTTAATTCTATTCCTATGACCATGGCAGGAAAAAGATAGTGAGAGAAGAGCTAACAGAGTTCAGAGCAACCTCCAGAGACTGAAGGGAACTCATCGGTAAAGAACCAATTCCCTCTCATATAAACCCTCAGATTGCTTTGCAAACCCAACCGGGCAATTCAATTTCATTCGATCTCTCCAGTCAGGTTTTCCTTATTCCCATTACTTTATGCTTTTAATTTGAATGCTCTGAATGTATGAGGTATTATGTGTGAATTTGATACCCTTTTGATGCATGTGTTTGACAAGAGGTTTAGGTCTCCTACCCTTGGTTGCTTTTTGTGAATTTTAATGGCATGATTCATGTGGTTACATTTTGATTTGGGGGCAACTCTTGATTACCCTATCTTGTTTCTCTAACCTGTTTGTTGAGTTTTGTTTTGTGAGGGCTCATATGACTCTTGCAGAGATGGCTTGCCTGGTGTTCCACTTTATTTGTGGGATACCACCTGGAGGTTTATTCTGATTACCTGTACTGACTCACATTCTTTGATGGTGTTTAGCTTGGAAGAGTCTTTGGGTTTCTTATTTATCTAATTGTTGTTACTTCGGATCTTTATCCGTACGGTAGATCTCTCGATCCCTTTACTTTTCCCGCATGTTACCGATTTCTTAGGTTTCGTATAGCCTCTCGTGGCATATCATTTAAGGTAGCGCGGTTCCTTCATCTAGGATTGCCTTTTTGCATGAGCATCCCTAAACACCCCAAACTCATTGATTTTTCTTCTCCTAAGAACACGTTTACTCCTTCTACTACAGGCGAGTAAGTCTCCAAAGGTCGAGCATCCAGTAGATTGCGTAGTAACGTCGTTCAACCCTTACCCCGTAGTTAGTCGAACTACGTTTTGCTCTGATTTTCATCCCAGATGAGATACGTAGGCATAAGACGCGATGTCTTAGCGAGCACACTCCTCTTTAACCCATAGGTAGTCGAGCTACGAAGACTCTGATTCTCAGATTCAGATGAGATACGTATGCAGTGGATGCGACGTCCGTGCGAGTCATTTTCTTTTGACCCTTCTTTTAGTAAGTAGTACATTAGATAAACATACACGCTTTTCTCATCCCTTCAATCATGTTTGCACAAATAAATTTTCAAAAAAAAACAACAACAACAACTTTTGCAACAAATGTGAAAAGGGCTCCCTAGGAGTACCTAGGATGCTTTGGGTGCCTAATACCTTCCCATTGCATAACCAACCCCCTTACCCAGATCTCTGATATTTTTACTAGTTTTTGATTCGATAAAACTTTTAGGTTTTTGTTCGCTTTCTAACCATTCCTTTGGATAAATAGAAGTGCGGTGGCGACTCGACTTGTATGATTTAACTTGGATTTAGTCAATATCTCTAATGGTAACGAATACCCCGCTACAGAAAAATGGCGACTCTGCTGGGGATCGAAACATCCTAGTGGGTTTTGCCTACTTTTCATATTTGTTGTATTGTATTGCATATTTTTTGTGTGACATATTTTTGTGCAATTTGGGATTACTGTATTGTATGTAATGATTGAATTGTTTGAATATTAATTCCTTGTATGCTTGGTGATCTTTGTGAGATGAGTTCTATACCCGGACTCGAGTGCACTTAGGATAGGGGAATGACGTAGTCTTGTTGACTTGTGTGGAGTTATTCCTTAGCAAGTTGACTTGCAAGTCCATTCACTTGGTGGAGGTTATGTTGGGATCAATACTGTCACACAAGTAAGTTGTGGTTAGACCTTAGAAGCCAAGGACCTTAGTTTACCAAGCCCATCTTGGCCTATGCTTAGGATGTAGTGCGAAAGTCGTTCAAGTGTAAGATTTGATACGATGGTTACGCGATACTACACTCATAAGAGTCTCTCTTGAGAATATTTTCGGAATACGAGTAGTCGTTTCTCCAATAATATCCGAAAGATGGGATAATGACTATGGAAACCTCTTGTAGAACATGTTTGGCAGGTTTAAACCCTAGTACACTCCCTTTTGGGTGGTTCTTAACCTAACTCCATGCTCGTGACTTACAACAAACCCTTGATTCATGGTTGATCCGTTCATGAATCCTTAATATCAATGGAACTTGGGTGTTGATAAGGTGTAAACCGTAATCCACCAAAATGGATGATTGATATTAAGGATAACATGATCCATCCCATGACCTTTGTTTGGTGTGCTTTGCTTGATCCTTGAGTGTGATTGTTGCGTTCATGCATTCATGCACCCATTTGCATCCATATCATCAATAAATAAGAAAATTTTCAAGGAACTTAAGGGGTTTATTTGCAAAATTTTCAGACATGGAAAGACAAAGAAGGAATACAAAGAAGTACAGCTTCAGGCAACCAGATTTGAAAGAGTTAAGGAATCTGACATCCTATGTATTAGATCCTTTGGGTTTCAAGGCTCGTTTTGGGAAGCTTCTTCCTCTTTTGACTACTCAGGTGGATGAAGGATTGGTGAGTGTATTGGTGCAGTTTTATGATCCCTTGTACCGTTGCTTCACGTTTTCGGATTTCCAGCTTTTGCCTACCCTTGAGGAGTATGCTTACCTTGTGGGTATACCTATTCTAGACCAGTTGTCGTTCAGTGGCTTGGAGAGTATTCCTACTTCTCAAGAGATAACTGACATGTTACACATAGATAAATCTCTGGTTGGTGCTCATATGACTACCAAAGGTGGAATTCAAGGTCTCCCTTATGAGTTCCTCATTGCTCAAGCTACTATATATGGGAAGGCCATGAGTGAGGATGCCTTTGAAGCCATATTTGTACTTCTCATCTATGGATTGGTATTGTTCCCCAACATCGACAAGTTTGTGGATGTGAATGCTATTAGGATCTTCTCTACTCTTAATCCCGTTCCGACTCTGTTGGGCGATACCTACTTCTCTTTGCATATGAGGAATGCAAAGGGTGGTGGCGCCATTGTGTGTTGTTTGCCTCTGTTGTATAAGTGGTTTATTTCTCACTTACCTCAGACGGTCGCTTTCAAGGAGAACAAGGAATGTCTACGGTGGTCCACGAGACTTATGTCTCTCACTAATGATGATATCTCTTGGTATAACCATGTGTATGATGGTGTGCAGATTATTGACTCTTGTGGCGAATTCTCCAATGTACCTCTTCTTGGTACATGTGGTGGGATTAACTACAATCCTGTTTTGGCACGTCGGCAGCTTGGGTTCCCCTTAAAGGATAAACCCAATAACATTCTGTTAGAGGGTGTATTCTTTCAGGATGGTAAAGATCCCCAAGGCTTGAAAGCTAGGATGGTCTGCGCTTGGCGCAAGATTCATAGGAAAGGAAGGAAAGAGTTGGGTCCTAAGAATTGCATCGCTTTGGAGCCTTACACTGTTTGGGTTAGGAAGAGGGCGTCTGAGTATCTCATGCCTTACGAGTATCCGAGACCTACACCTATGATTATGGCTGGGCCTTCAACCCTCCCTAATCAAGGAGTAGAGGAGTTGAGAGACGAAGACCGTTCACGTGCCTAGATCCGTGAACGTGAAGAGTTGCTTCAGCAGATTAAGGAGAAGGATGCGTTGATTGAGTTTCTTGAGCATCAGGTTATTGATGACCCTGATGATGTATGGACTTCTCTACTTCCTCAGTCTTCTAAGTTCTGGAAGAGGAGGTATGATCGACTCGCCAAAGAGAAGGCCGATATGGAGGCAGCCTACGAGAGGGAGGTGAAGAGGCTTCGTGCATCTTATCTTCCTGTGTCCCGAGCTTTAGATGATTGTTTCTAGGGATCCATAAGACGATTATTTCCCTTTTCTCTTGTACATGATTGACGATGCTGCACTTCTTTCCCTGATATTATTTGATGAGATATTTCCATATGTGATAAAATGCTTAATATTTCCAGAATTTGCAAATAAAACCCTAAAGTTCCTTTGAAATAAAAAAACAAATCATATGCACAAGCATTGCATGCATCATATGCATAAACAGGTTTTGTTTCTGGTCACTTGCCCTGTGGTCTAACGATGTGTCCTTCATTTATTGTGAAGACAAGCTGACTCACCGGTACTACACTAGAGGCAACATTTCAAGACTGATGGATCACTTAGAGCAAGAGAACCGCGAGCTGAAAGAGGAAGTGGCCAGATTGACTGCCCTAATGGAGTCATTCATGGCTGCCCAGAGCCAGTCTTCTCCGACACCTTCAACTCCTCCCCAGAGGACAGTTATCTCCGAGATTGTCTCCTCTACTGTGCCCGCCGCCAGTACACACTTTGTTCCAACAGCCATGCCAACCGTGTTCCCGTGGGGGATGCCTCCCAATTTCATGCCTGAGGGTCCTGTTCCCACCTTTGCTTCTCTGCCGGCATCTAGCCCGGTCCTTGTCGTTCCTCCTCCTGTCGTGCATACTTTTCCCAGGGTAGACGACACCATCTATCATTCTGAGCCGTCTGAGGGTCCAGATGTTTATGAGAAGATGGATGCTATGAACGATCAATTTCTTGAGCTTCGCAAGGAATTGAAAACTCTCAGAGGGAAGGATCTTTTCGGCAAGTCTACTGCCGAACTCTGCTTGGTTCCAAATGTGAAGATCCCTGTGAAATTCAAGGTCCCTGATTTTGAAAAGTACAAAGGAAATACTTGTCCTCTCAGCCACCTGGTAATGACCAACTACTCATCCACTACTTTCAGGACAGTCTGTCCGGTGCCGCTTTGTGTTGGTATATGGGTTTAGACAGTGCGAACATCCGATCCTTCAATGATCTTGGCGAAGCCTTCATCAAGCAATACAAGTACAACGTGGATATGACTCCCGATAGAGATCAATTGAGAGCCATGTCCCAGAAGGATAAAGAAACATTTAAGGAGTACGTCCAGAGGTGGCAAGAGGTGGCAACACAGATCGTGCCTCCGCTAGAAGAGAAAGAGATGACTAAGATCTTTTTGAAGACTTTAAGTTCTTTTTATTATGAGCGGATGATTGCTAGCGCTCCTTCTGACTTCACCGAGATGGTGAATATGGGGATGCGTCTAGAAGAAGGGGTCCGTGAAGGTCGGTTAACTAGAGAAGAAGGATCTTCTGCCAAACGTTATGGGGCGTTTGCAAAGAAGAAAGATGGAGAGGCACATGTTGTGACCTCCCATGAGAAACCAAGAAGACCCTCTGTGAGGAGGAAGACTGCGCGTCCCGCCAGTAACCAGCACCAGGTGGCTCATATAGCACCTGTCTTTAGAGATAATCAACAATACCAGCATCACAACAACAATCATCAACCACCACAGCAATATCAACCACAACAGCTCCGTCCATAACAGCAGGCCTACCAGCCTCGCAACAGTAATCAAACCAGCACAAATTACGAGAGGAAAAAGGTCACCTTCAATCCTATTCTAATGACGTACGCAGAGTTATATCCCTCTTTGATAGAGAAGAAGCTGATTACTCCGAGAGACCCACCGGCTATACCTGCTAACCCCCAGTGGTGGTATAAGCCTGAGTTACATTGTGTTTACCATTCTGGTGCTCCCGGCCACGACGTGGAGAATTGTTACCCTTTGAAGACCAAGGTTCAAGACCTTGTGAGGTGTGGTATTCTATGTTTTGAGGACGTAAGCCTTAATGTGAAGAAGAACCCATTGCCCGAACATGGGAAATCTGTCAACATGGTCCAGGGTTGCCCTGGAAAATACAAGGTCAAATATGTCAGTCATATTCAACAGTCTCTGGTCCAGATGCATCGTTTGTTGTGTGATTACAGTCATTATGAGCATGACCATGATAGATGCCGAGTCTTCTCTGTTAACCGATTGGGTTGTTTCCAGGTGCGCAAGGATGTTCAGGAAATGTTGGACGAAGGAGTCATTGAGATCCTTCAAAACAGGAATGTTGATGAAAATGAGCCTGAGGTCAACGTGATTTCCCCAGTGTTCCGGATACCCAAGCCTGTTATCATCAAGTACAATGATAGCAAGCAGAAGGCTTCTCCCGCTCTGATCATTAAACCTGCTGGTCCTGTGCCTTACTCCTCTGAAAAGGCAGTTCCCTATCGCTACAATGCTGTAGCGGTAGAAGATGGGAAAGAGGTGTCATTGCCCTCTTCTTCTGTTGTGAATATTGCCGATGTTAGCGGTTTGACCCGTAGTGGCCGTGTATTTTCAGCACCGCCGAAGCCTCAATTTAATGCTGATTTTGTTGAACGCCCGATCGGGAACGCTGTGAATTCTCCGAATCCGACACTTGCTGTTAAGCCCTCCTCCGTACTGAAAACTCCTACTTCTGTTGGCCCGAGTGGCAATGTGAAAGAACACTGTGATGAGATGTTGAGACTCATCAAAAGGAGCGAGTACAATGTTGTAGACCAACTTCTACAAACGCGATCCAAAATATCTGTGTTATCCTTGCTCTTAAATTCAGAACCACACCGAGAGGCTCTGCAAAAGGTATTGGATGTGGCATATGTGGATCACGATGTCACTTTGGAGAAATTCGATAGCATTGTTGCAAACATTACTGCTTGCAACAACGTGAGCTTTTGTGACTCTGATCTCCCTGAGGAGGGAAGAGACCACAACTTGGCTTTACACATATCTATGAATTGCAAAGACGACGCCATGTCCAATGTGCTAGTGGACACCGGGTCATCATTGAACGTATTACCAAAGTCCACTCTCTCAAAGCTATCATATCAAGGGCCTCCCATGAGGCAGAGTGGAGTAGTTGTGAAGGCTTTCGATGGGTCTCGCAAAACTGTGATTGGGGAAGTTGATCTCCCAATCAAGATCGGACCAAGTGATTTTCAGATTACCTTCCAGGTTATGGACATTCACTCATCGTATAGTTGTCTCTTAGGCAGACCATGGATTCACGAGGCAGGCGCCGTGACATCCACCCTACACCAGAATTTGAAATTCGTGAAAAACAAGAAGCTGGTGGTGGTAGGGGGAGAAAGGGCTCTCCTGGTTAGCCACTTGTCTTCCTTCTCTTATATAGATGTTGAGGATGAAGTTGGAACTCCTTTCCAAGCTTTATCTATTGCTGAGCCTATTGAGAAAAGAGCTCCTTCATTTGCTTCCTACAAAGATGCAAAGTTGGCCATTGAGCATGGTGCAACTGCTGGCTTAGGAAAAATGATTGAGTTAGAAGACAACGAGTCCCGGGCTGGCATAGGTTTTTCTTCTGGTACTTTCAACAAGCAAGGGTTATTCAAGAGTGGAGGTTTCATCCACACTGGTCTAGATGAGGAGGCTGTTGCCGTTTTAGAAGAAGATACAAAGGATTCTGGCAATTTCATCATCCCTGGAGGGGTCTGCAACAATTGGGTCGTTGTGGATATTCCAACAGTTGTCCATAAGTCAACTAATGATCACTTTGTTTAAAAACCCTTCTACCATGCCAAAAGGAGGAGTGATAACATTGTTGGCAACATAAATACAATGATATTTTCATTCAATAAATTCATGTTAAATGTTTGTTTTTCCCATTTATTTTCCCTTTTTGTTTTTGCATGAAATTGGTGATCACATAAAACCCTAAAAAATGAAATAAAATCAACCTTCTCATCTGCATAATGATTTGCCTTGTTTGAATTCTAAAGCTCTTCATATCCAAAATCATTATGCAGGTTGATTTCTAAACCCATTGAACATAATGACCCAACACCATCTCCCAATTTTGAATTCCCTGTATTTGAGGCAGAGGAAGATGATGTTGAAGAGATTCCTGATGAGATCACCCGGCTACTTGAGCATGAAGAGAAGATCATTCAGCTGCATCTTGAGAATCTGGAAACAGTCAACTTGGGGTCTGAAGATTGTGTGCAAGAGGTAAAGATTGGAATCTGTTAAGAAGGGGTTGATTAAGTTGCTACGAGAATATGTTGACGTCTTTGTCTGGTCATATGAAGACATGCCTGGTCTAGATATTGATATTGTGCAACATTTCCTACCTCTAAAGCCTGAGTGCATGCTGTAAGACCCCAATTTTTGGCCCTAAGATCCCTCATGGCCCATATCATATCATGTCATGGCCTCAAGGATCATTGCATGCCCTAGCTCCCCTCCTAGTGGGTAAGTTGCCTTGTGAGTTGATTCTTGATCACCAAGCATGTTTTGCATTTGTATATCATTGCTTTTCATATGTTTATTAACCAAAAAGTACAAAATTTTTGTCAGCTTAACCTTGTTGCTTGCAGTTGAAGCAATCATCAGCAATTAGGTCAAAGTCAGTCATTGGTCAGTCAAAGCAGTGGATGGTGACCATTCTTGCAGAATTTGGGCACCATGATCAATAGTCAAGAGTTCATACAACTTGGGACATCATTTGGAATCAAGGTCTCAAGGAATTAGGGTTTGGAATTCATCAGAAGCAGTTCAGTCATCCAAAACCCTAGAAAAGTCAACAGAAAGTCAAACTTGGTCAACTGTGGATTTAATCAATGATTTGATGGATGGAATTGATTTGAAGGAGCTCATTCATGTCCATATAAGCCTCATATATCATGTCCAACCTTATCATGGAAGAAAATCAAGTCAAACAGAAAATTTTCCAGAAATAGAAAGTGGACCTGTAATTTCAACTGCCAAAAATGGAAACTTCTTGATCTTAAACTTGCATCATGATACAAGCTCCAAATGAATTTTTGCCCAACATGAAAGTTGAAGATCTTGTTCTCCCATTTCCAAACAGTCAAAGAACTCTCAAATCCCATGTATGGTTGTCAAGATATGATCAATTCAATTTCAAAAATTTGTGAACTTCAAAGGGCCATATCTCATGAACCATTTGGCCAATTTTGGTGGGGTTTTTTCCTACAAACCACATTTCATCTCCTCTTTCCAAAAATATAAATTTCATGTACCAAAAATCTATGGATCAAAATGGCATTTTTGGACTCGTTTCATTTAAATTCAAGTGTGGACCAAAAGTTGACTTTTTGATTTAGCATCTTTTAAACACTTTGGCCAATTGGAAATGTTCAGAAACATCATTTGTGACTTGCCCAAAGGCCCAAATTCGTGTACAACACCATACCTCCATGTGCACTTGGTGAAAGTTAGCAAAATGCAATTTGGCTTCATTTAAGTTAACTTTGATTAGTACCTTCATTAGCAATATTAAACAGAAGTATAAAATCAACTTTTCTGCAAATCTAAACCTAGCGGCAGCCATCAACCAAGACAGAATTCTCTCATACTCTCTCAAATCCATTTTCTTCATTTTCAAAAATTCTGTCAAAAACTTCAAAGGACCACGAGCTGCTTTGCTATTCCCTCAACATATCATCGCTTGTGAGCCATTTCCAAGCTTCATTTTCCTGCTGTAACAACATCTCATGTTCTGTTTTCACCAAGCTCCAACAATGGCAAAACTCGATCTGAGTATTTCCAAGGGTTATTGAGCTACAAGCCACTCTCCATTCATCATTACAAGCTTGGACCTGCAGCTGTTTCAGCACAACAACATCAATCCATCACTGTTTTCATTTTTCTTCAAAAACAAGTAAGGTTTCGACCTTAACCATTTACTATGCCATGCTATGTTTTAGATAGCTCTTGTTATGCTGATTTTAATGAGCTTTGGATTGCATGAAATGGTCAAGTATTCCTTGAGATATGCTGTTTTAAAGTTTATGGATGCATGAGTTCTTTGCTCGATTCTTGGATATTGGTGTGTTTTTAATGATTATGCTTGCTGGATATATGATGCTTGTTGTTTGTAGATTCGATTGCCATGCTCGATTTTATTTTCTGGGGAATTTGTTCATGATCGATTGTTGATGATGACGGGTACTGTAGCAAGCCCTAGGTTTTTTTCCAGAATGCGTTTGGCCTGTGTGAGTGTTACTGTTCCATTGATAGCGGACCAATCAGAACATTTTATTCCCGTGCCCTATACGCCGTGTTTTGTTTAATGAAGGTGGTATTTACCACCGTGCCACTCGGTCAACATGGTTGACTTACCATTCCATGTTATTTTGTTCATGTTGTCTCAATTGATTCATCAACTTACAAAAATCACATTTCACTCATTTCACATCCAAAAATCATGGAATTTTTTGCATCATGTCCTGTTGAATGTCTACTATTTTATCATGATTTTTGCTGAATTTTTGGTTGGCTGGATTTTTAATGGTATTAGGTTTCTTGACATGTATGCACATTTTATACCTTTTCCCATTTCTTTTGTGAAATGATGAGGATGTATCCAATGATTCTGAATTTTTGTGTGGTTATTCTACACTCATTCATGTTTGTTTTGATGTAGAGTTCTTGAATTTATCTTATGTGGTTTGTGAGATATGAATTTTTGAAGTAGGTTGTGACAATTTGTGTCACACCAATGATATGCAAGTTCATGATTTTTGTTGACATGCTTCCTGACCTCCAATTAATGTGAAATTTTGCATGAACCTTATCTTATGTGTCTAGTTCACTTGTGATTTTTCCTGGAATTAATTATGGCATTTCCTATTTGTTTGAGATTTTTCTTCCCTGCCTAGTCAAATGTTGACTTTGTGTGACACATCTTGCCATTTCATTTGGGAAATTCTCATACCTTATTGGATGATCATGAAATTTTACATGTGCATACTAGACATCTTGAGCTTTGCATTGGTGTTGATCCCATTCATTTCTCATCTGTTTTCATTTAGTTATGATTTTTTGAAGTTGACCCATGCTTGTTTGACTTCTTTGTGCATAATTGAAATTGTCTTGACTTTCTGATTTTAATTGACCATCTTCCCATGATCCAATTGAGCTGAAATTCTATATGTATGCCATGTTATGGATTGTGATTGACCCTGAATTATTTGATAATTTTTGGAATTGATTATGTTTGGTTTTGAGCTAAGTCTTGTTGTTGACTTCTTTGTGCATGCTTGAAATTTGCTTTGACTTCATGATTTTCATTGACTGCCTTCCACTTGTCCAATTGTGATGAAATTTTACATGCTTACCATGCTAGGTGTTAGGATTGATCATGAATTATTTGGTGATTTTTGAAAATGTTTGAGTTGACTTTTGATGAAAGTCTTTCTGTTGACTTCTATGTGCACCAATTTGCCATGCCATGCCTTCCTTTGCTTATGAAATCATGATGATGAATGATATGCATGTGGGACCAATTGAGTTTGCTTCTTGAATGTTTAAACTTGATTTTGGTTGACTTTCATTTGCTGTTTTGACTTTCTCATTTATTTTTGACCCTAGGCTTGTCCTAGTGGTCCTTTGGGCTTATGATTGAGTTCATGTTTCAGGTTAAGCTACAAGTGCTTCAAAGAAACCATTGCCTTTTGATTGAGTTTATTTGTTTATCATGAGCTAACCCTTGTTTTGTAGGTTGCTTGGCTCATAAGCTTTGAGCCTTGTGCTTTGCACATTTGTCTATCTGTTTGACTGTTAATTCTACTTCCTTCTGATTTAAACTGTTTGAACTGTGTACTGATTTGTTTGACTATTTCAGGTACCATTAGTTGCTTAAGTTCTTTGAACTTGCTTTGCTTTGCTATTTAGCAATTTGCTTTGAGGTAATCCCTCTTTCTTCATGTAGTCTGGAGACCCGGCCTGTTATTTGGCCGGGCAAACTGTCTGAAGTCCTCCTTAAGAGGCAATGCTTGTGTGTGTTTATATTTGTCCCAAGCAGGAAAAGTCCTTCAAATAAGGCAATTGGTAGAGCAAAGGGATAAGCAACCTATCCCCTACTATTCAGTGAGTCGTCTCCTTGCTCCCATTACATGGTTGTAGCATTGAGATCAAAACCCAAGATCTATAGAGTCAATAATGTGGAAAGAGCTCCATCTTTCTGAGCTCCCACACTTTCTGAAATGCTCTCCCTGATCAGGGATAAGAGCAATGAGGCACACCCCTCATATCCTTTCATCTGCTTCACCTTAGCCCCTCAATGGCAAGGTTAAGAGCAACTTTTGACCCTATTCCAGTTGGCTTCAATGCCTAACCCTTTGTGTGAGCCTCATTGTATGGTTATAGTGTGTGCTGTTTGATTCTCATTGATTGACTTGATTGTTTCATATGCACATGCTTGCTTGTATGCTCTATGCATTTATCATCATTTATTGCTCATCAATGCATAATCATCTCATTTGTCTTGATGACATTATCATTGTTGTTTGCCCATTGAGGACAATTGTAAGACCATCCATTGGCCATTGCTCCTATGATATGGAAGTGAGTATAAGACCATCACCTTGGCCACTCATCTTATCTTTGCCTGATGCATTTGATTGTGTGTGAGGAAGCAATTGTAAGCCCCTGTAAGTTGGCATTTGCTTTCCCATGATCATTTGTTACTTTATTTGATTGTATGTGAGGATGCAATTGTAAGTCCCTGTAAGTTGGCATTTGCTTTCCCATGATCATTTGTTACTTTGTTTGATTATATGTGAGGATACAATTATAAGTCCCTGTAAGTTGGCATTTGTATTCCTAGGACCATACTGTGGAGGTTAGAGTAAGCCCAGATAAATTGGCATCTGACATTCATGTTCTGCTTCTGTTTGTTTATGTGAGGTTGCAATTGTAAGTCCCTGTAAGTTGGCATTTGCTTTCCTGTGATCATAAGTTGGTTTGTTGTTTATATGTGAGGTTGCAATTGTAAGTCCCTGTAAGTTGGCATTTGCTTTCCTATGATCATGTGTTGCTTCTGTTCTTGTATGTGAGGATCCATTGTAAGTCCCTGTAATGTGGCATTGGTATTCCTATGAGCATATGTGCAGTTGACCTAAGTCCAGATAGATTGGCAGTTGACTTCCATATTTCATCTTTGTTTTCTTCTGAGGAGATTAGTGTAAGACCATTGAGTGGCTTCTGATATCCCATTCTGTTTTAGGAGATTGGTATAAGACCAGTGTTTGGCATCCGGTATCCGCTTTGTTTGAATTTCATCCTTGTTTGTTTGTTAGTATCCATTGTTCATTCCAAAGGACACACTTGGATCATCCCCTATATGATCTCAAGAGGTGAACCTTCTAAGAAGTTTTACAATCCATTTCCATCCATTCATCCCCATTATGTCCTAAACCTTTTCACACTTTGATTTCAAACTTGACATAGATATTGTGCAAACATCTTCATGTTTTCAAACCAAAAACCTGGACCCAAGTCCTTGACTTTTTCAAACTCCATTTCATAATACTTCTTTGAATTAATCTTAATCATACTTTGACTCCCTTTTCATAATCACAATCAATTAACTTCACCCATTCACTTGTTTTGGCTTTGTCCATTGTTAATCTTTTCATACATGAGCTATAGGTTTGATTTATCTTAGTGGTTGATGTTAATCTCACCTTTGTCCTTAGTTGATTGAATTGTAAGTCTTCCTTGCCTATTATAGGGTTAACCCCTCCCTGGCAAGTTGAAGCTGTTCTCACATGGTGGACTTGTTGATTACATAAGGTTGAGTTTTCTCCTGTGGATAACGTAAGACCTTAGGGTTTGTGTTTAAAATTGAACCCAACTAACTTTTGGAAATCTTTTAGCCGAACTACGGCGTTTTGATCCTTACCTTTGATGGAAGGTACGTAGGCAGCGGGTTCATCCGTTCAAACCCAATAAAAATTGTATATTCTTTTCTCATCATCCCAATCATGTTTGCACAATATTTATGTCATAACAAATAACAATCTTTTACAACAAGTGTGAAAAGGGCTCCCTAGGAGTACCTAGGACGTGATGGGTGCCTAACACCTTCCCATTGCGTAATTTACCCCTTACCCAGACTCTCTGATCTTTTTATTAGTTTTCTACGTGTAAAACTTCTTAGGCTTTTGTTCGCTTTTTAGCCAATCCTTTGGATAAATAAAAGTGCGGTGGCGACTCAAAAATCATTGTATCTCTTGCTTATGATTTAATCAATAAATCATATAGCGACGAATACACCGCTACAGAAAAGTGGCGACTCTGCTGGGGACAATTGGTCCTTGGTGGTATTGCCTACTTTTCACCCTTGTTGTGCTATATTATTATTTGTTATATGACATATTTTTGTACAATTTGGGATCACTGTATTGATTGTAATGTGTGAATTGCTTGATATACAATTGCTGTTTGCTTTGGTGATCTGTGAGATGAGTTCTATACCCGAACTCGAGTGCACTCTAGGATAGGAGAATGGCATAGTCTTGTTGACTGGTGTGGAGTATTCCTTAGCCAGTTGACTCGCGAGTCCATTCACTTGGTGGAGGTCATGTTGAACTAATAATGTCACACAAGTTATTTGTGGTTAGACATTATTCTTTCAATCATGTGCCGCAGAAGCCAAGGACCTTAGTTTACCAAACCCATCTTGGCCTATTTTTTTAGGAACGTAGTGCGGAGGTCGTTCAGATGTCAGTTCTGATACGATTGTTACACGATACTACACTCATGAGAGTTTCTCTTGAGAATATTCTTGGAATACGAGTATTCGTTCCTCCGATAATATTCGAAAGATGGAACGATGATTATGGGAACCTCTGATAGAACATGTCTGGCAGGTTTAAACCCTAGTACACTCCCTTTGGGTGGTTCTTAACCGAGACTCCATGCTCGTGACTCTCAACAAACCCGTGATTCGTGGTTGAGTCGTTCAAACATTGTTAATATCAATGGATCCCGGATCAGGTGTAAAACCTAAAATCCACCAAAGCGGCTGGTTGATATTAAGGATGTTCGAGCCGGTTCATGTACCGATAATATCAATGGAACTTGGGTGTCGATAAGGTGAAAACCTAAATCCACCAAAATGGATGATTGATATTAGGGATACATAGAGCTTTCCCACGACCTTTGTTTGGTGTGCCTTGCTTGATCCTTGAGTGTGATTGTTGCATTCATGCATTCACGCATTCATCCGCATCCATATCATCAGAAAAAAGAAAATTTTCAAGGAACTCAAAGGAGTTTATTTGCAAAAAAAAATTTCAAAACATGAAAAAACCGGGAAAATTTTTTCACCTGATATATCTGATGAGATATTCTCATGTATGATCAAAATGCTTAAATATTTCAAAGTTTGCAAGTAAAACCCCCGGGTTCCTTTGAAATAAAAAAAAACAAGCATATGCATAAACACTTCATGCATCATTTGCATAAGCAGGTGTTTTGTTCCGGTCTCCCGTCCTGTGGTCTGACCCTGCGATCTTCATTTATTTTGAAGACGCACTTTGCCGGTATTATACCAGAGCCGATTCTGCCAGATTGATGGATCATCCTGAGCAAGAGAATTGTGAACTCAAGGAGATTTTTGCCAGCCTTAGTGCTGTTGATGGATTTATTCCTGTTGATGGATTTATTCCTGGTTAACCAATCCCGGGCTGGCATTGGCTACTGTTCTGGGGCACATAATGAGCAAGGTTTGTTTGCAAGTGGAGGATTCATCCATGATGATCAACCTGATGAAGAAGTTGCTGCTATCATTGAAGAAGATGCAGAGGACGTGAACAATTTTATCATTCCTGGTGGTGTCTGCCACAATTGGGTCGCTGTGGATGTTCCTACGGTCATTCATAAGTCAGCGTGATTTGTTCATCTTGTTTAAAACCCTTCTCCCATGCCAAAAGGAGAAGTGATGACATTGTTGGCAGCATTTAATACAATGATGTTTTCATTCAATTTTTGCATTGTTAAACATTTGTTTTTCCATTTGTTTTCACTTTTTGCTTTTGCATGAAATCAGTGATCACAAAAAACCATGAAAAACAAAAACAGCTTTTGCATCTGCATAAATGATTTGCTTGTTTAAATACAAAAGCTTTTCAGTATCTAGAATCATTATGCAGGGATTTCTAAACCCATTGAACATAATGATCCAACGCCATCTCCCAATCTTGAAGTCCTTGTATCTGAGGCAGAGGAAGACGATGTTGAAGGGGATTCCTGACGAGATTACCCGCCTTCTTGAGCACCAAAGAGGCTCATTCAGCTGTATCATGAAAATCAGCAAAACAGTCAAACTGGGGCATCACAAATGCATTACAAAAAAAAAAAATAAATAATAAAATAAAGAAAAAAAAAGAAGAAGAAAGAGGGTGAAAAATAAGAAAAATCAAAAATCAGAAAAAAAATTTCAAAATTTTTCCAAAGGAAAAAAGAAAAGTATACCCTCAAGTCCCTAGTTGACTGATGCTGAATGAATTCAAAGTCGTTATGACCAGTTGGATTTGATTGAAGAGAAGCGTTTAACTGCCATGTGTCATGGTCAGCTATATCAGCAGAGAATGAAGAAAGCATTCGATAAGAAGGTCAAGCCTCGTGTGTTCCGAGAAGGTGACCTCGTGCTCAAGAAAGTTTTGTCTTTCGCGCCCGATTCCAGGGGCAAGTGGACTCCAAACTACGAGGGTCCATATGTTGTTAAGAGAGCCTTTTCAGGCGGAGCTTTGATGCTTACAACAATGGATGGGGAGGATTTCACTCGTCCTGTGAATTCAGATGCAGTTAAGAGATACTTTGCCTAGAAAAAAAAGTATATGCAAATGAAAAACAGAATAGCTCGCTAAGTTGAAAACCCGAAAGGGCGACTTGGGCAAAAATGAGCGTCTCGGTGGAGAACCCGTAAGGGTAATCCAGGCAAAAATTAGAGACTTGAAAGAAGAATATATTTGCATCCCGCTAGATTGAGTACCTCACCCTGGGGCAATCTAGGCAAAAATTAGGGATCTGGCAAATAACTGCATCCTGACAAGACTTTCTGTTCCACCAGTCGTCATTTCGTCAGGAGATCCTCGATTCGTCGTCAACTGAAGCTTCGGATACATCGAGATTCAAATTGGTAGAGAAAGGATCATTATGTTCAATGTAGCCCTCTTCCAATATATATCACTGATTTCAAACTTGTACAGATCTATGGAGTCTTGCCATTTGCAGACTACCATTCTATCAAATCAATTTGAGCTTTTTATCCAATTATTTGCACTCTTATTTGTTTCAATTCAACAAATGTTTTGCATGTTTTAATTGATAAAATGTCATTGTTTAAATAAATCAAGTTTTTTCAAAATTGTTGTTTTATACAAAGTGAACATTCATAAGATTGAAAGGATACTCAAGAATATCTCAGTGCTCTCCCGAGGGTGGCATGATTTCCAACAGGTAAGACATTCGTTCATATTCCTGATTTGGTTGTATCTTCTTTCTTCAGATCTTTGTTGAGGTTGTTCCTCAGACAAAGTTGTTGTTGGGATTGTTCCCCAGTATAGTCGCAAGCAGAATGTTGTTGAAGACTTTGTTTTCTCCAGCAGCAGTTTTCCCAGCATGGGTGTTTTCTTGTAGAAGTTTCGGCGGTTAATGGTTTATCATCTTGGTGCCCCGTCACTTCCTCCAGTGGGTCGCCTGCCCCAAACTTTATTTGTCTCCTCAGCACAGTCATGAGTAGAGCTGTTATTGATATCCCCATCGGATTTGCGAACAGAGTTGTTATCACTCTTCCCAGTGCAGTTGCCAGTGGAATTGTCTGTTTCCTCAGCGCGATCGCTTTCTTTTTAAAAGACTTGGTAAGTCAGTGGTTTGATACCCGGTACTTTACCTTTTCCCCGGCGAAGTCGTCTGCGGAATTGTTGCTATCTCTCCATCAGAGTTTTTCTCTTCAGCAGAGCAAGGATTTATTTTCCTACTCAGTGGTTGATTGGTTTGATATCCCAGTGTATTTCAACCATCTTTTCCTCAGCATAGTCTGCAGAGTGTTTGTTGTGGCAGTTTCGCCTGTTGAATACTCCTTCAATCCCCGGCATGGTCGGATGATGGCTCTAGCCTCCAGTGAACGGATTAATTTCCTGACTGTTTGTGATCCCCAGTAGAGTGGCTTATATTGCAGAATCTACTTGTTGTGATCAGTTTGCTATGTGTATTCTCCCCAAGTGGAGTGGTTCGTTGCAGAATCTACTTGTTTGATCTGTCCTCCCTCAGTGGTTTACCCCCTAAGAGAGTAGCCGACAGTTTTCCCCAGTAGAGTTGCTTATGCAGTTGGATTCTATTTGGATGATATCGTTCTCCCTCAGTGGGTTGTTCCCCAGTGGAGTTGTGTGGAGTTCGCTTCTACAGCAGCAGTTCGTACAATGCACTTTTTGTTTCTCAGTTAACACTGAGATCCCCTGCAGATATCTTGGGTTTTCTCTTGTTCTCCTACAGATTTGTCTTGGTGGCTGTTTTGCCCGTTGTGACTTTCTGTACCTGGATTGGGTTGTTTCCTGATATCTCCGACTCGCTGTTTCTTCAGCAGTACCCGCAGATCTTTGCTTTACAGCATGAAGATCTCTGCAGAATGGCTCTCCAGCTGGTTGTTCCCCTGGAAGTATAATACCGGGTGTTTGGTTCCTGAACCTGTTTGTGTTAGAATTGTCTGTTTTGTCAGCATTCATCAAACATAAATCACGCATGATTCATGCATATTCATAAACATTCAGATATTCATGTTGCATTTCTCGCCATATATCTTTTGTTTGTCGTGTCTCCTGCTATGGTGATATAGATCTCTTTACAGGTCTCCCCAAGCAGATGTCGGGTGTTATAAAATCTCTCCATATAGAGTCAGCCCATAAGCAGAAAATGTTTGTCTTTCTTTCTGCAGTTCCCCACTGAGATATATCCTCGTGGATGACGGTTTCTTCCGTTTCCTCCCAACACATATATTGGGATGGATGCTCCTATTTGAGTTATATCCTCATTAGGACGTGTATTGATTCAGTCTGCCTTTTCGGATTATTCCCGAATTGGCTATTTGTCAAATGTCTTGTGCTTCCCAGTGGGTTGTTCCCCAGTGGAGTAGTTTTGGGCCTCTACCTACGAACCGGTAGCTATAAGTCCTATTCTTCCTGGTTGTCTTGACAGAATTTGTGGTTATACACCTTTTATTCTCCAGCCAGAGTTTTGGTTTTCTACCCTCATACTGGTAGTCGTAAATCCTATTTTCCTGCTCTCCAGCAGTTTGTGGTTTGTTAAACCCTATTTTGGTTTCCCGTGCGGATTTGTGACTTGTTCTATCCCCACGTGGAGTTTTTTGGTCTTCTACCCCGTATTCGGTAGATGTAAACCCTAATTTTGTGGTTATTCTTCATCTAGTCTTTGATGTTGATTTTCCTTTGCTTGGATAAGTTGCTCAGATAAGCACTTATATCCCTAGCAAGTCTTTTGTGGATAATTGCCGTATGCTAGCAATTTTATCCCCAGCGGGTCCTTTCACCTTTTGTCAGTGATTGTGTTCCCCGGATCATTGATTTCCATCAATGCATCCTCAGCAGATCTCCTTTCATTTACCCTCTTGTTGGTAATGTCTGTTGCTCCCTTTGAATGGTCATCATTATATACCTAGTTTGGTATCCCGATGCCTTTCTTTTCGGTTGATTTATCCTTTATTAACCCAGTAACCGGTTGTGGATAATCTTCCATGCGAGTATATTATTCACGGTCTGCCGGTAATGAATAATATGTCTCATGCGCTCTTTAGTTGGAATCCTTTGTTGATTTTCCCCAGCTGAGCAAGATTCGTATTCTTTGTAGAATCGAATATCCATCCTTTAACCAGTTTGTGTTTTGGATGATGAGTGTTTTGGAAGTGAAATCCAATTCACGTTTCGGTAGATCACCTATTATATACCCAGTAACCGGTATCTCTGGTGTTTCTTACCATGCGAGTGTATTATTCACGGTCTGCCGGTAATGAATAATATGTCTCATGCGCTCTTTAGTTGGAATCCTTTGTTGATTTTCCCCAGCTGAGCAAGATTCGTATTCTTTGTAGAATCGAATATCCATCCTTTAACCAGTTTGTGTTTTGGATGATGAGTGTTTTGGAAGTGAAATCCAATTCGCGTTTCGGTAGATCACCTATTATATACCCAGTAACCGGTATCTCTGGTGTTTCTTACCATGCGAGTTTATTATCTACGTTCTGACGGTAATAGATAATACATCTCATGCGAGTATCTTATCCACGGTCTGCCGGTAATGGATATTATATCTCATGCACTCTTTGGGTTTGTGTCCCCAGTTGAGTAAGATTCGTTTTCCCGTTGTGGATTCGAATGTCCATCCTTTAACCAGTTTGTGTTTTGGATGATGAGTGTTTTGGGAGTGAAAACCAATTCACGTCTTCGGATCTTATCCTATAAACAACCCAGTAACCGGTTCAGGATAATTTTCCATGCGGGTATATTATCTACGTTTTGACGGCTATAGATAATATATCTCATGCACTCTTTTGTCGAACACTTTGTTTGCTTCCCCAACTGAGTAAGATTTGCATTCTTTACAGAATCAAATACCCATCCTATAAACAAGTTTGCTTTTCTAGCTCTCTTCAGGATGATGAGTGTATTGGAAGTGAAATCCAATTCACGCTTGGTCGGTCACCTATTATATACCCAGTAACCGGTATCCTTGGTGTTCCCTCCTTTCTGCTCCCTATTATGACCTCGGTCCCCCTGTGGAGTCAGATTTTCCTGAGTTTGTTACCCTTATACCCGGTAACATCTCATTTCTTTGGTGCTTCCTCAGTGAAGTTTTCTTGTTGCTTCTCCCCAGGAGTCAGCTTGTGTCTCTCCAATGGATTTATTTTCCTTTGGAATCCTTTTTCCCAGTGTGAGTCTTTCACTCCCCAGTGAGTTCTCCAGTCTGTTTTCTGTTTTTCCCCTAATCAGAGTCGTGTCTTGTTCACGCTGTGTCAGTTTATCCCCAACTAGAGTCTTGTTAGAGTCTCTGTTCCTGGTGAGTGTATACTCCGATGGATCGTCTTTTTCTTCTGTGTGAATCATATTCCCCACAGAATTTATGTCTTTTGCATACATACATTTGCATCATGAGGTCTCTTAGGGACCAAAATTTGTCTCATTACTGTTATTTAAGCCCATTCTACCGCGTCGAGATGAAGATTTCTAAACTTCACTTCTCCGGCTAGAATGACCTTAAATAGGGGCATCTGTAAGACCCCAATTTTTGGCCCTAAGATCCCTCATGGCCCATATCATATCATGTCATGGCCTCAAGGATCATTGCATGCCCTAGCTCCCCTCCTAGTGGGTAAGTTGCCTTGTGAGTTGATTCTTGATCACCAAGCATGTTTTGCATTTGTATATCATTGCTTTTCATATGTTTATTAACCAAAAAGTACAAAAATTTTGTTAGCTTAACCTTGTTGCTTGCAGTTGAAGCAATCATCAGCAATTAGGTCAAAGTCAGTCATTGGTCAGTCAAAGCAGTGGATGGTGACCATTCTTGCAGAATTTGGGCACCATGATCAATAGTCAAGAGTTCATACAACTTGGGACATCATTTGGAATCAAGGTCTCAAGGAATTAGGGTTTGGAATTCATCAGAAGCGGTTCAGTCATCCAAAACCCTAGAAAAGTCAACAGAAAGTCAAACTTGGTCAACTGTGGATTTAATCAATGATTTGATGGATGGAATTGATTTGAAGGAGCTCATTCATGTCCATATAAGCCTCATATATCATGTCCAACCTTATCATGGAAGAAAATCAAGTCAAACAGAAAATTTTCCAGAAATAGAAAGTGGACCTGTAATTTCAACTGCCAAAAATGGAAACTTCTTGATCTTAAACTTGCATCATGATACAAGCTCCAAATGAATTTTTGCCCAACATGAAAGTTGAAGATCTTGTTCTCCCATTTCCAAAAAGTCCAAGAACTCTCAAATCCCATGTATGGTTGTCAAGATATGATCAATTCAATTTCAAAAATTTGTGAACTTCAAAGGGCCATATCTCATGAACCATTTGGCCAATTTTGGTGGGGTTTTTTCCTACAAACCACATTTCATCTCCTCTTTCCAAAAATATAAATTTCATGTACCAAAAATCTATGGATCAAAATGGCATTTTTGGACTCGTTTCATTTAAATTCAAGTGTGGACCAAAAGTTGACTTTTTGATTTAGCATCTTTTAAACACTTTGGCCAATTGGAAATGTTCAGAAACATCATTTGTGACTTGCCCAAAGGCCCAAATTCGTGTACAACACCATACCTCCATGTGCACTTGGTGAAAGTTAGCAAAATGCAATTTGGCTTCATTTAAGTTAACTTTGATTAGTACCTTCATTAGCAATATTAAACAGAAGTATAAAATCAACTTTTCTGCAAATCTAAACCTAGCGGCAGCCATCAACCAAGACAGAATTCTCTCATACTCTCTCAAATCCATTTTCTTCATTTTCAAAAATTCTGTCAAAAACTTCAAAGGACCACGAGCTGCTTTGCTATTCCCTCAACATATCATCGCTTGTGAGCCATTTCCAAGCTTCATTTTCCTGCTGTAACAACATCTCATGTTCTGTTTTCACCAAGCTCCAACAATGGCAAAACTCGATCTGAGTATTTCCAAGGGTTATTGAGCTACAAGCCACTCTCCATTCATCATTACAAGCTTGGACCTGCAGCTGTTTCAGCACAACAACATCAATCCATCACTGTTTTCATTTTTCTTCAAAAACAAGTAAGGTTTCGACCTTAACCATTTACTATGCCATGCTATGTTTTAGATAGCTCTTGTTATGCTGATTTTAATGAGCTTTGGATTGCATGAAATGGTCAAGTATTCCTTGAGATATGCTGTTTTAAAGTTTATGGATGCATGAGTTCTTTGCTCGATTCTTGGATATTGGTGTGTTTTTAATGATTATGCTTGCTGGATATATGATGCTTGTTGTTTGTAGATTCGATTGCCATGCTCGATTTTATTTTCTGGGGAATTTGTTCATGATCGATTGTTGATGATGACGGGTACTGTAGCAAGCCCTAGGTTTTTTTCCAGAATGCGTTTGGCCTGTGTGAGTGTTACTGTTCCATTGATAGCGGACCAATCAGAACATTTTATTCCCGTGCCCTATACGCCGTGTTTTGTTTAATGAAGGTGGTATTTACCACCGTGCCACTCGGTCAACATGGTTGACTTACCATTCCATGTTATTTTGTTCATGTTGTCTCAATTGATTCATCAACTTACAAAAATCACATTTCACTCATTTCACATCCAAAAATCATGGAATTTTTTGCATCATGTCCTGTTGAATGTCTACTATTTTATCATGATTTTTGCTGAATTTTTGGTTGGCTGGATTTTTAATGGTATTAGGTTTCTTGACATGTATGCACATTTTATACCTTTTCCCATTTCTTTTGTGAAATGATGAGGATGTATCCAATGATTCTGAATTTTTGTGTGGTTATTCTACACTCATTCATGTTTGTTTTGATGTAGAGTTCTTGAATTTATCTTATGTGGTTTGTGAGATATGAATTTTTGAAGTAGGTTGTGACAATTTGTGTCACACCAATGATATGCAAGTTCATGATTTTTGTTGACATGCTTCCTGACCTCCAATTAATGTGAAATTTTGCATGAACCTTATCTTATGTGTCTAGTTCACTTGTGATTTTTCCTGGAATTAATTATGGCATTTCCTATTTGTTTGAGATTTTTCTTCCCTGCCTAGTCAAATGTTGACTTTGTGTGACACATCTTGCCATTTCATTTGGGAAATTCTCATACCTTATTGGATGATCATGAAATTTTACATGTGCATACTAGACATCTTGAGCTTTGCATTGGTGTTGATCCCATTCATTTCTCATCTGTTTTCATTTAGTTATGATTTTTTGAAGTTGACCCATGCTTGTTTGACTTCTTTGTGCATAATTGAAATTGTCTTGACTTTCTGATTTTAATTGACCATCTTCCCATGATCCAATTGAGCTGAAATTCTATATGTATGCCATGTTATGGATTGTGATTGACCCTGAATTATTTGATAATTTTTGGAATTGATTATGTTTGGTTTTGAGCTAAGTCTTGTTGTTGACTTCTTTGTGCATGCTTGAAATTTGCTTTGACTTCATGATTTTCATTGACTGCCTTCCACTTGTCCAATTGTGATGAAATTTTACATGCTTACCATGCTAGGTGTTAGGATTGATCATGAATTATTTGGTGATTTTTGAAAATGTTTGAGTTGACTTTTGATGCAAGTCTTTCTGTTGACTTCTATGTGCACCAATTTGCCATGCCATGCCTTCCTTTGCTTATGAAATCATGATGATGAATGATATGCATGTGGGACCAATTGAGTTTGCTTCTTGAATGTTTAAACTTGATTTTGGTTGACTTTCATTTGCTGTTTTGACTTTCTCATTTATTTTTGACCCTAGGCTTGTCCTAGTGGTCCTTTGGGCTTATGATTGAGTTCATGTTTCAGGTTAAGCTACAAGTGCTTCAAAGAAACCATTGCCTTTTGATTGAGTTTATTTGTTTATCATGAGCTAACCCTTGTTTTGTAGGTTGCTTGGCTCATAAGCTTTGAGCCTTGTGCTTTGCACATTTGTCTATCTGTTTGACTGTTAATTCTACTTCCTTCTGATTTAAACTGTTTGAACTGTGTACTGATTTGTTTGACTATTTCAGGTACCATTAGTTGCTTAAGTTCTTTGAACTTGCTTTGCTTTGCTATTTAGCAATTTGCTTTGAGGTAATCCCTCTTTCTTCATGTAGTCTGGAGACCCGGCCTGTTATTTGGCCGGGCAAACTGTCTGAAGTCCTCCTTAAGAGGCAATGCTTGTGTGTGTTTATATTTGTCCCAAGCAGGAAAAGTCCTTCAAATAAGGCAATTGGTAGAGCAAAGGGATAAGCAACCTATCCCCTACTATTCAGTGAGTCGTCTCCTTGCTCCCATTACATGGTTGTAGCATTGAGATCAAAACCCAAGATCTATAGAGTCAATAATGTGGAAAGAGCTCCATCTTTCTGAGCTCCCACACTTTCTGAAATGCTCTCCCTGATCAGGGATAAGAGCAATGAGGCACACCCCTCATATCCTTTCATCTGCTTCACCTTAGCCCCTCAATGGCAAGGTTAAGAGCAACTTTTGACCCTATTCCAGTTGGCTTCAATGCCTAACCCTTTGTGTGAGCCTCATTGTATGGTTATAGTGTGTGCTGTTTGATTCTCATTGATTGACTTGATTGTTTCATATGCACATGCTTGCTTGTATGCTCTATGCATTTATCATCATTTATTGCTCATCAATGCATAATCATCTCATTTGTCTTGATGACATTATCATTGTTGTTTGCCCATTGAGGACAATTGTAAGACCATCCATTGGCCATTGCTCCTATGATATGGAAGTGAGTATAAGACCATCACCTTGGCCACTCATCTTATCTTTGCCTGATGCATTTGATTGTGTGTGAGGAAGCAATTGTAAGCCCCTGTAAGTTGGCATTTGCTTTCCCATGATCATTTGTTACTTTATTTGATTGTATGTGAGGATGCAATTGTAAGTCCCTATAAGTTGGCATTTGCTTTCCCATGATCATTTGTTACTTTGTTTGATTGTATGTGAGGATACAATTATAAGTCCCTGTAAGTTGGCATTTGTATTCCTAGGACCATACTGTGGAGGTTAGAGTAAGCCCAGATAAATTGGCATCTGACATTCATGTTCTGCTTCTGTTTGTTTATGTGAGGTTGCAATTGTAAGTCCCTGTAAGTTGGCATTTGCTTTCCTGTGATCATAAGTTGGTTTGTTGTTTATATGTGAGGTTGCAATTGTAAGTCCCTGTAAGTTGGCATTTGCTTTCCTATGATCATGTGTTGCTTCTGTTCTTGTATGTGAGGATCCATTGTAAGTCCCTGTAATGTGGCATTGGTATTCCTATGAGCATATGTGCAGTTGACCTAAGTCCAGATAGATTGGCAGTTGACTTCCATATTTCATCTTTGTTTTCTTCTGAGGAGATTAGTGTAAGACCATTGAGTGGCTTCTGATATCCCATTCTGTTTTAGGAGATTGGTATAAGACCAGTGTTTGGCATCCGGTATCCGCTTTGTTTGAATTTCATCCTTGTTTGTTTGTTAGTATCCATTGTTCATTCCAAAGGACACACTTGGATCATCCCCTATATGATCTCAAGAGGTGAAACTTCTAAGAAGTTTTACAATCCATTTCCATCCATTCATCCCCATTATGTCCTAAACCTTTTCACACTTTGATTTCAAACTTGACATAGATATTGTGCAAACATCTTCATGTTTTCAAACCAAAAACCTGGACCCAAGTCCTTGACTTTTTCAAACTCCATTTCATAATACTTCTTTGAATTAATCTTAATCATACTTTGACTCCCTTTTCATAATCACAATCAATTAACTTCACCCATTCACTTGTTTTGGCTTTGTCCATTGTTAATCTTTTCATACATGAGCTATAGGTTTGATTTATCTTAGTGGTTGATGTTAATCTCACCTTTGTCCTTAGTTGATTGAATTGTAAGTCTTCCTTGCCTATTATAGGGTTAACCCCTCCCTGGAAAGTTGAAGCTGTTCTCACATGGTGGACTTGTTGATTACATAAGGTTGAGTTTTCTCCTGTGGATAACGTAAGACCTTAGGGTTTGTGTTTAAAATTGAACCCAACTAACTTTTGGAAATCTTTTAGCCGAACTACGGCGTTTTGATCCTTACCTTTGATGGAAGGTACGTAGGCAGTGGGTTCATCCGTTCAAACCCAATAAAAATTGTATATTCTTTTCTCATCATCCCAATCATGTTTGCACAATATTTATGTCATAACAAATAACAATCTTTTACAACAAGTGTGAAAAGGGCTCCCTAGGAGTACCTAGGACGTGATGGGTGCCTAACACCTTCCCATTGCGTAATTTACCCCTTACCCAGACTCTCTGATCTTTTTATTAGTTTTCTACGTGTAAAACTTCTTAGGCTTTTGTTCGCTTTTTAGCCAATCCTTTGGATAAATAAAAGTGCGGTGGCGACTCGAAAATCATTGTATCTCTTGCTTATGATTTAATCAATAAATCATATAGCGACGAATACACCGCTACACATGCCTGTAAAGCAGAAGCTCAGAAGAACTCATCCTGATATGGCAGTGAAGATCAAAGAGGAAGTTCAGAAGCAAATTGATGCGGGGTTCCTGGTGACTTCTATATATCCTCAATGGGTGGCCAATATTGTGCCCGTGCCTAAGAAAGATGGAAAAGTCCGGATGTGTGTGGACTATAGAGACTTGAATAAAGCTAGTCCGAAAGATGATTTCCCTCTACCACAGATTGATATGTTGGTAGATAATACAGCTAAATTCAAAGTCTTTTCGTTTATGGATGGATTTTCCGGATATAATCAGATTAAAATGGCACCCGAGGATATGGAGAAGACAACATTCATCACACCTTGGGGAACATTCTGTTATCGAATGATGCCCTTCGGTTTGAAGAACGCCGGAGCCACGTATCAACGAGCTATGACCACCTTGTTTCATGATATGATGCACAAGGAGATTGAGGTATATGTTGACGATATGATTGCTAAGTCAAGAACGGAAGTTGAACATGTAGAGCATTTGTTGAAGCTTTTCCAGCGTTTGAGGAAATATAAGCTTCGTCTGAATCCCAACAAGTGTACATTTGGAGTCCGTTCTGGCAAGTTATTGGGCTTCATTGTTAGTGAAAGAGGTATTGAGGTTGATCCTGCAAAGGTCAAAGCAATACAAGAGATGCCTGCGCCCAAAACTGAGAAGCAAGTCCGAGGTTTTCTTGGCCGCTTGAATTATATTTCCAGATTCATATCCCACATGACTGCCACATGTGCGCCTATATTCAAGCTCCTCCGGAAAGATCAGTCCCATGATTGGACCGAGGATTGCCAGAAAGCTTTCGACAGTATTAAAGAATATATGTCTGAGCCTCCGATTCTGTCTCCGCCTGTAGAGGGAAGACCTTTGATCATGTATCTGACTGTTCTTGAAGACTCGATGGGTTGTGTCCTTGGTCAGCAAGACGAATCAGGGAAGAAGGAGTATTCTATTTACTACCTTAGTAAGAAGTTCACTGATTGTGAGTCTCGATACTCAATGCTTGAAAAGACATGCTGTGCTTTGGCTTGGGCTGCTAAGCGCTTACGCCAGTATATGATAAATCATACGACTTGGTTAATATCCAGAATGGATCCAATCAAGTACATCTTCAAGAAGCCTGCTTTAACAGGGAGAATTTCCCGTTGGCAGATGTTGTTATCTGAGTATGATATTGAGTATCGAGTTCAGAAGGTTATTAAAGGTAGTATCTTGGGTGACCATTTGGCACATCAGCCTATTGAAGATTATCAGTCAGTTTAGTATGACTTCCCGGATGAGGAAATTTTGTATTTGAAAGTGAAAGATTGCGATGAGCCTACACTTGATGAAGGGCCAGAGCCTGGTTCCAGATGGAGTATGGTGTTTGATGGCGCTGTAAATCAGTATGGAAATGGTATTAGGGCCGTGATTATTACTCCTCAGGACGCGTATATTCCTTTTACAGCAAGGCTAACTTTCAAATGCACGAATAATATGGCTGAGTATGAGGCCTGTATTATGGGATTGGAGGAATGTATCGATCTAAGGATCAAGCATCTTGATGTATATGGTGATTCGGCCCTCGTTGTTAATCAGATTAAGGGTGAATGGGAAACGAATCAGCCTGGCCTCATTCCATACAGAGATTGTGCGAGGAGGATTTCAACGTTCTTTACTGAGGTTGACTTCCATCATATTTCTCGAGATGAGAATCGGATGGCAGATGCTCTTGCTACGCTTGCTTCAATGATTGTGGTTAAATTGTGGAATGAAGTCTCCAATATCACTGTGATGCGCTTGGACAGACCAACTCATGTATTTGCAGTAGAAGAAGTAAAAGATGATAAGCCATGGTATTATGATATCAAGTGTTTCCTTCAGAGCCAGATTTACCCGCATGGGGCATCTGTAAAAGATAGGAAGACTTTGAGGAGATTGTCAGGCAGTTTCTACCTCAATGGCGAAGTGCTTTACAAAAGAAATTTTGACATGGTTCTGCTCAGATGCATGGATAGACACGAAGCAGACCTGTTGATGACTGAGGTCCATGAGGGTTGATTTGGTACTCATTCCAATGGACATGCCATGGCTAGAAAGATGTTGAGAGCAGGCTACTATTGGGTGACAATGGAGTCTGACTGCTGCAAATTTGTGAAGAAATGCCACAAGTGTCAGATTTATGCTGATAAGATTCATATTCCCCCGAAACTTTTGAATGTGATCTCATCACCATGGCCTTTCTCCATGTGGGGAATTGACATGATTGGCATGATAGAGCCGAAAGCGTCCAATGGACACAAATTTATTCTCGTAGCAATTGATTACTTCACCAAGTGGGTTGAAGCGGCGTCGTATGCAAATGTGACCAGGCAGGTGGTCGTGAAGTTTATCAAGAATCAACTCATATGCCGATATGGTGTGCCAGATAAGATCATTACTGATAATGGATCTAACTTGAATAACAAGATGATGAAAGAACTATGTAGTAAGTTCAAGATCACACATCATAACTCTTCTCCTTACAGACCCAAGATGAATGGGGCTGTTGAAGCTGCTAACAAGAATATCAAGAAAATTATCCAGAAGATGGTTGTTACGTACAAAGATTGGCATGAGATGCTACCATTCACTTTGCATGGCCATTGTACATTTGTCCGCACTTCAACAGGGGCGATCCCTTTCTCTCTTGTTTATGGCATGAAGGCTGTACTCCCAGTAGAGGTGGAGATCCCATCAATGAGAGTCTTGATGGAGGCCAAGTTGACTGATGCTGAATGGGTTCAGAGTCGTTATGACCAGCTGAACTTGATAGAAGAAAAGAGATTGACTGTCATGTGCCACGGTCAGTTATATCAGCAGAGGATGAAGAAAGCTTTTGATAAGAAGGTCAAGCCTCGTGTGTTCCGAGAAGGTGACCTTGTGCTCAAGAAAGTCTTGTCTTTCGCGTCCGATTCCAGGGGCAAGTGGACTCCAAACTATGAGGGTACGTATGTTGTTAAGAGAGCCTTTTCAGGCGGTGCTTTGATACTTACAACTATGGATGGGGAGGATTTCACTCGTCCTGTGAATTCAGATGCAGTCAAGAAATACTTCGCCTAAAAAAATAAAAACTGAATAGCTCGCTAAGTTGAAAACCCGAAAGGGCGGCTTAGGCAAAAATGAGCGTCTCGGTGGATTGAAAACCTGAAAGGGCGGTCCAGGCAAAAGTTAGAGACATGAAAAATGAATATAGGTATCCCGCTAGATTGAGTACCTCATCCTGGGGAAATCTAGGCAAAAATTAGGGATTTGGCAAGTAACTGCATCCTGACAAGACTTTGTTCTACAACTGTCGTCCGTTAGAGATCCTTGCTCATTATCAGCCAAAGCTTCAAATACATTGGATTCAGAATTGGTGGAGAAATGGTCATTATGTTCAATGTAGCTCTTTTCCAATATATATCACCAATTTCAAATTTGTAAAGATCTATGGAGTCTTGCCATTCGCAGACTACCATTCTATCAAATAAATTTGAGCCTTTTATCCAATTATTGGAGTTTTGCATGTTTTGATTAAGAAAATATCATTGTTTTAAACGATCAAATTTTTTATAATTTGTTTTTAAATAAAGTGAACATTCACAATGACGAAAGGATACTTAGGAGATCCTCAGTGCTCTCCCAAGGGTGGTACGATCCTCAACAGGGTAAGATTTTTGTCCATATTCCTGGCATGACTGTATCTCCTCCCTCTGGAACCCCTTGTGGTTTATCCTGCCAAGTGGATTGCTTGTTGAGAGTCACCTCTCTTCCCTTCAGCAGAGTAGCAATCTTTCTTCCTCAGCAGCTTGGATCTCTTTGGGCAAGAGCGGTATTTGGTGGTTGATCCCGATAAATCCTTTATCTCCTCGGATAGATGCCCCAGTAGAGTTGTTGGTGTGGTGGACCTTGTCTGTGATAACTCTCGTCCCCAACTGGAATGATTGATGATTCATCCCCTGCAGAGTTCTTTGCTTCCTGGTATCTTTGATCCCCAGCAGATTGGATACTCTCCGGTGAACTTGAGTTTCTCTCTTGAGATTTAGTATCGGGTGGTTGATTCCTGGACCTGGTTGTGTTAAATATGTCTGTCTGTTAGCATACATCATACATAAACCACGCACATACATGCATAATTATAACATTCAGATATTCATGTTGCATTCTTTGCCATATATTGTTGTTTGCTGTCTCTTGTTATTTGGTGATATACTTCCCCGAGCAGATGTGTGTGTCTGATCTCTCCATATATAGAGTCAGCTCCATAGGCAGAAAGCGTCTATCCTTTCTTCCATATTCCCCACTGGGTTATATCCTCGTGGATGTTGATTGTTTTTGTTCCTTCCCAACACATATACTGGGATGGTTTTCCCCATTGAGTTATATCCTCACCGGGACAAGTCTTAATTTGGTGTGCCTATCTAGTTTGATCCTAGATCGGTCTCTTGAGACTCTTTTCCTGTTTCCCCGTGGTAAATGAATAATTGCTCAATAATTAGTAATTATTATCCCCGACGGAGTCTGTGTTTCTCTACCCTCATACCGGTAGTTGTAAACCCTATTTCTTCCCTTTTTGCAGAGTAACTATTTTTACTCATCTTTAATTGGTGACAGTTATCTTCATCCAATATTCGGTGAGGATATCCCCTCATCTGCTTGGATAATTGCCCTGATTACGCAATTTATCCCCAGCGGGTCATCTCTCGTCTACCTTGTTGTTGTTGGTAACGATTGTTTCTCCCCTGAATTGGTCATCATTATATACCTAGTTTCGGTATCCCGATGCCTTTTCTTTTCGGTCGATTTATCCTTTATTAACCCAGTAACCGGTTGTGGATAATCGTCCATGCGAGTATATTATCTATGTTCTGACGGTAATAGATAGTATATCTCATGCACTCTCGGGTCTGAAGCCTTTTGTTCTTCCCCAGTTGAGTAAGATTCGTATCCCCTTTGTGGAGTCGAATATCCATCCTGTAATCGAGTTTGCTTTTAACCCTCTTTTGGATGATGAGTCTTTTGGGAATATTCCCCAATTCACGCCTTGGTTGGTCACCTATTATATGCCCAGTAACCGGTATCCCTGGTGTTCCTTCCTCTCTGCTCCCTATTATGACTTTTTGTCCCCTGTGGAGTCAGAATCCCTGAGTTGAAGTATACCTTTTAGGTTTTCCTCAGACGTTTTGAAGTTTTGATATCTCTCACCCTTATACCGGTCTTGGATATTCATCTCTTCCTGAGCATGTTGTATCTCTCACCCTCATACCTGCCGTTCAGATCACATGTCTCCTTGAGCTTATTACCCAATAACCGGTATTACCTCGTCCCGCTGCTTCCCCAGGAGTGTCCTTGTGGACATCCCCAGCGAAGTCCCTTATTAGATTGTTTTCATCCGGATTTTATCTGAAGTATCCGCTGTGGATAGTTTTTTGCTGTATTGGCATATTCCCCAATACATGCATCTTCGAGTCAGCTCGAGTCTTTCCATTGGATCTTTTCCCTTTGGAATTCTGTTCCCCACGCTTTGAGTCGTGACCTGCTCGCGCATTTTTATCCCTTTTCTATCCCCAGGAGAGTCCCCAGGGTCTTGGTCCCATGGAGTGAATTGCTCATATGGATTATCAGTGGCTTCTGATTTCTTTGCTTTTGTGGACACATATCTCCACAGAGTGCTACCATTTTTCATACCTACATTTGCATCAAGAGGTCTCTTAGGGACCAAAATTCGTCTCTTTGTTATTATTTAAGCCCATTCTACCCCGTCGAGACGAAGATTTTAACCTTCACTTCTCCGGCTAGAATGACCTTAAATAGGGGCATCTGTAAGACCCCAATTTTGACCTTAAGATTCCTCATGGCATCATAACATTGCATTTGCATTGCCTCAAGGATCTTTAGCATCTTAGTTCCCTTTGCCTTTGGGTGGGACTCCTTGTGATTGGTTTGAGATCACCAAGCATGCTTGAATTATACATCATTGTTTCTCTTACTTTTGTTTACTAACCAAAAGCACAAAAATGTGCCACTAACATCTTTTGTTTGAAGCTTGAGTATCATCCAAGACACTTTGTGGGTTCTATTTAGATGATCAATCATCACAAGGGAATGGCTTGAGATACTTCCAACAGGTTCAAATGGGGTCTATTCGTCAGTCAAAACGTTAATCTTGAAGGAGCAAAAGTTTGTTCATGAGCTGTCATGCTCGCTAGGCGAGCAGAATGAGTCGCTTAGCGAGTCCCAAGAAAAGCCACCAGAATCACCTACGCTCAGAGGAATTTCTTGAACTGTCATGCTCGCTAGGCGAAGCCCACGTGTTTAAAAAAAAGAAGAAGAAAGAAAACGAAAAAAAAAACGAAAAAAATAAATAAAAAATAAATAAATAAAATATAACAGAAAATTTTTGGACTTTGGCCTCTCTCATTTGAGCCCACATGTCCACAAAAACCAGGTTATAAATTCAGAGTTTCAGTGAAACAAAATTTAATTCTATTCCTATGACCCTGGTAGGAAAAAGATAGTGAGAGAAGAGCTAACAGAGTTCAGAGCAACCTCCAGAGACTGAAGGGAACTCATCGGCAAAGAACCAATTCCCTCTCATATAAACCCTCAGATTGCTTTGCAAACCCAACCGGGCAATTCAATTTCATTTGATCTCTCCAGTCAGGTTTGCCTTATTCCCATTACTTTATGCTTTTAATTTGAATGCTCTGAATGTATGAGGTATTATGTGTGAATTTGATACCCTTTTGATGCATGTGTTTGACAAGAGGTTTAGGCCTCCTACCCTTGGTTGCTTTTTGTGAGCTTTTTGTGAATTTTAATGGCATGATTCATGTGGTTACATTTTGATTTGGGGGCAACTCTTGATTACCCTATCTTGTTTCTCTAACCTGTTTGTTGAGTTTTTTTTTGTGAGGGCTCATATGACTCTTGCAGAGATGGCTTGCCTGGTGTTCCACTTTATTTGTGGGATACCACCTGGAGGTTTATTCCGATTACCTGTACTGACTCACTTTCTTTGATGGTGTTTAGCTTGGAAGAGTCTTTGGGTTTCTTATTTATCTAATTGTTGTTACTTCGGATCTTTATCCGTACGTTAGATCTCTCGATCCCTTTACTTTTCCCGCATGTTACCAATTTCTTAGGTTTCGTATAGCCTCTCGTGGCATATCATTTAAGGTAGCGCGGTTCCTTCATCTAGGACTGCCTTTTTGCATGAGCATCCCTAAACACCCCAAACTCATTGATTTTTCTTCTCCTAAGAACACGTTTACTCCTTCTACTATTATCGCATTACGCGAAAAACCGGCGGGAAAACAAAACAACAGAGCCGCCACCGTGCGTTATTTATCCCAAAGGAGGGAAAGGAAACGCTCGAAGTAAACCTGGAAAAGACATGGTCTCGCGACCAGAGAGAGATGGGATCGGGAGTCGGTTATGCGAAGGGAAGGTATTAGCACCCCTACGCATCCGTCGTACTCGACGGGATCCACGCTCAGAAAGAATAGAAGAAAGGTTGCTAAAGACTGCTCAAACACTGCACACACGCTGGAATCAAACACAGATGAAAGACGAAAGAAACGGGACTCGGCAGGATATCGCATCCAAGGCCTACGTAGTCTGTCAAGCACAGACATCAGAGTCGACGTAGTTCGGGACAGGGGAAACGTGCTCGCTAGGATGTCGCCTCTTATGCATACGTATCTTCTATGACCGGAGAAGAATCAGAGCACTCGTAGCTCGGCTAACGCACGCCAAACAAAACACAAACAGGAAACCGACTGCCAATCGCTGGACTTACGTCAGACTCCAACACGCCAACAGGAAACCGACTGCCAATCGTTGGACTTACGTCAGACTCCAACAAACAACCACACACTGGAAACCAAATGCCAATCGCTGGACTTATATCGGACTCCAAGCACACAACAATAGGATACGGAATGCCAATCGCTGGTCTTACATCCATCTCCTAACACACACAAGACAAAAACAAAAAGGGCGCCCGGAGAGATCAGCTCATCTCCTACCTACGTACCTCATCTGGTATGAGGATCAGGGCGACGTAGTTCCCCTACGCAGGGACAAAGGACTAGCCTAACCAGAGACTGGGAAATGACATACTAGAAGGGAGACTAACTCGAGCCTAATAGTTATCATGCAAATTCACCATGGTCCTAGGTTGAGGTTTCTATCTAACTTGCACAGGGAGCAAGCTAAACCTAAGCAGCACAAGCAAAGCAAACATACACACAAATAGCACACACTATATACAAACAAAGTGGGCTCACACAAGGTTAGGCTGTGAAACACAAGCCAATTGGAATCGGGTGATGTTAGCTCTTAACCCTAACATTGAGAGTTAGGGTGAAGCAGATGAAATGGGAAGTGAGGGTAAGACCTCACAACTCTTATCCCTGGCCTGGGAGAGCTTGACTCAAATAGAAGGTGTGGGAGTTCAGAAAGCAGGAACTCTTCTATCCACATTTGACTGACTCAACACAGATCTTGGGTTAATATCCACAATGCATCAACATGTAATGTGAGCAAAGGGATGACACACTGACTAGCAGGAGATGGATTACACATCTCTTTTATCTGCCAATTGCCTTATCAAAGGTCTTTTCCTGCTTGGCACAAAAATAAACAAACACAAGCATTGCCTCTTAAGGAGGACTTCAGACAGGTGCCTGCCCAAGTAACAGGACAGGTCTTCCAGACTACATGAAGTCAGTGAGTTATACCTCAAATGGTTAAGCAACCAAGCAAAGCAAACGCAAGTTCACAATGAACTTAAGCAACTAATGTACCTGAAAACAATCCAACTCAATCAGTATACAAGTCAAAAAGTCAAACAGACAGTTAATAGTCCACAGTCAACAAACATAGTCAAGCAAGCAATGCAACAAGGTGCAAGGCATAAGCTCAACTCAAATGAGCTAAGAGCCCCCTACAAAACAACTCAAGATTAGTCAACATTAGTCAATTAGTCAACTTAAGCAAGTGAATCAATCCTCTTATGGCCATGTGCTTCTTAACCTGAAAACAAAACTCAAACATAAGCACAAACCACTAGGACCAGGCCTAGGGTCAAAGAGGGAGAAATAATTCAAAACAGAACATGAAAATTGACATGAATCAAACTCAACCAATTAAGAACACAATCCAAAAGGTCTCATGTCAATAGCATCAACCAAATTCATTTCACAAATCAATCATGGCAAGGCATGCAAGTTGGAAGTACATTGAGACAACAGAATGAACAAATCCACATTAATTCAAAAATGGCTCAATAAATATCAAGAAAATTATGGCTAAACAGAACACATAACATGATCAACACACCAAAAATCAAGGCATTTGGACAAGTTTAAGCATGGTAATCAAATTCCATAAGTCAAGGTAAGCACAAACAAGCTCAACTAGGGCACAATTTGCTACATCAACTTAGCCCTAGCCTAAAACAGAATTGGCAAATGATAAAGACCTCAAACCAAATCCACAGCAAACTTCAATATGTCTAGAAACAATGTGCAAAATTTCACATTCATATGATAAACAACCAGCATTTCACAAATCATGGAAGTTCAAGACTATTCAAAAGCACACAAATGGCAATCCAGAAAGAAAAATCTCAAACAAATCATAAATGAATCTAAAAATTCTACAAAAAATCATGAGCAATCCTAACATCCAGAAGAAACATCATGCAAAAAATCACATCATTTGGCATTTATTTGGCATGGAAAAGAAATTCATCAAGTTGAGCAAGCAAAGGTGTGACACACATTGTCACACCTACATTATCATGAGCATATCTCAACAACCACAAATGCTAAAAATGCAAACTCAACACCAAAATGACCAGAAAGATGTCTAGTTTAAGCATACCAAATTTCAAAAGCATTAGATTAAAGCTTATCATTTCACAAGAGATATGGCAAGCAAGGTTCAAAAAGCATACATGTTAACAAACCCTAGGCCAAATAAATTTCCAACCGAGCATAATTTCTGGAAAAATAACCAAAAAATACTAGACACAACAAGGAGAATGATGCAAAAATGCACACATGATTTGGATTAATATTCATTGAGTTATGAATTTTTAAGTGAAAGAAAAATTAAAAAACCATGAATGAGCATGTACATGAATGGCATATGGATGAATGAAATAAAATGTGGAATGCATATTGGAATTGTCCTCGGCCAGAATCGAAGAGAGGTAGGATTTGAAATAGGGCGCGCTAACGTGAAACTCTGCGTTTCACTTAAGGGGACGTGGCCGAGCGAAGCAATTAGGACCAATCATCATGCCACGCACATGACACTTGGACCAGTACATGTCCAATAACACAAAAACACATGCAGCAGCGTGCTAGGAAGATCAAACAGACTTTTGGAAACGAAAACCTAGCTTCTTCATCAACATTCATCATGTTCTTGAGGCTCAAGAACAAAAGTGTCCAGAAATACAAAACAATTATATCATCGTGTTCCTCTCACATCACACAACATGAATCCAGGCTTGGTTTAACATGAATCAACATATATCCAGCAAATCGAACACAAGAAGTTTCACATGTCAAACTTAGATCTAGCATAACTAACACAATACTTCATGAAAATTAATGATATGAAGCTCAGTTTACTCAGTGATGAAGGATCTACAACATCCATATAACAATTTCATGGATTGTGAGAATCGAATTCTGACCTTAATGAAGATGCAGGAGTGGAATTGCTCGAATCAGGCCATGCTAAGCTCAAACAGATGCTCCTCAATGCTCATATGAATGAATGGATGAAGAATGATAGCTTAATCGTGCTTGATCTGGCCAGAAACTCCAACTGCCATGGATGAGTGTGAGCTTCGAAACAGCCTCCAATTGTATGAAAACCTCTAGATCTTGCTTCAATCCAGCTCAAATATACTTATAGGTGATGATTTGATCAAGAAACATGCAATGCTTTTGAAGAAAATTGAAGAAAAATTTGAGAGCACAATGTGAAGAAAATTGAATTTCAGATCTGAAGATTATGATGTGTTAATCCAGTTTTCTGTTAGGATTATGCTTATATATGAGCTGCTAATGAAGTTTGTTAATCATGCTTAAGCTAATGCAAGTGGATTAGTGAAAATGAAGGTGTGATGCAAAATTGCAAATTCACCTCTATGCATGGAAAGCAATGCAACAGTACACGAATTCTGTTTGAAATCACATGAAAAACCAATTTGGAGCTAAATGCAAGTGTTAGAATGTATGGACAATGCATAATTTTCAAATTTGGATTTTCCCTCCAAAATTCAAATGAAAAGTCAAATATTTTTGTGATGAAAATGCATGGCTTATGATGCATGTTTTGGATAGTGCATGTCAAGAGAGAAATGTTGCAAAAAGAACCACTCCATTTGGCCTTATGGTTTAAAAGTTATGCATGCTTGAAGTTCAAATTCATTTGCCCATGATTGATCCATATCTTTTCAACCACACATGCGAAATTCATGTTCTTGGACTTTTTTTGGAAAGGGGAGAACAATATCTTCAACTTTCATGTTGGACAAAATTTCATTTGAAGCTTTCTTGATGATGTAATCTTGAGGAGAAAACCTTTCCATTTTTGGCAGTTTCAAATTACAGGTCACTTACTATTTTTGGAAACTTTTCATCTGACCTCAAATTCTTCAATGTTGATGTTTGAAATGTCAAATGAGACTTGTATGGACATGAATGAGGCCTCTCTAACCATCTCCCACCTTCAAATCCATGATTGAATTGATAGTTGACTTTGGTTGACTTTCTAGGGTTTCAGATGAATTACATCTTGACTGATGAGCTTTGAACATCCAACCTTTGGCCAAACCACTTCAAAATGATCCCTAGGTCACATGCACACATTGAACCAACCCTAGGGTTCTGCTTCCATGGAAAATGCACTTGCTTGCTTGCACTACTGAACCTCTTGACCAGTCTTTCCTGATGACTTGATGGACTATGCAATGAACAATGCAATGTTAATGACCTAAACTGAAAATGTATATACAAAATGGGAGGTGCAAATTTGAGGTGCTACAGCTGCCCCTATTCAATCAACTGGGAACTTGAACGGATGAGAGCAACGGCTGTCAGACCTTCAAGGTACACAGGGATTGAATACCAAAGAACCGTAGAAATTTGCACTCTGCAGGGATCCAAGAAAGGAAAATTCACCAACGGGCGCTTCCACTGGGATCTGATATTTATTACTGGGGATTTTGATTTTTTCTCAAAGGTACAGTCACCTCCAGACATCGAAAGATGATGAATGGGAATAGAAATCACAACCAGACGTCAACGGACGACTAGGAAAAACTCGACGTTTACCAAAACCAACGGAGAGGTAACCAGACACCAAAGGATGAATGGGAAAGAAAGGGGTACAACCAGACGTCATTGGACGAATGGGAAAAACTCAACGTTTATCGAAACCAACGGAGAGGTAACCAGACATCAACGAATGAATGGAAAAGAAATACATCTAGACGTCAACGGACAACTAGGAAAAACTCGACGTTTACCAAAACCAACGGAGAGGTGACCAGACATCAACAGATGAATGGGAAGACTCGACCCGACGTCAACGGACGAAAGGGAGAAGCTCGACGTTTATCGACACCAACGGAGAAGGAGAAGCTCGACGTTTATCGACACCAACGGAGAAGGAGAAGCTCGACGTTTATCGACACCAACGGAGAAGGAGAAGCTCGACGTTTATCGACACCAACGGAAAAGGAGACCAGACATCAACGGATGAATGGGAAGACTTGACCAGACGTCAACGGACGAAAGGGAGAAGCTCGACGTTTATCGACACCAACGGAGAAGGAGACCCTACTGGGGAAAAGCTAATCACAAACAAACGTCAACGGACGATTGGGAAAAACTCAACGTTTATCGAAACCAACGGAGAGGTGACCAGACATCAACGGATGAATGGGGAAAATATAACTAGATGTCAACGGACAACTAGGAAAAACTCGAAGTTGATCGAAACCAACGGAGAGGTAACTCACTGGGGAAGAAAATACATCCAGATGTCAACGGACAACTAGGGAAAACTCGACGTTTATCGAAACCAACGGAGAGGTAACTCACATCAACAGATGACCTGTGGGGGAGATACAACTAGATGTCGACGGACACCTAGGAAAAACTCGACGTTTATCGAAACCAATGGAGAGGTGACTCTGAGGGGAAAGGTATCACTATACGTCAACGGACGAATAGGAAAAACTCAACGTTTATCGACACCAACGGAGAGGTGAAACCTTGGGGGGGAAATAAGGGTATTACGAACATCGAAAGATGATGTTTACCGACATCAAAAGAAAACCAGACGTTGACCGATGACTGGGGTAGGACTCGATGTTTACCGACACCGAAAGGATGGTGTTTACCGACACTAAAGAAAGAACACACGTGGGTTCTGACACGACACTTACTGGCATCCCAGGATGACATCTACATATATCAGGGCAAGGCTAAACACTTGTTGGGGATCTCACTGGGGAGTCAAACTTTCCGTTCGCGGACGGGTGAGGAAATAAACCTCTCTGGGGAATACCCTGAATGCTGTCAGGAGCAACTGTAGCAAACATGCTGTACAGATGTTTGAACAAAGATCTGCCTCTGTCGGGGATATGGACTGAGTGGGTTTAACACATGAATGCATATGTTTGAATTTTTCTATGGCGTAATGCTCCATATGGAATGGAAATGCTACGCGATTTGAGGATGCAATGATTACTACATGCCAAATGCAAAATGATGAACTCCGCCTGGGGAGCCAACTGATCATATACTCCAACTCTGTGGGGAGACCCTGCTTGGGGAATGCTCTGCGGGGAGAGCACCGACTTCTCACTCATGCTGGAGAATAGCACTGCTGCTGGGGAAAGGATCCCAATCCACTCGGGGACTCCGCTTGGGGAACAAACAAGGCAACTTCACTGGGGAGAGTTGCCAATCCACAGGTAGGATAAACTCTGCTGGAGATAAATCACCGAACCTGATCCACTCGGGGAACCTGTTGGGGAAAACCGTCAACACAAACCTCTGCTCGGGAGATCTGCTAGGAAAAACTGCACCACCCTGACGGGGACAGGCATTCACCACTCTGTTGAGGACAAACACACTGGTGGGAAAGTAATATATCAAACCATACTGGAGATAGACATCCACAACCCTGCTGGGGACAAACGCTCACGATCACGCTGGGGATAGCACTACTTCACTGATACCTCCGTTGGGGATACAACATTCCTCCCAACTCAGTGGGGATACTCCATCTTCAAACTCAGCTAAGAACTCAACTGGGGAAATATTTGCTGGGGAATCGTCCTCACAGATGACAACCTGCAAAACAGCACAACAAACATGCCCCAGGGATCGCATGGACAAGATACGCTCAAGTGTCCTCAACATTCAAAATGATTTTCAAATGTTTTATCTTCCTGCACATTATTGTTTAGCCTTCATGCTTTTATATGCAATGTTTATCAAAAATTCGGACGTTTTTGCAAACAAAACAGTAAAATAAAAACAAGAGAGCTATTTATCTGAATAACGACTTTTATTGATTGAAGATGGGCCTGAAAAGGCGAATACATCGGGAAGCAATTCCCAGAAAGAGGTAATTGCGCACAAAAGGAAAAATCTATCCTGATGGCAATGTGAACACGACATCCACTATTTCCGAATTTTGTTATAACTCACAGATCATCAGTTTTCCTCCCAACTTCCTTGCTTTCTGAGAAGAATGACTGGACCGATCACATCTTTCGAGACGGCAGACGGTGGAGCGCGATGAAGCACAGATAACTCAGACTGTAGTCTTCGCTTTAATCCCTCTTTTGGCTGGATCGCCCTTTCGGGTTTTCAATCCACCGGGATACCCATTTTTGCCTAAGCCGCCCTTGCGGGTTTTCGACTTACCGGGTGTACAAATTCTTTTCATTTTTTATCCCTAACTTTTGCCCGAACCATTTCTTTATGTTTTTTTTGTTCGCCGGGATGCCCTTTTTTTGCCTGGACTCTTTTATTCTTTTTGTCCAGCGGGTCAGTTTATGCGAAGTATTTTTTGACTACATCTGAGTTAACAGGGGACGGAAAATCTTCACCATCCATAGTTGTAAGCATCAAGGCTCCAACGGAGAAAACCTTCTTCAC